>NC_091192.1:28346216-28373716 GCF_040958095.1 Procambarus clarkii
ATCCCCCCCCTTCCAATCCCACTACACCCAATCACCCTACCAACACCACCATCACCAGGTAGATAAATGCGTCAAATCCGCTCTGTTGGGTCCAGTATACTGCGGATCTCCCCGCCAAAAAGGCGTTTGGGGCCAATTGCATCATTAAGAGAGGTTGGTGGTGGGTATGAGAGCCGTCCAGAGGCCGGGTGGGGGGGCAGAGAGAGAGAGAGAGACCGCGGGTTCATTAGACCAAATCGTCTGAAACAAACGAATTGCCGTCATGATTCGTTAGGCAAAAGCCGAGGGTTGAAGCCAAGCAGGAAAAAATGATGATATATCAGTCGATGACAGTCTTAGATTCATTAGTATGAAGCTCGTTTAACACTGCGACTCATCAGAGATACAAGCCTCAAGACTGGGGGGGAGGGGGGGGGAGGAAGAGGGGGGGTTGTTGGAAGGAAAGGGGGGGGGGGGGGGATGGTAGAAGCCCCTCGGGAGGAAAATATAGATCCATCCTGTGGAATACTTTGGATTCTCTGAGCCAAAATTGCACAGGATTTTCTTTTCTGCTCCCGTAGAGCAGAACGAATTATGGTGTGAAAATAATTGCCTGTCTGTCTGTTAAAACGATATTTATGTACTCTTTTTTTTCTCTTGCTTACAGGGTGTCTCTTATAAGTCTGGAGCCATGAGACGAAATGATGAACCCAGCTGGTCCTTGGTCAGAGACCGGGCCCCTCTCCAACTGATTCACAACAACTCTAAGGTAACTTTAAAAGTGTTATGGAGAATGGTGTCTTAGGTCAGGTAATTAGGTCGAAGGTCAAAGCAATTAGAAAGTAATTATACTTGGAAGGGGAAGGTAAGGCAAGGCAGCTATCAGCATGTCACTAAGCCAGTATGCCTATACAGGACTTGGAAGGGATATGAGGATAAGGAACTGAAATATAAGGACGGAATGAAAGAACTTTGGAACTTGGACCATAGGGGATCGAACGCCGACGCTGCAAGACGCATTACCGTCGGTTTTCACGTGACCCCCACATGTAACCTTCCATGTGATCGATCGGTTGATGAACATTAAGCCACCCAAGAGGTGGCACGGGCATGAATAGCCCGTCAACCAATTGTCACCGTCTTGGCACTCATCTTGGGATGTGATCTTAATGTGACTCCACACATAACCAATCATCAGGATGAGATCGTCCACGGGAGACATCTCCCGTCACGCAGGGTGCAGCCGTTCCTCCACAGATCTCCAGTATCATCTATTGATACTGGTAATGGCTCAAAAGGGCCACCACTTACGGGCTATTCTTGCCCGTGCCACCTTTTGGGTGACTTAATCTTCATCAATCAATCAATCTGAGATCGTCATATGACCCCACATTTAAGCATACCAGGAATAACAGATTTCCACATGACCCCAGATTTAAGCATCAATTGGAATGAAATCTCAAACGAGATGATCCCAGAGTTGGGCATCCAATGGAAGGATTATATTTGAAATAATATTACAGTGTGCAAAGGAGCTCAAATTTCCATTACTACGGTCCTTAACGTGTAAATATGATCCACATAAAGTATCTTCATTATTGTTCTTCAGCTAACTTGCTTTTCCTAAAGTAAATCTATTACAAAAAGGAGTCGATTGCTTTAAATAGGAACAAAGTTGTTTTAAACCATTGCATTCAAATATACTCAAATGTCCAATATATTATTTATTTTGACAAAAGAACAAAATATGAATTAGCTGAAATAAAAGAACCATTTTGATTTCAGAGTTTGAATTTGAATGTTAATTTTAATATTAAAGAGAACAACAGCTCGGTACCATATATATCTATATGCTCGTGATGCGAGGGTTCAAATCTATATTGTTTTTACTGAAAATATGAACACAGGAAATGTACACTTTATTGGAATAGTGATCTTCGGTCTCAGTAAGTGGGTTGGTTCCTATGCCAGTTTAGAGGTAAAGGTTGGGATGGGACGGGGGAGGAAAGAAGGGATGGTGCCCAACCACTTGTGGACGGTCGGGGATCGAACACCGACCTGCGTGAAGCGAGACCGTCGCTCTACCGTCCACCCTAAGTGGTTGGGCACTGAAGGAAGAAGTCAAGTGCCAGAATGTAAATAAAGGTGGAAACGAGAATAAAGAATAAATATCAAGATTCAAAGGAGAAGCGCGAAATTTAAGAGTAAATAATTTACGCGTTTAATTTTAGCGAATATTTCTTCCCACTGAGGAGCTGACTTTCTTCCCACTGAGGTGCTGACTTTCTTCCCACTGAGGAGCTGACTTTCTTCCCACTGAGGAGCTGACTTTCTTCCCACTGAGGTGCAGACTTTCTTCCCACTGAGGTGCAGACTTTCTTCCCACTGAGGTGCAGACTTTCTTCCCACTGAGGTGCAGACTTTCTTCCCACTGAGGTGCAGACTTTCTTCCCACTGAGGTGCAGACTTTCTTCCCACTGAGGTGCAGACTTTCTTCCCACTGAGGTGCAGACTTTCTTCCCACTGAGGTACAGACTTTCTTCCCACTGAGGTGCAGACTTTCTTCCCACTGAGGTGCAGACTTTCTTCCCACTGAGGTGCAGACTTTCTTCCCAATGAGGTGCAGACTTTCTTCCCACTGAGGTGCAGACTTTCTTCCCACTGAGGTGCAGACTTTCTTCCCACTGAGGTGCAGACTTTCTTCCCACTGAGGTGCAGACTTTCTTCCCACTGAGGTGCTGACTTTCTTCCCACTGAGGAGCAGACTTTCTTCCCACTGAGGTGCAGACTTTCTTCCCACTGAGGTGCAGACTTTCTTCCCACTGAGGTGCTGACTTTCTTCCCACTGAGGAGCTGACTTTCTTCCCACTGAGGTGCAGACTTTCTTCCCACTGAGGAGCTGACTTTCTTCCCACTGAGGAGCTGACTTTCTTCCCACTGAGGTGCAGACTTTCTTCCCACTGAGGTGCAGACTTTCTTCCCACTGAGGTGCAGACTTTCTTCCCACTGAGGTGCAGACTTTCTTCCCACTGAGGTGCAGACTTTCTTCCCACTGAGGTGCAGACTTTCTTCCCACTGAGGTGCAGACTTTCTTCCCACTGAGGTGCAGACTTTCTTCCCACTGAGGTGCAGACTTTCTTCCCACTGAGGTGCAGACTTTCTTCCCACTGAGGTGCAGACTTTCTTCCCACTGAGGTTGCAGACTTTCTTCCCACTGAGGTGCAGACTTTCTTCCCACTGAGGTGCAGACTTTCTTCCCACTGAGGTGCAGACTTTCTTCCCACTGAGGTGCAGACTTTCTTCCCACTGAGGAGCAGACTTTCTTCCCACTGAGGAGCAGACTTTCTTCCCACTGAGGTGCAGACTTTCTTCCCACTGAGGTGCAGACTTTCTTCCCACTGAGGTGCTGACTTTCTTCCCACTGAGGAGCTGACTTTCTTCCCACTGAGGTGCAGACTTTCTTCCCACTGAGGAGCTGACTTTCTTCCCACTGAGGAGCTGACTTTCTTCCCACTGAGGTGCAGACTTTCTTCCCACTGAGGTGCAGACTTTCTTCCCACTGAGGAGCTGACTTTCTTCCCACTGAGGAGCTGACTTTCTTCCCACTGAGGTGCAGACTTTCTTCCCACTGAGGTGCAGACTTTCTTCCCACTGAGGAGCTGACTTTCTTCCCACTGAGGAGCTGACTTTCTTCCCACTGAGGTGCAGACTTTCTTCCCACTGAGGTGCAGACTTTCTTCCCACTGAGGTGCAGACTTTCTTCCCACTGAGGAGCTGACTTTCTTCCCACTGAGGTGCAGACTTTCTTCCCACTGAGGAGCTGACTTTCTTCCCACTGAGGTGCAGACTTTCTTCCCACTGAGGTGCAGACTTTCTTCCCACTGAGGTGCTGACTTTCTTCCCACTGAGGTGCAGACTTTCTTCCCACTGAGGATGCATGACTTTCTTCCCACTGAGGTGCAGACTTTCTTCCCACTGAGGTGCAGACTTTCTTCCCACTGAGGTGCAGACTTTCTTCCCACTGAGGTGCAGACTTTCTTCCCACTGAGGTGCAGACTTTCTTCCCACTGAGGAGCTGACTTTCTTCCCACTGAGGTGCAGACTTTCTTCCCACTGAGAAGCTGACTTTCTTCCCACTGAGGTGCAGACTTTCTTCCCACTGAGGTGCAGACTTTCTTCCCACTGAGGAGCTGACTTTCTTCCCACTGAGGTGCAGACTTCCTTCCCACTGAGGAGCTGACTTTCTTCCCACTGAGGTGCAGACTTTCTTCCCACTGAGGTGCAGACTTTCTTCCCACTGAGGTGCAGACTTTCTTCCCACTGAGGTGCAGACTTTCTTCCCACTGAGGTGCAGACTTTCTTCCCACTGAGGAGCTGACTTTCTTCCCACTGAGGTGCAGACTTTCTTCCCACTGAGGAGCTGACTTTCTTCCCACTGAGGTGCAGACTTTCTTCCCACTGAGGTGCAGACTTTCTTCCCACTGAGGTGCAGACTTTCTTCCCACTGAGGTGCTGACTTTCTTCCCACTGAGGAGCTGACTTTCTTCCCACTGAGGAGCTGACTTTCTTCCCACTGAGGAGCTGACTTTCTTCCCACTGAGGTGCAGACTTTCTTCCCACTGAGGTGCAGACTTTCTTCCCACTGATGTGCTGACTTTCTTCCCACTGAGGAGCTGACTTTCTTCCCACTGAGGTGCAGACTTTCTTCCCACTGAGGTGCTGACTTTCTTCCCACTGAGGAGCTGACTTTCTTCCCACTGAGGTGCAGACTTTCTTCCCACTAAGGTGCAGACTTTCTTCCCACTGAGGTGCTGACTTTCTTCCCACTGAGGAGCTGACTTTCTTCCCACTGAGGAGCTGACTTTCTTCCCACTGAGGAGCTGACTTTCTTCCCACTGAGGAGCTGACTTTCTTCCCACTGAGGAGCTGACTTTCTTCCCACTGAGGAGCTGACTTTCTTCCCACTGAGGAGCTGACTTTCTTCCCACTGAGGAGCTGACTTTCTTCCCACTGAGGAGCTGACTTTCTTCCCACTGAGGAGCTGACTTTCTTCCCACTGAGGAGCTGACTTTCTCCCCACTGAGGTGCAGACTTTCTTCCCACTGAGGAGCTGACTTTCTTCCCACTGAGGTGCAGACTTTCTTCCCACTGAGGAGCTGACTTTCTTCCCACTGAGGAGCTGACTTTCTTCCCACTGAGGAGCTGACTTTCTCCCCACTGAGGAGCAGACTTTCTTCCCACTGAGGAGCTGACTTTCTTCCCACTGAGGAGCAGACTTTCTTCCCACTGAGGAGCTGACTTTCTTCCCACTGAGGTGCAGACTTTCTTCCCACTGAGGAGCTGACTTTCTTCCCACTGAGGAGCTGACTTTCTTCCCACTGAGGAGCTGACTTTCTTCCCACTGAGGAGCTGACTTTCTTCCCACTGAGGAGCTGACTTTCTCCCCACTGAGGTGCAGACTTTCTTCCCACTGAGGAGCTGACTTTCTTCCCACTGAGGTGCAGACTTTCTTCCCACTGAGGAGCAGACTTTCTTCCCACTGAGGTGCAGACTTTCTTCCCACTGAGGTGCAGACTTTCTTCCCACTGAGGTGCAGACTTTCTTCCCACTGAGGAGCAGACTTTCTTCCCACTGAGGTGCAGACTTTCTTCCCACTGAGGAGCTGACTTTCTTCCCACTGAGGAGCAGACTTTCTCCCCACTGAGGAGCTGACTTTCTCCCCACTGAGGAGCTGACTTTCTCCCCACTGAGGTGCTGACTTTCTCCCCACTGAGGTGCTGACTTTCTTCCCACTGAGCAGCTGACTTTCTTCCCACTGAGGTGCTGACTTTCTCCCCACTGAGGAGCTGACTTTCTCCCCACTGAGGTGCTGACTTTCTTCCCACTGAGGAGCTGACTTTCTTCCCACTGAGGTGCTGACTTTCTCCCCACTGAGGAGCTGACTTTCTCCCCACTGAGGAGCTGACTTTCTTCCCACTGAGGAGCAAACTTTCTTCCCACTGAGGAGCTGACTTTCTTCCCACTGAGGAGCTGACTTTCTTCCCACTGAGGAGCAGACTTTCTTCCCACTGAGGAGCTGACTTTCTTCCCACTGAGGAGCAGACTTTCTTCCCACTGAGGAGCTGACTTTCTTCCCACTGAGGAGCTGACTTTCTTCCCACTGAGGAGCTGACTTTCTTCCCACTGAGGAACAGACTTTCTTCCCACTGAGGAGCTGACTTTCTTCCCACTGAGGAGCTGACTTTCTTCCCACTGAGGAGCTGATTTTCTTCCCACTGAGGAGCAGACTTTCTTCCCACTGAGGTGCATACTTTCTTCCCACTGAGGAGCAGACTTTCTTCCCACTGAGGTGCAGACTTTCTTCCCACTGAGGTGCAGACTTTCTTCCCACTGAGGTGCATACTTTCTTCCACTAACGAGCAGACTTTCTTCCAACTGAGGAGCTGACTTTCTTCCCACTGAGGAACAGACTTTCTTCCCACTGAGGAGCAGACTTTCTTCCCACTGAGGAGCAGACTTTCTTCCCACTGAGGAGCAGACTTTCTTCCCACTGAGGAGCAGACTTTCTTCCCACTGAGGTGCAGTCTTTCTTCCCACTGACGAGCAGACTTTCTTCCCACTGAGGAGCAGACTTTCTTCCCACTGAGGAGCAGACTTTCTTCCCACTGACGAGCAGACTTTCTTCCCACTGAGGAGCAGACTTTCTTCCCACTGAGGAGCAGACTTTCTTCCCACTGACGAGCAGGCTTTCTTCCCACTGACGAGCAGACTTTCTTCCCACTGAGGAGCTGACTTTCTTCCCACTGACGAGCAGACTTTCTTCCCACTGAGGAGCAGACTTTCTTCCCACTGAGGTGCAGACTTTCTTCCCACTGACGAGCAGACTTTCTTCCCACTGACGAGCAGACTTTCTTCCCACTGACGAGCAGACTTTGTCCAGTGAGAAGAGGTAAACTTATCGGCCAATGAACGGACTAATTTCCCCACTCCCTAGTTTAGAGAAGCGTAAACCTTCCAATGACGGGAGAGGTAAACCTGCCCAATGTGAGGAGAGGTAAACCTGCCCAGTGTGAGGAGAGGTAAACCTGCCCAGTGTGAGGAGAGATATTTACCTGCCCAGTGTGAGGAGACATTAACCTGCCCAGTGTGAGGAGAGATATTAACCTGCCCAGTGTGAGGAGACATTAACCTGCCCAGTGTGAGGAGAGATATTAACCTGCCCAGTGTGAGGAGACATTAACCTGCCCAGTGTGAGGAGAGGTAAACCTGCCCAGTGTGAGGAGAAAGATTAACCTGCCCAGTGTGAGGAGAGGTAAACCTGCCCAGTGTGAGGAGAGATATTAACCTGCCCAGTGTGAGGAGACATTAACCTGCCCAGTGTGAGGAGAGATATTAACCTGCCCAGTGTGAGGAGACATTAACCTGCCCAGTGTGAGGAGAGGTAAACCTGCCCAGTATGAGGAGAAAGATTAACCTGCCCAGTGTGAGGAGAGGTAAACCTGCCCAGTGTGAGGAGAAAGATTAACCTGCCCAGTGTGAGGAGAGGTAAACATGCCCAGTGTGAGGAGAGAGATTAACCTGCCCAGTGTGAGGAGAAAGATTAACCTGCCCAGTGTGAGGAGAGGTAAACCTGCCCAGTGTGAGGAGAAAGATTAACCTGCCCAGTGTGAGGAGAGGTAAACCTGCCCAGTGTGAGGAGAAAGATTAACCTGCCCTGTGTGAGGAGAGGTAAACATGCCCAGTGTGAGGAGAGAGATTAACCTGCCCAGTGTGAGGGAGAGATATTAACCTGCCCAGTGTGAGGGAGAGATATTAACCTGCTTAGTGTGAGGGAGAGATAGACCTCCTACTATTATAGACTGTAGGTTGGTTGGTGTTGTCGTCGTTGATCCTTCTCTATGGACAACCCAACCCACAACTCGGCAGAGTGCTTATACTAGGAGATCACCCTTGGCGCTTCTGGCTCTTGGAGAGGGGCTCAACGTCACACGTTTAGGGGATGCGGCTCCAACACTTAGCCTCGTTGTCACGTGCACACACCCACTCGAGCCGCTGTGACTCCCCACTCTCTCCTTATGAGATATGATCTCCTCAATCCCCTATGACTTACTAGTATTACCTCCTACCCTGTCCACAGCAGTGGTTCTTGGTTCTTTCTCTCTCTCTCTCCTTCTTTACTACCTCCTGGGAAGCCTCACTAGGACAAGGGCAAACACCAGCAAATTGTGACACATTTACTGGACAAAGCACATACACGATACATACACACATATAATAATAATGAATCCTATACTCTATAATACCACAATCAGGTTGCACTCCAACACCATCAGAACTCTATTATCAGCTTATCAAGTGGTATCCTATCTCCTGGTTCACCACCTGATACTATTAACCTCCTCAAGTTGATCAAGCCTACATACACTGTTGCACTATCAGCAAGCTAATGTATATATAGAAAATCAGCATTTGAATGCAATAACATATACCAGTATAAATGTTCATTGATACTTCAGTATAAAAAACTCCTTGACGTAAGAATGCCAACAGTCACTCACCTCTCACTGCGTCTTGCACGCTACTGACAACCAAACACTATCGACTCCCTATAAGTAATCCACCAGAACTTCCCCTTCCACCTCTGGAAGTTCACTACCCTAATATCCTTAGGTTCTTCCGGGCTTCACTACCAGGATCCTCTGCAGCTCCTCCAGGCTGCTATCATGAAGTTTCCTTGAGCAACTACGGTGCTTCACCCTTCTGCTAGGGTCCTCCACAGCTCTCTTGGCTGCTACACCATGAAGTTTCCCCGAGCAACTATGGTGCTTCTCCACCTCTACAGAAGCACGTGACACTCCTCTTCACTGCTGCTTCTCCTCACAGCTCGAGGTCCTCTGCTCCACTACCTTGGAGTCTCATCAGCTACTTCATCTGCTGGCTTCGAAGTTCTCAGCAACTTCTTCCCCAAAAGACAAACCTGCAACCCATCGACACTCCAATAAAATGTTCCCCTTTAACACATAAACAAAAATAACCACACAATATGCTTGCCTCAAACCTCTATCTGTCCTCTACATACAGTGAGAGTGGACTCCCCCGTTTTGGGCGGGTCCATACTCCACCTCGCCTGGCGGCGGTCCTCACTCGCTGGGAGGGTCTTCCTCCATCCGGAGCCGGGCTCCCTCAGTCGTCCGTCAGAGCTCAGAGGGGATGGACGTCGCTCCGTGCTCCTCCCTCTTCACTCTCCTATTTCAGGCCTTCTGCCTTATTAAAACATGTCTAACCTATAAATAAACATCGCTACTGTCGCTGGGCACACGACCAACTACAAACAATCACTATGAACTAGCGTTTATCGTGCTTACCACAGATTAATTGGTCGAGGGCGCTTTCCCTCTGACGGCGTCTGGTCAGGGCGCTCCACACAGCCCACAATAATGCTTCTGGGCGATTTAATATCTGCTCGTCGACCAGGACTTGAGACCACAACGTTCCCAGCTCGATTCCACAGCTGGTACGTCTGCACACTTCTCTTCTCTTAGAGATATATCACTAGGGGTTCCCTTCTGGCGGGAGCTCAACGGAGCGCGGCTTCCCCCTGCGATGTCTGGCACTCAAGTGAGGTCAAAGCCCCTCCAGAAACGAGCCTCACGCCTCCAGCAAAATGTCCACATCTCCTAGCCAGTCATTTATCTATTTTCTTCTTCATTGCCCATAATCTCAAATTGATATACATATCCAAGGAACTATTTTACATATGGATTATTACCTCAATTTCTGCTAGACCTTCTAATCAGGTCAGGCTTGCTGAATAACTCTCAAGAAGGGAGACTCGTTTCTCCTGCAGGCTGAGATCATAACACTCCTCTCCCCTTATTTTTGAGAGTTATTCCAGTGGCTAGGCTCGAGATAACGCATCAGCCACTACATTGTCTCGCCCTCTTATGTGCGTTATCACCAGGTCATACTCTTGGAGCGATAAAAACCATCTGGTTAATCTCTGGTTTGCATGCTTCATTTTCTTCAGGAAAACTAGGGGATTATGGTCTGTATACACCGTTACTGGGTGTCCTCCCCCACTCACATACACTTCAAAATGTTTCAATGCCATCACCAGGGCCAAAGTCTCTTTCTCGACTGTACTGTACGACCTCTGGTGCTTAACGAACTTCTTCGAGAAGAAGGACACGGGGCGGTAAATTCCATCATTCTGCTGCGTCAGTACAGCTCCGGCCCCTATATCACTGGCATCTACAAATAACGTAAACGGCGCTTCAAAATCTGGCGACACTAGTACAGGTGCCTCAGTCAACAGTCTTTTGGTCTTCTCAAACGCTTCTTGTGCTGTTCCATTCCACTCCCACTTCTTGCTCTTTGATAGCAAACTCGTCATAGGAGCGGCTATGGTGGAGAAATTTTCACAGAACTTCCGGTAATACCCAATCATACCGAGGTATCTCAACAATTCTTTCTTACTCCTGGGCACCGGGAAGTTGTCAATGGCCTCCACTTTTGTTCTTACCGGAGCAACCTCGCCTTGCCCTACTATATATCCAAGGTACTCCAGGCGGGCTCTCCCGAACTCGCTTTTTGCCAAGTTGATCGTCATGTTGGCCTTCTCCAACCGATCGAACAAATCTAAAAGTCGATCCACGTGATCCTTCCAGGAATCAGCGAACACCACAATATCATCGATGTACACTGCACATCCAGTCGCGCCTTGTAATACCTGATTCATTACTCGTTGAAAACAACTACCACTATTCTTCATTCCAAACGGCACCACTTTATATTGGTACAAGCCGTCGGGTGTCACGAACGCTGAGATCCTCTTGGCCTCCTCAGACAGGGGAATCTGGTAGTATCCCTTCAACAGGTCTATCTTCGAGACATACCGTGCACTCCCAATCCGATCTATGCAATCGTCAATGCGCGGTATCGGAAACGAGTCAGCGACCGTGAGTGCATTCACTTTCCTATAATCGGTACAGAACCGGTACGTGCCGTCACTCTTCTTCACGAGGAGGCACGGCGAACTCCAATCACTGTCGCTAACCTCTGCCAAGTCGTTATCTAGCAGATACTTCACTTCTGCTCTCATTGCCGCTGCTTTCTCCGGGTTAACTCTGTAAGGGTGCTGCTTGATGGGCTCAGCACTCCCTACATTCACTTCGTGCACCGTTCCGCGGTGTCTTCTAGGCACGTCCGTGAATAACGACTTATTCCTCCGTAGGATCTCCACTAGCTCCTGTCGTTGGTCATCCTCCAAATGACCCAGACGCTCACCTATCTTGGCCAGGCTTTCTGTATTTGATATCTTCGCGCCATCGGCCTTCTCTAACTTACAGTTCTCCTCTTCTATCCCTTTGCCGTCTCCTCCACACAGCACCGTCGCCTGCAATGGGGTTTCCATCGGTTCTTCATCGCCTAGAGGCTTATCTCTGTCATAGTACCTCTTTATCATGTTCACGTGGCAAACCTGTGACTTCCTCGGACGATCTGGCATGTGGATTACATAATTCACATCCCCTAATGCCTTCTGGATGGTATATGGTCCACAAAATCTCGACTCGTATATACTTCCTTTTACCGGTAGCAGGACTAACACCTGATCTCCTTCTTGAAATTTCCTGCCCTTCGCCTTCCTGTCGTGGTACCTTACCATCTCTGCCTGGGATGTCCTTAAATTTTCCTTGGCCAAATCTCTGGCCCTAGAGAGTCGCTCTCTAAATGTCTTCACATATTTTCCCACGTCCACCTTAGGCCTATCCACGGTGAGCTGCTCCTTCAGCGCGCCCACTGGGCTCCTCACGGAGTGTCCGTACACCAGTTGAAATGGGGTGAATCCGAGTGATTCTACTACCGCATCCCTGATGGCGAACAACACGGATGGTAATGCCTCGTCCCAACTACTCCCTTCCTCAGCACAGTATATCCTCAACAAGCTCTTTAGCGTTCCATGGAAACGCTCCAATGCTCCCTGCGACTGAGGGTGATACGGTGACGAGCGCACTTGCTCTACTCTCCATCCTTTCACAGTTTCCCTAAACAACTTCGACTGGAAGACACTCCCCTGGTCCGTCTGGATAACCTTGGGCATTCCTACCCACGCAATGTAGTTCTGTAGTCTATCCAGAACGGCTCTCGACGTCACTCTTCTCAGAGGGATTGCTTCAGGGAAACGGGTGGCCGTGCACATTATGGTCAGTAAGTACTCGTGGCCTTTTCTGGTCCTCGGCAACGGACCTACACAGTCTATCAAGACTCTCTCAAAAGGCTCGCCAAATGCCGGTATGGGCTTTAAGGGTGCCTTTGGTATAGCCGGAGCCGGCTTACCTGCACGTTGGCACGCCAAACATGTCCTACAATATTTCTTTACCTCCTTCCACACGTTCGGCCAGTAGAAGTGCTCCTGCACCTTATTTAAGGTCTTCTTCACCCCCAAGTGCCCTGCCATATCTACGGAGTGGGCTAGTTCTAACACGGCCGCCCTAAACTCCTTCGGCATTAACACTTGGTGCTTCTCCAACCATACCTTATCTGCGCCGGCTTTGTCCGGTCGCCATTTCCTCATTAGTACATCATCGTCCAAGTAGTAATACACGGGGGACTCCGGACATGAATTTCCCCCTTTTGCCTCCCTGATTAGATCTATAAACTCCTCTTTCTGAGCCCTAATCAGGTCCGCTCGGTTCACGCTGAACTTTTCAGGTAGGGTCATTTTCACTTCCTGTCTCCTCGAATCCTCATTCTTCTGAGCTCGATCTTCGTCGAACAGCCCAGACATGTCCATGTTGACCTCCTCCCTTGGTGGAGTCGACACTGCCATATCATCTCCAATGTCTTCCTCGGCGTCTACGTCCGACTCTGTCACTACACAGGCCGGGTATACGATGACTTGACTGTCCTCTGCCTCATCTTCAAGGATGCTGGCTAGATCTATCTTGTCCGGCGTTCCACTTGTACCGCGGTCCTTCTGGTTCACCTCCGGCACAGCTTTTACTATCAGCTCTGGCAGCACCTTGGACCCACACAAGTCGTTCCCCAGGATCACTTGGACTCCTGGAACAGGTATGTTGGGGCACACTCCCAACATCACCTCCGCCGACAAATAATCTGACTTCAACTGGACAGCACACACGGGCATGTCACTCTTAGACAACAACCCATGAACCTTTATCCTCCTACTGCCAGCTAACAGTCGATCATTTCTTATTAGGCCTCTCAGAATCAAGCTCTGATTGGCTCCAGTATCCCTGAGGATACTAACCTCCACCTCGGGTTGACCTTCTATGCCGACCCAACCTTTACTAATGAACGGCCTATACCGCTCGTTCATCAAATCTACCGTCTGTGGTTTGTCTTGTTGTACCTCAACGAACTTCTTCCGGGGATCACATGTCGTCAGGGTCACGACTCTCTTGCCCTGCCGACAATCTCGCATCATGTGACCTGATCTGTTGCACTTGTAGCATCTCATTTGGGAGAAATCTCTCCTATACGCCCCCGAGTAGCTCTGACTCTGCCCACTCGTATTGGAGTTCCTCGGGCCAGATGTACTACTCATACTCTGTGGAGCTTCATTGGACTCTTGTCTCCTCTGCACACTTTTATTTTCCTGCTTACCTCCAGCAGGCGGACTCGGCAACTTTCCTTCCTGGGGCTTAAAACTAGCTGGTCTGCTTGTGTGCCCCCCAAAACTTCTTCCTCCCCAGACTCCATTGGATCTGCCATTGCTGCGTCTCACCTCGCTTCTCACTCTGTTCTCCCTCAAGCTCTTGTACGCTTCAGTAATCATGTCTGCCCTATCTGCGGCATCTTTCACCTCCTTTATCCCTGCTTCTTGGATCTTGAACTTTGTTTCGGGATGCATCATCTCCAAGAACTTCTCCATGACCATCAGTTGCTTCAGGTCAGCATAAGATCCAACTCCCGCAGCCTCAATCCACTTCTGGAATCGTCTTTCCAGATCTCTTGCTGTCTCAGCAAACGTACACGCTCCAACTTTGATCATCTCTCTGAAGCGCTTCCTATAAGCTTCTGGGGTTAACTGAAACGAGCGCAATATGCTGCTCTTTACTGTGGCATAATCCTGGCACTCTTCCAGTGACAATTGGGTGTATGCCTCCCTGGCTGCACCGGTCAATCTTAACTGGACCAACTGGGCCCATTCCTCCTGTGGCCACTCCTTGATACTGGCTACTTTCTCAAAATGCTCGAAGAAGCTCTCTGCCTCTTCGGGCACAAACAAGGGAATGTCCTTCTCCCTAACCCTAACATCTGTTGGGTGTGATACCTGGGTGGTGCTCTCTGGCAACCCATGTTCAATCCTTTGCTCAGCCAAGGTTCTATTCGCTTCTATCTGCATTTGTTTTGTTCTCTCTTTTTCTTTTTCGACTTGGGCTTTTTCTTTCTCCTGTTCCAACTCCAGTTCCCTTACTCTGGTTTTCTCTTTTTCTTTCTCCTGTTCCAACTCCAGTTCTCTTACTCTGGTTTTCTCTTTTTCTATTTCCAGTCTGGTTTTCTCTTTTTCCTTCTCGGCTTCGTTTTTCATCTGGAGTTCTAATTTCATCTTTTCCAGCTGGAACTGTCTCTCCTCACGCTGTTGTTGGATCTGGAGCTCTAACTGGAATCTCTCCAAGCTCCTATTTCGGCTACTCCTACTACTGCGGCTACTCTTGCTGCTCCTACTCGATCCCTGGGATCTCACTTCATCCTGCCCATCATCCTCCTTTCCACTTTCAGCACCTTTCTGGGCTCCTTGTTCTGCCGCTTCATTTTTGGCTCTTAACTGTCTCAGGATCTCATCCTTCATCCCAGCTACTTTAGATGCTTTCAACCTGATGCCACATTTTTCTGCTATTTGTTTCAATTGATCCCTTGTGCAACCTTCCAAGTCCTCAGCCTTGCCTGACTCCACAAACGCTTGCACCTTATCCATCTTGTCCTGTGAGTCTTCCCAAGAGAGAATATACACCTGCGGTCACACAGTTTATTTCAGCAAGGGTGTACAAATCCACTCTTGGACAAGGTGTGGGTGTGTCAGTTCACTCTCCCGGACAGGCCCCCAATTTATTATAGACTGTAGGTTGGTTGGTGTTGTCGTCGTTGATCCTTCTCTATGGACAACCCAACCCACAACTCGGCAGAGTGCTTATACTAGGAGATCACCCTTGGCGCTTCTGGCTCTTGGAGAGGGGCTCAACGTCACACGTTTAGGGGATGCGGCTCCAACACTTAGCCTCGTTGTCACGTGCACACACCCACTCGAGCCGCTGTGACTCCCCACTCTCTCCTTATGAGATATGATCTCCTCAATCCCCTATGACTTACTAGTATTACCTCCTACCCTGTCCACAGCAGTGGTTCTTGGTTCTTTCTCTCTCTCTCTCCTTCTTTACTACCTCCTGGGAAGCCTCACTAGGACAAGGGCAAACACCAGCAAATTGTGACACATTTACTGGACAAAGCACATACACGATACATACACACATATAATAATAATGAATCCTATACTCTATAATACCACAATCAGGTTGCACTCCAACACCATCAGAACTCTATTATCAGCTTATCAAGTGGTATCCTATCTCCTGGTTCACCACCTGATACTATTAACCTCCTCAAGTTGATCAAGCCTACATACACTGTTGCACTATCAGCAAGCTAATGTATATATAGAAAATCAGCATTTGAATGCAATAACATATACCAGTATAAATGTTCATTGATACTTCAGTATAAAAAACTCCTTGACGTAAGAATGCCAACAGTCACTCACCTCTCACTGCGTCTTGCACGCTACTGACAACCAAACACTATCGACTCCCTATAAGTAATCCACCAGAACTTCCCCTTCCACCTCTGGAAGTTCACTACCCTAATATCCTTAGGTTCTTCCGGGCTTCACTACCAGGATCCTCTGCAGCTCCTCCAGGCTGCTATCATGAAGTTTCCTTGAGCAACTACGGTGCTTCACCCTTCTGCTAGGGTCCTCCACAGCTCTCTTGGCTGCTACACCATGAAGTTTCCCCGAGCAACTATGGTGCTTCTCCACCTCTACAGAAGCACGTGACACTCCTCTTCACTGCTGCTTCTCCTCACAGCTCGAGGTCCTCTGCTCCACTACCTTGGAGTCTCATCAGCTACTTCATCTGCTGGCTTCGAAGTTCTCAGCAACTTCTTCCCCAAAAGACAAACCTGCAACCCATCGACACTCCAATAAAATGTTCCCCTTTAACACATAAACAAAAATAACCACACAATATGCTTGCCTCAAACCTCTATCTGTCCTCTACATACAGTGAGAGTGGACTCCCCCGTTTTGGGCGGGTCCATACTCCACCTCGCCTGGCGGCGGTCCTCACTCGCTGGGAGGGTCTTCCTCCATCCGGAGCCGGGCTCCCTCAGTCGTCCGTCAGAGCTCAGAGGGGATGGACGTCGCTCCGTGCTCCTCCCTCTTCACTCTCCTATTTCAGGCCTTCTGCCTTATTAAAACATGTCTAACCTATAAATAAACATCGCTACTGTCGCTGGGCACACGACCAACTACAAACAATCACTATGAACTAGCGTTTATCGTGCTTACCACAGATTAATTGGTCGAGGGCGCTTTCCCTCTGACGGCGTCTGGTCAGGGCGCTCCACACAGCCCACAATAATGCTTCTGGGCGATTTAATATCTGCTCGTCGACCAGGACTTGAGACCACAACGTTCCCAGCTCGATTCCACAGCTGGTACGTCTGCACACTTCTCTTCTCTTAGAGATATATCACTAGGGGTTCCCTTCTGGCGGGAGCTCAACGGAGCGCGGCTTCCCCCTGCGATGTCTGGCACTCAAGTGAGGTCAAAGCCCCTCCAGAAACGAGCCTCACGCCTCCAGCAAAATGTCCACATCTCCTAGCCAGTCATTTATCTATTTTCTTCTTCATTGCCCATAATCTCAAATTGATATACATATCCAAGGAACTATTTTACATATGGATTATTACCTCAATTTCTGCTAGACCTTCTAATCAGGTCAGGCTTGCTGAATAACTCTCAAGAAGGGAGACTCGTTTCTCCTGCAGGCTGAGATCATAACACTACCCAGCGAAGGAAGCTAAAACCCGTTTCAGATTACGATGTAACTCGTTAAACTAGGACCAATTAAGCAGGGGGGATATTTAAACAGTAACTACCTAATTGAACGGTAGTTAACTATTAATTATTGCAAGACTGCTAACAAGAGACTTGCGTTAAAAACTGATGAAAAATGGAAGTTGTTAACGAGGACTTGTCTTAATTAAGGCTACTTTTGTGATGCTCTAATGGACGGTAAATTGTACATTTGGATTTAGAATATCTATATATATATATATATATATATATATATATATATATATATATATATATATATATATATATATATATATATATATATATATATATATATATATGTGTGTGTGTGTGTATCACTCTTATGTGTAAAGTGTGTTTGTATGTATCCCGTCTCCTTCGCTTGCCACTCTTCATTTTCTCTTTGTTATTTCTCTGCATCATTTACTTAATTATAACCATTTTCTTTATCATATTTTTATAATTTTTTTTGATCCACATCCACGATTTTTCTTCCTTCAATTAATCTTCTTACTTGTTCGTTTCCTTCCACTCTGCTTTCTCCTCCTCCCTCTCCTTCTCCCCTTCCTCCTCCTCCTCCTCCTTATCCTCCTCCTCCCTCTTCATCTCCCTCTACCTCATACGTCTTGAAAAAGAACGGGACACGGAAAAACCTGAAATCGTGTCTATCAAGATGAGCGTAAGAAGGAATTACAAGGGAAACAAGATCATCTCAGCGCCTCGCCGAGGAGCGCATCTCAGGGGCATCAAGATACCTGCTCAAGCAACTTAGCGCTGCTCAGGGGTTCAAGATACCTGCTCAAGCAACTTAGCGCTGCTCAGAGGTTCAAGATACCTGCTCAAACAACTTAGCGTTGCTCAGGGGTTTAAGATATCTGCTCAAAAAACTTAGCGCTGCTCAGGGGTTCAAGATATCTGCTCAAGCAACTTAGCGCTGCTCAGGGGTTCAAGATATCTGCTCAAGCAACTTAGCGTTGCTCAGAGGGTTCAAGATATCTGCTCAAGCAACTTAGCGTTGCTCAGGGGTTCAAGATATCTGCTCAAGCAACTTAGCGCTGCTCAGGGATTCAAGATACCTGCTCAAGCAACTTAGCGCTGCTCAGGGGTTCAAGATATCTGCTCAAGCAACTTAGCGTTGCTCAGGGGTTCAAGATATCTGCTCAAGCAACTTAGCGTTGCTCAGGGGTTCAAGATATCTGCTCAAGCAACTTAGCGCTGCTCAGGGATTCAAGATACCTGCTCAAGCAACTTAGCGCTGCTCAGGGGTTCAAGATATCTGCTCAAGCAACTTAGCGTTGCTCAGGGATTCAAGATATCTGCTCAAGCAACTTAGCGCTGCTCAGGGGTTCAAGATATCTGCTCAAGCAACTTAGCGTTGCTCAGGGGTTCAAGATATCTGCTCAAGCAACTTAGCGCTGCTCAGGGGTTCAAGATATCTGCTCAAGCAACTTAGCGTTGCTCAGGGGTTCAAGATACCTGCTCAAGCAACATAGCAGTAATCAACATAGCATAGCAGGGCCTGGAAGCAATGAACAGGAAGCCAAGTTCTAAAGTGTTAGGTAGTGTAGTGTAGTGTAGTGTAGTGTAGTGTAGTGTAGTGTAGTGTAGTGTAGTGTAGTGTAGTGTAGTGTAGTGAAGAGGCAGGAGATATGGACGTAGCGAGGAATCCTGTGGAACGTCTCACCAATTACAGTGATGTTTATCTCACCAGCCTCAGTGATGTTCAGGGTTGGCATTGTTGTTCATGGCTGGCACTCATGTTCCAGGTTGGCACTGCTGACAGCTATAATGATGAAAGAACGTGGCTTATTAAAGAGAAATTGCAAGAGCAAGCAAGAGAGTTAAGCAAATTGAAACAAAAAAAAAGGTCACAATAACGGGGCAGAAATATGTTGACCAAACCAAACACTAGAAAGTAAAGGGACGACGACGTTTCGGTCCGTCCTGGACCATTCTCAAGTCGATTGTGTCGACTTGAGAACGGTCGACTTCACACAATCGACTTGAGAATGGTCCAGGACGGACCGAAACGTCGTCGTCCCTTCACTTTCTAGTGTGTGTGGTTTGGTCAACATAATAAAAGTATTATTCATCATTTGCTGATGCAAAAAAATATATAAACACATGCAAAATAAATACAGTAACGATGGTTTGACATTACAAACTCACAGGTGTTCAAAGTCAATCAAATTCACAATTTACATTCGAAAACTAAAAACAAACATTCCATACCCACACACAGGTGCTAAAAGTCAATCACGATCAGAATTTAGATCCGTAAACAAAAAACAACAGCATTTGCATACATACCTACACAGAGACAAGCCAGGCGCATTTCAATTAAAAAAGCAACAAAAAGCTTTTGGATAATCTTGATTAATTCGTGAGCGGAGTATCAGGCAGTCAGATGGCCAGCGTGCCTCACGATGTTCAGTGCCAATGAACACGACGTTCAGTGCCAGTGAACACGAAGCACAGTGCCAGTGAGACTGGCACTTAAAGCCACGTAGAGTTGTCAAGCTGGAGCGAGTAGGAAGGGCCAATTGACAGACCCGTTCCCATGGATTTACCGAACGTCATATCTGCAGTGGTTTTGCCTTCCCAACAGCGTACGAATCTTGGAAACGCAATCCAGTGTTACACCTCAGCACCAGAATTGTGAAGCTGCGGTGTTCTAAAGCGTCAAATTCACGAGGATAGAGGAAGTTGAAACCAAACCTAAGCAGGGAGAAAGATGAGCGGGAACAAGCTGATCATTTTGAAGGAATTAGAGGAAAGGGAAGGCAATTTGAACCCAAGATGAATGGAAAGGGGCTAGAAACAGAGAGAGAGAGAGAGAGAGAGAGAGAGAGAGAGAGAGAGAGAGAGAGAGAGAGAGAGAGAGAGAGAGAGAGAGAGAGAGAGAGAGAGAGAGAGAGAAAGAGAGAGAGAGAGAGAGAGAGAGAGAGAGAGAGAGAGAGAGAGAGAGAGAGAGAGAGAGAGAGAGAGAGAGAGAGAGAGAGAGAGAGAGAGAGAGACAGAGAGAGAGAGAGAGAGAGAGAGAGAGACAGAGAGAGAGAGAGAGAGAAAGAGAGAGAGAAAGAGAGAGAGAGAGAGAGAGAGAGAGAGAGAGAGAGAGAGAGAGAGAGAGAGAGAGAGAGAGAGAGAGAGAGAGAGAGAGAGAGAGAGAGAGAGAGAGAGAGACAGACAGACAGACAGACAGACAGACAGACAGACAGACAGACAGACAGACAGACAGACAGACAGACAGACAGACAGACAGACAGACAGACAGACAGACAGACAGACAGACAGAAGGAGGGCAGAAAGAGAGGGGGCTGAACCAGAAAAATGTTGCTACAGGCAGTCCACTAAGAAGAGGCACTGTGCCTTATCACGATGTGTGTGAGTGATGGACAGACATTTATGCATTTGATTTAGACTGTCAAATTCTATACAACTGTCACCATTATCGATGCGTGATATTCTGAATTTCTCAATGTATCGAGTGAGTTTTCATGCACATTCTCTCTAACAAAAATTTAAGTATGTGAAAATCATTGAATTTTGTGATTCTGTGTTGAATCGAATTCGAATTCGATGAATTCGAATCTCATCGAATTCTGTGTTGCTCACAACAATTTGGCGGATTCGTTCAAATTCGTGGTGCAAGAGTTGCCAAGAAGAGCATGTAAGTATTGCACGACCTACATATGCAGTGATGACGCTTCTTTTATCCCTGTCAGTACATTCACTCTCACCGTTCATACATTTTCCTGCATCAGTTGGTTTACGGTACACATCAGTGATGAACCTGCCCGAGTTACTGTCAACGAGAACATCGAGGAATGGAATCCTGCCTCCTTCACTTTTCTTTCTTGGCAGCTCTTGCACCAGGAACTTGAAGGAATCCGCCAAATTGTTGAGAACAACGATTACAGCAATACAGAATTCGATGAACTCGTCAGTAAGAAGCTAGGCCGCCATCTGACTGAAGATAATCAGGCTTCCAGGAGTGGAAAATCGGCCCCCCCCCCCAAGAGTCCCATTGTAGTGTATTATAAAAATACATTCACTTAGGCATACAAGAAGGATGAGAAGATGATACGAGACACAGTTGACAGGAATTGCAAACCTTGCAGTGAAAACGCAAGCATTCGCTTCGAAATATATATGCTACATTGGACACACGATGAATACATTAAGTTGATATCTTACACTTCATTTAAGAGACGGAGGTATTGAGCAACTCAACACCACAACACCATGATGAATTGCCAAGGCATAGTGAAAGATACGACAATAATCACACCAAGGTTCGTTAACAGCATCCACATGTCCAATTACGAAACCTGTATATCTTTCTTCGACCATGACAGTTTAGTTCGTATTAATTAAAACGATTCATACAAGCTTCTGAAAACTTCACAACCCAAGGTATATATTATTGTTGAAGACAACCTCGTAGTGCTTTGGAAGTCATACTGTTTAATAAATACAAAGTCACCATGATTAAGGAAAGATGTATAGGTTTCGTAAGTGGACACTTAAGAAAATTGATGAATACTAGCTTTAAGTGTTTATCATATCTGTAAATAATGAGAATAATTTCATCATTATTTAATGACGTTATTATCGCGGACTTTTCAGCGCTCTCTCTCCCTCTCTCCCTCTCCCTCTCTCCCTCTCTCCCTCTCTCTCCAAAGGCGTTGCATTGTTCTACCAGCGCCTTGTGAGGCTACGGAAAAACTGGCTCAGCTGAATATCCCACAACAACGCCCTTCATTCACAAGCACAAAATATCACGACAGGTCGAGTCAGATACGTCCACAGCTCAGGAAAAACCTGTTTATCTGCTCCTTTTAATAATTTCCCGGCAAATTGCTACATCGTCGTAACATATTATTTCTGTCCGTGTGACCCAGATGCGAGACGGCACATTTCTGTCACCCAAATGTAGAACAGAAACGTAGGGGAATATCACCCATACGAGATGGAAAGATAAGATAGAATTACTTAAAAGTGAGGAAAGGAACAGGAGAGGCTTACCCACATCTTTTAAAGAAACATGACTAATGGTATGTCATTGGCTACGAGCTTGTAAGAAGAATTAACGAAGGTACTGAAAAACTGAACTAAATATATGCTTAAAAATATAAATATTGGATTTTTTTAAAGGGCTACTTGCCTTAGCCTATTTGATGTCTTGACTAGCGTGCATGAACCTATTTGATGTGACTATAGCGTTATCTTGAGATGATTTCAGGGCTTTAGTGTCCCCGCGGCCCGGTCCTCGACCAGGCCTCCACCCCCCAGGAGCAGCCCGTGACAGCTGACTAACACCCAGGTACCTATTTTACTGCTAGGTAACAGGGGCATAGGGTGAAAGAAACTGTGCCCATTGTTTCTCGCCGGCGCCCGAGATCGAACCCGGGACCACAGGATCACAAGTCCAGTGTGCTGTCCGCTCGGCCGACCGGCTCAGCGTGCCTGAGCCTATTTGTTGCCTATTGACTAGTCTGGGGCGAATCTATCACAGAGGACTTAATTGCTCTGGTAGTTCTTGATATACCATATAGGCTGACCGGTACATAAATGCCTTCGTTTTCTGTAGGTCAGAGTTCGATCCCCGATGGTCCAGGTGCCTAGGGACACCGTTTCTTCTCTCTATCTTATCCCAGCCCCTCCTAGTCCTCAAGTCCATTCCTGGTGCTATACAGTCATACTGGCTGAGTGCTTTCTCCCCTGCTGACGCCTATATATCAATCTCAGCTCCTGGCTGCTCCTCCGCCTCCAAAGATGCTGAAGGGCAGACAAAAATCATTTTCTAAACCACTATGACCGACGACCTTGCAGCAAAATTGTACAGGTTGATTTGCATACTGGAAAGGGGCGTCCACCTTCTTCCCTTGATAACTCGTATACTAATCAAATCATCTTCTGTGAAATATGATACATGTTTTAAACACTCGTAGTGGGATAAAATTAAACGTTTTTGACGAGTAAGAACATCGTAAAATAAGACCCAAAAAAATAAAACACGGATGGGTACTCATTTGCTTAATGCTTCTCGACGCCTTTTTCTGCGTCGATTAACTCCTTTCATTGGTCTGCTAGCGTGAAAGGATCTTAGAATTTGTATTCTATTTTTAAGATGCTGGAGAAGACACGCTAAGGGAGGTGGTGAAGAGATGTATGTATGTCAAGATTAGTCTCAGACGGGTGTCTGAGACTCAGATTTGATTTCTCAGTCTCAAACTCAAATTTGACAATGATTAATCTTACATGGTGAATTGAATTGACAGAATGAATAAACTTACAGGATGTATTCATGAATCAGAATGATTAATCTTACAGGATGTGTTGATTGGACAATGACTAATCTTATAGGATGGATTGATTAGATAGAATGATTAATTTTACTTAATAATAATAATAATAATAATAATATTTATTTAGGTAAAGGTACATACATAAAGAGATTTTACAAAGTTTGTTGGCTTTATAGATAGAGCTAGTACATACAATGCCTAAAGCCACTATTACGCAAAGCGTTTCGGGCAGTTATGTATTGATTAGACTGAGTGATTGGTCTATCAAGATGTTCTGATTATACAGAATGATTGATCTTACAGGAGATACTGATTAGACAGAATGAATAATCTTTCAGGATGCAGTGATTAGTCGGAATGATTGGAGATGACTGTGTAATCAATCAAGGGTTTTACCAGTAAACAGAATCCGGTTTATTCATCTGGAAACTCTGTACACACACACCGCTTAAACAGTTGGTGTTTGGATTATCTTAATCCACATACCTGGTGTATGTGTATGTGTGGATATACTGTGATCCACACAACTTGTGCGTTGAGCATTACGATCCACGTAGCTGGAATATGTGTGGGAGTAACATGATCCACCCAGCTGGTACGTGAATGGCGAATCCATACAGCAGGTGTATGGGTGGATCTTAATCCGTGCACCTGCGGTGTCAGAGTCAAAATTAAATCCTTCTCTACACCTGGAAGATGTAGAAAGAAAGGAATCTAATCAACACAATTGGGTTTTGGTGATACAAGAAAAAAAATGACTGAAACCTAACTGGCTCGGAGAGAGACGACTGGCAGGAATCCAGTGTAGTGAGATGTTTAAAAATGAGAAATTACCTTGAGGAAACAGGTTAAGAAGGTGTCAAGAATAGTATTAAGCAAGAAGTTACTTACAGAAGCAGACTAAGAAGATGTTAGGAATGGAATTAAACAAGAAGTTACTTACAGAAGCAGACTAAGAAGATGTTAGGAATGGAATTAAACAAGAAGTTACTTACAGAAGAGGATTAAGAAGGTGTAATGATAAGTTAAGAACAGGAAGCTACTTTAACGACCGTACTAAGACGGTGTAACGAGGAACTAAGAATAGGCTACAGGAGAGCAAGGTTCAACTTAGTCGGTTAACGACTGAACTTCGATCGATTCGAAATCGATTTCCTGTCCAGGTTCGATTCCCGCGACTGGACAGAAATGTTTGAATATATTTCTCGTTTCACCTGATGCCTGTATTCACCTAGCAGTACCTAGGCACCCCCTCTGGAGTTAGAAAGCTGTTGTGGGTTGCATATTGAGACAGACGATGACTTAGAGGGCCGCCAAAGGGAGACCCCGATATCAGGCTTCCTGTCCCAGGCAATAGGATACCGTATTTAGTTTATAAGTTACTGTTTAAAGGAGAGAGTGTGCAAATGTGTACAGTGAGTGCGCAGGCGCAGAACGTGTCCTGAGAGTCATAACGAAAATACAACATTTATTGTCACTGTGTATTACAAATGTCATTGTTACACTAAACAAAATTTTATCAACCAAGAGTGGAAGAAAATTATGAATGTTTTTTTTTCCATAATTAGTCAAGGTAAACAAAAAATAGTGTGTAGTCATTATTTTTTTTGCTAAGTTCCTTTGTCGTTATGGGGAAAGTATAGCTTAGTATATAGCTCTATGATTAATATATTTGTTTCATAGAGATTCAGTTACATTTCTGTCTGTCCAAAGATGGCGGCCAGACGCCTGCGGATAGCTTCACAAAAATTTTGAATTGATGAATAGGCGAGGGATACCCAAAAGACTAGACGAGGTAGGCCTAAGTTAAATGCTTCAAGAAATATCAGCAATTATAGATTAACCCCCTCCCCCCCCCCCCTCCCGCCCCCCCTCCCCCCCCCCTGCTCCCCCTTTCCGCTAAGCCGATTTTTCATGGAGTCAAGCGTGCTCACCTAGTTGTGCTTGCGGGGGAGTTGAGCTTCAGAGCTCCGGTCCCGCCTCTCAACTGTGTGAAATATATATGGTGTGATTCTCGTGGAATTTTTAAATGATCATAATAATATATTTTCTGAGGAGCCCGTCCGCCGGAAACGATTGTGTCTTTTGTAACTGTGTGGTCGATGGTACTAATGTGTAGTAATGGAGCGGCAATAAGTCACTTTTCGTACTATTTTTTGTAAACTCAGAAAAAATATAGCTAAAAGTAAACTCAATATTCCTAGGGCTATTAATGCATATATATAAGCTTCTTTGACCCATGAGGCTTCTTTGAGCTTGGAGCTTCTTTATGGGTTAAGCTTCTTTGATTTTCGAGGTTTCTTTTGAACTACAAGAATTCTTAGGGATCATAGCTTTTTTAAGTTCGAAGAGCTATTGAATTCAGAGGTGGGAGTGCTTTTATGAGCTTGGTGACTTCATTGAATTCATTCGCTTTTTTTGAGCAAAAAGGTTTTTTTTATTTTGAAAGCTTCTTTGATCCCAGAGGTTTCTTTGCGTTCAGAAGTTTCTTTGACTTTGGAGACATCTTTGAAGTCAAAAGCTTCTCTATGCTCGGAGGCTTTTTTGAGCTCAGAGACTTTTGTGAACTTAGAGGATTTTTGAGCGTAGAGATTTCTTTAACCCAAGAGGCATTTTATTTGTATTTTATTTTTTTTAGTGGAAAACAAATACCTGAAGAAATTTTAGGACCGTGGAATAAGATGGAACTCGTGTCCTTGAATTCCATATGCACTAAGACGAAGCTTACTCGCATTGCACTATGTTGCAGTCTCTTGTATTGCATTGCATTGTATTGCATCAGCCATTACATACAGCTTTTAGCCTTCTTGATTATTATTATGAATTAGGGTTACTTTTAGATAATCAACTCATTATCGCAAACTCATCAACGTCTCAACCTTGTGGCATATTATGAGGGGATTAGCTCCATTATTTGTATATATGATTTTTAATCTCAAGTTTTTTTGGGGGGGTCATTAATTTAACGATTTCTCGACAGGTAAAGATTGTAACCAGCTCTCGGAGCCTCATGTATTCATCAGATGAATCGCTTATAAGGTGAGTTTACCCATCAGGTGAGTTACTTACTCATGTCTTCTTGTCAAACGACGTCAGTTAAGGATTTGTGGCCACGAAAAAGTATTGCAATTTACAGTGATGGGAATTTAGTAAAAGCATTGTGCAAAAAAAATGATTTAGTCATCTCTGGCGAATGTTGGTAAAGTGAATTAACTGCACGAGAGAATTAAAGGACTTTGACCTCTAGCTGTGGTCAAAGTATGTAAAGTAACTTAGTGCTGGAAAAGCATGGCTTTAATCAGCTAATTGTAACGAAAGTTTGCAACGTGAACGAAAGTATGATTTTAAGTAACTTTAACGACAGTATATAAAGTTGAATTAGGTTATGTTGTATTAACCTCAGATTTAGTCGTTAATTATTTTTTAGTCGTTAATCGTTAGTCGTTACTAATCGTTACTAGTCGTTAATCGTTAGTCGTTAATCTTTATTAATTTTGTACTTGGCGTCTCTTCCGTCTCCCCGTCCTCTCACCCAATACGAGGGAATTTTGACAGAATTTGATTCCAGAATTTGACAGAATTTTGACAATCAAATTGCCACGTATTAGTACACATTAATACACCGTAATATTGACAGTTTCTACCCCATTGACCTCGATAGGTTAGGTGGGTTGCTTGGGTTCGTACGCTTCTGGTTAGGCAAAACAGTTGCTTTTTTAACGCAGTGATGAATCAAGAGAACTGACTGAATATTGCCACCCAGCATCCTAAAGTTATAGTACTTATTGGTACTATAGGATTGTATTGCACTGCATTGTGCATGCATTCCATACACCGTGAGTCAAGCGTACAAAAATGGGCTGTTGCAACCGATAAAGTTTACATATTGTATTGTTAATTATGTAGAAGGCACCAACAAACAAAATCTTAGGCCTAATGTTGCACACGTACATGCTCGTCATTAGGCCTAAAAAAAGCCTATATTAAGCCTAGGACTCCTCGTACAGGTTACGTTCTTCAGTTTCAGGTCCATTGTCTTACTCTGCAATTTCAGTCAATTCAGTAATATAAATCATTTGTATTTTTTGTTT
>NC_091192.1:28378716-28478716 GCF_040958095.1 Procambarus clarkii
AAAAAGCGCGTTCTGGCTCCTAGGTACGACATTATATATATATATATATATATATATATATATATATATATATATATATGAAGGAAGATATGTGTATATATATATATATATATATATATATATATATATATATATATATATATATATATATATATATATATATATATTTTCAGTTGCATATTGTCCTGGGGACCATTCAGGCTTGTTCGCATATATATATATATATATATATATATATATATATATATATATATATATATATGTCGTACCTAGTAGCCAGAACGCACTTCTCAGCCTACTATGCAGGGCCCGATTTGCCTAATAAGCCAAATTTTCATGAATTATTTGTTTTTCGACTACCTAATCTACCTAACCTAACCTAACCTAACTTTTTCGGCTCCCTAACCCAACCTAACCTATAAAGATAGGTTAGGTTAGGTTAGGTAGGGTTGGTTAGGTTCGGTCATATATCTACGTTAATTTTAACTCCAATAAAAAAAAGTTGACCTCATACATAATGAAATGGGTAGCTTTATCATTTCATAAGAAAAAAAATTGAGAAAATATATTAATTTAGGAAAACTTGGCTTATTAGGCAAATCGGGCCCTGAATTGTAGGCTGAGAAGTGCATTCTGGCTACTAGGTACGACATATATATATATATAATGTGTGTGTGTGTGTATATACACCGAGAAGCGGTATTATGTATGCTGGTCTTACGATATCTTCCTTCATTGCTGCTTGTATGAGTGTTGTGTGTATAGAGGATATGCTGAATTCAGTTAACATTGTTCCATACAACATGTATATGTTCACCTAATTGTTCTCATCTAATTGTACTTGAAGGGGTTGAGCCTTTAAGTCCCGCCTCTTAACCATCAGTCAACTGGTGTACAGGTTCCTGAGCTTGCTGGGCTCCATCATATCTACACTTTAAACTGTGTATGGTGTATGCCTCCATCTCATCATTTCCAAGTGCATTAATCCAATTGTTAACTACTCTGACACTGAAAAACTGAATGTGCAAAAATATACATATACAAAACTGAATGTGCTTTTAAACCAACCTGTCCTCTTAAAAAGAACGTCGCTTTTGGCCGTTTGCCCGTATGGCCGAACTTGGACGTAATTTGAAAATGAAAACAAATTTGGGATTTTTTTTTCAACAACAGTAAGTTAAGGGTCCTCTGATAGGTTAGGTGGGCAGGAAATTCTCATAAAGTTTCAAAACGATTCTCATAAAGTTTCAAAACGTTATGAAAAACGTGAATTGAAAGTCATCTATTCTAACCTTACAGAGTCGGCCGGACGACTCAAACAGAAAACGGAACAGTACGTCACTTTTGTGAGTCAATTTCATTTCAAATTACGTCCAAATTTGGCCATAGTGCGCATGCCAGCCAAACGTGACGTTATTTTTAAGAGGACGGGTTGTTTAAACTCACAAATACTGCAAAATTTTGGATTTATCTTTCGTTGTGGCTTCAAGAGACTTCAATGCAGAGATAGTGATCCTTTGTTAATGCTTATAATGTTACTGAAAATTTTTGGGTGAATTTTTCCAAATGGGAATTGGAAAACTCCCATTTTCGTATGAACCGATAGGAACTGCCTCTTAAAGGCCAATAGGCCTTCTGCTGTTTTTTTCTCATGTTATTACGATTACTTAAGTAGTGATAATATGGACGCAAGCAATGAATACAATCAACATGTTTACACTTAAGAAGCGAAGTGTCACATGGGACAAATATATATATATATATATATATATATATATATATATATATATATATATATATATATATATATATATATATATATATATATATATTTGTGACGGGAAATTGTTGGAGTATAGATGTTCGGCAGTCCTCCAATGGCAGGTGTCAATGCCTGGTCACACTTACAAAAAAAAGATAGACTGCTTGCCTGTTGTCTGTGGTAAGTGAGAGGGAGGAACACGTAAAACACAAAGTATGAACAATGAAACTTTAATATATACTTTAAACATAAATAAAAATAAAGACAAATCTCGGGTAAATGAATAGTGCAATTAAATAACAAAGATAAATGCAAAAACAATGTGAGACAAAATAGTAAATGGTAAAATGGTGCTGAGAATATTGGCTATGGCTGAGACCTCCCATAGTATACAAAAGCCAGAGAGCTTAGTATGCCAAAGAGAGATGTCAACTCTTAGAGCACAAATAATATTCTGAAGTTGATGGCAGGTCCAGGCTCAGACATCGACTCAGGTAGATGGCGCTGAGGTGCAGTGTGCAGGTGTGCGGTCGGCAAGTCACCAATCAGGAGCAGGCAGGCTGGGATGGGTAGTTGGATGGTTGATGACGAGCCGGCGTGGAGGGTGTGTGGAGTTGGGGGTTTAGGGTACGTTTTGCCTCCTGGTCAAAACGTTTTGTGCTACAGGTGGACGTATCTTGAATGTAGCATCTTATACTTGTAGACTGGACGTAACTTTAGGTAGGGAAGAGCAGGCTCAATCTCTCTTGAAAAATATTATCGTCACAATATATTGTGACGGTAAAGTGTTGGAGTGTTGATGTTCGGCAGTCCTCCAATGGCAGGTGGCAATGCCTTGTCACACTTACAGAAAAAAAAGAGACTGCTTGCCTGCTTGCCTGTGGTAAGGTAATGGGAAGACACACAAAACACAAAATATAAACAATTAAATTTTAATTACTTTAGAAAACAAGACATGAACAAAGACAATCCCTTGGCTTACGTAAAATTCAAAACAAGTCAACAAACAAAACAACATGAATAATTAATGAATGTGAAATTTACTCTAAAATAAAATAAAGTGGAAGATAATAATAATAAGAATCAGGTGCTGAGAATACTGGCTTGAGCTGCCACCTCCCTTAGTACACGACAGCCAGGGCTTAGTCTACCAGAGAGAGATGTCAACTTCTAAGAGCACAGAGATATTCTGAGGAGTACGGCGTGAGCTGGCCCAGACGTCGACTCAGGTAGGGGGCGTGAATGCAGGTGCAGATGTTGTCGGCGATACACCAGCCAATCAGGAGCAGGCAGGCAGAGAATGGGTAGTTTGCTCGTTGACGACGGGCGGAGCCGGCGTGTCGGGTGGTGCAAGGTACGCTTTGCTTCCTGGGATAAACGTTTGGCGATACTGGTGGACGTATCTTCAATATAGTATCTTGTACTTATAAAATGACGTGAATGATATAGGGAAGAGCAGGCTCAATCTCTCTTGAAAGAGATTATCGTCACAATATATATATATATATATATATATATATATATATATATATATATATATATATATATATATATATATATATATGTATATATATATATATATATATATATATATATATATATATATATATATGTATATATATATATATATATATATATATATATATATATATATATATATATATATATATATATATATATATATATAAAGAACTCACTGACGCCACTGTGATCTCTCATGGTGACTGGCTCCACTTTGAACTTTTACGCTGACTAAACGTTGAAATCTTAAGAGTATCGTTGAACATTATCCGTCTTCATCGTCATTTCCGTAATAAAGAACAGGTCAGAGACGTAGGTAACTTTCATACGAGTGTGTTGGGTTACTTGTGTTCAGCCAGGCTATTGTGACTTGCTCTTGGTGGATTGCGGGTTGGGGGGGGGGAGGGGAGGATGAAGAATACTTCAAGCGATGTCGGTCTGTATCGAGCAAGACATTGTATCGAATGTTTCTCGTGTAGATTACCGTCACAGTTCGTCTAGACTGTGAGTGTTTGCACGATTCAACGTCTTGACGTAGATGCGTCGTATTATCGGGGTGCTGCCAAGAGACTCTACTTGAGACTCTTGGCAGCACCAGTCTCTACTCTTCTCTAGAGTAGAGACTCTACTCTACTTGGCACTATAAGAAGAAACATCTTATAGTTCCACGCATATAGGACGTTTTAACGAGACCGGCTGATTGACTCACGCCCGTGAACGGCCACAAGGGCGAGAGCTCATTTGCTTAGGCTCGGGAAAGTGTACCTTAAGCTTCCCATGCAGTCATTCCCGGAGCGAAGACCGTAAAACGGAGGAGTAAGTTGTACACACGAATGCAAATAGCCTCTTGGCTTGGTCTAAAGACGTAAACAAGGGCTGTTTGAGAGTTACGCGCGTCAGATAGCAGTTATCGATCGCGGGACACGATCCCGTATATTTTGGTGAAGCTTGTGAGGCTGTAGCATGCAAAACGTACAGGTAGATGATGTCTTAATAGACCACATTGGTCTACAAAAATATACTCGTTGAACACAAATAACCGATAACGACCATTGAGACGAGAGGCGTCTCAGCAGGGTAATTGGGGAACAAGAGGGTGTTATTTGGTTTATGGCTTGTCTCAGGGCTTTTTTCTCCTCATTTTGGGGGTCTTAATGGTCAGGCAAGACAAGCGTTCGAGTCCTCTCCCCCTGAAGTAATGAAGTCATTATTGGCCTTAAAGCACACAAACAAGTCTAAACTGCGTGTTGGAGGAGCCAAGATGACGAAAGGGAAATGTTTTGGGAACCTCAGAAAAGCTCACATTACAAACATTACTTTCCATTCCCCTGGGGCTCTATAGGTGACTCGAACCGTCGACCCCCACATGTGTGAGGCCTCAAGCTCTATCGACCGAGCTATTGAGTAGCCTTAATAGGGAAATGTTTCCAGAGGCAGCACATACTACTACCAAACTGGAATCTTCTATTGAATGGAATATTTATTGAAATATAGAAATGTGAAAAAATATAGAAATATGTAGAGATACAGAAATATATAGAATATAATGATATATATAGAGATGTACACCAATTATTTTTAAATCTTACGTCATGAGATATCCGAGCCAAACAGGTCATGTGGGCAGGGTTTCGAACGCAAGCGAGAACGCCAATGTAAACAGCCGCTGGGACAATCACTTGTTAAGATAAGACATTTACGATAGTCGTTCACAAAAGTTCATTCCGGTGCTTAGATCAGAACCGCTGCGTTGACAATAGCTGGTCCACGATCCCTCTTTACCTGGTACTGTGCTTATTGGCCGTGCCCACGATGGGTATTGTGCACCAGCCTGGCCATCCCTACCACAAGTAGGGGGTATTGTGCACCTGCCTTAGCCATCCCTACCCCAAATAGGGGTATTGTGCACCAGCCTGGCCATCCCTACCACAAGTAGGGGGTATTGTGCACCTGCCTTAGCCATCCCTACCCCAAATAGGGGTATTGTGCACCAGCCTTAGTCATCCCTACCACAAGTAGGGATATTGTGCACCACCCTGGCCATCTCTACCCCAAGTAGGGGTATTGTGCACCACCCTGGTCATCCCTACCATAAGTAGGGGTATTGTGCACCACCCTGGTCATCCCTACTATAAGTATCTGCCTTTTCTTCTCCTCCAGTAAGCCATATTTTTGTCATGGATAATGTGGAATTATAACTACGTTTTGATAACTGGTTTTTGATGTCTCATTTTTAAGGCTGAATTGTTATTGCTGTTTCTTTAAGACTGGTTCTTAAAGGTTGATTTACCTCTCTGGTAATCCAACATTGTCATAACAGTGAAGATAATGTTGGGATCGGGTTGTGTGGTGGCCGGGGCGGGACCTATAGCGACCAGTGCTCACCTGTGCCCAATAGTATATTGACAGTAGGAAAGATTGATTGATGAAGATTAAGCCACCCAAAAGGTGGCACGGGCATGAATAGCCCGTAAGTGGTGGCCCTTTTGAGCCATTACCAGTATCAAGAGCTGATACTGGAGATCTGTGGAGGTGCGACTGCACCCTGCGTGACGGGAGATGTCTCCCGTGTGTGACAGTAGGAAAGGTTCTGGATGGTTTAAATCGTCTCATAATCGAGGATATCCCAGGTTCGATCCCCACGCCCTCCCCGGACTGGACAGAAGTGGATGAGATCGTTGGCTTTAACCTGGTGCCTCTGTTCACCTAGCAGTCAGTAGACCAGAGTTAGGGAAGCGTAGGGGGGGGGGGAAGACAACAAAGTTAGTCTCTACCAGTGAAACATTATACAAATTTAAATATATCCTTCACAAAGTGTGGATCAAGTACTGCTTAAGACGGAAGGGAGGCTTTAATTCACATAAGAAACACATCTTAAGAAGTAGGGAAGACTTTCGTTGCTAAATATACAGAAAGAGGAAAAAGCAAAGACGGGGAAGGGACGTATCAGGAAAAAGAGCCAAACCATTACGACTATATAGCACAGAGAAGGAAGTATGATAAGGATTTGGGATGGGACGGGGGGAAAGGAATGGTGCCCAACCACTTGTGGAACTAAAGGGATTGAACGCCGACTTGCATGAAGCGAGACCGTCGCTCTACCATCCAGCCCAAGTGGTTAGATAAAAAAAAACAAAGAAAATAAGCCTTGAAAATAATTATAATATGAATTTTAAACATAAGAATATTTCACAACATGAAAATACAAACATCCTGAAACAAATTTTTATATTTTTTTAGGATTCTGTATTAGAGGAAAATGAAAGATCAGGTGATGATTTACGGCTCAAGTGCTGCATGAATAACACCAAAAACTGATTTTATTTTCCATAGATGCGATGGTGCCAAGCCATCAAGATAACCGCTGTCTCTAAAACAGGTGATCTGGTCAACCAGGCTGTTAGATGCCGCCCCCTGCAGGCTGATGAAGGTATCCTCTGGTAGTCTTACATCACTTGCTCTATATTTTACTGTTTTTTTTCTCTTTTAGTGTTTTTCCTGGCCGAAACGCTTTGCGTAATAGTGGCTTTAGGCATTGTATGTACTAGCTTTATCTATAACTCCATCAACTTTTGTATTTCACCTTGTATGTATGTATGTATGTACTTTACCTGAATAAATATTTGTATTTTGTATTTATATTTAATTATTATGTTTAATGAATATCACTTGAGAATCACAATCAACTTGAGAATGGTCCAGGACGGACCGAAACGTCGTCGTCCCTTCAACTTCTAGTGTGTAGTCTGGTCAACATACTTCAGCCACGTTATTGTGACTCATCGCCTGCATATGAGACGAAAATGCGATATTGCTATAGGAAATATGAATTTGTTATTTTTTTAAAGCAAATGTTTCATGAATATATATATTGTTTTAAAAACATTTGTAGCCTTCAATGAGATTTATATATTCATTCACTCATTTACATGAGTGAATGTTGAGTAGAGAGGTGAATAAGAAAAGTTATGCAGGGGCTCGGAGAGATAGATCTTTCACAGGTGTGAATAGAGATGCTTGAAACGATAAGGGGGGCGAGGGGGGGGGGCAGTGACGGGGGGGGGGGTGACGTAAGGGGTGGGGGGTGGCAGCGACGTCAGATGGGGTGAGAAGAGGAGTCAGAGACGTATACGAGGTGGTGGGTGAAATGCAGAGCGATGACATCAAAGCCTGTGACGTAGGTTGGCAGCGACGTCAAAGGGGGAAAGACGTTCAAGGTATTGACGTCATGGGGTGCGGCATGGTCGGTGGTGGGGGGTAGGGACGTCAGGGAGGGTGAAGACCTGTGGGCACTGACGTCAGGGGGTGTGGCGCAGGCAGCAGTGACGTCAGTGGGGAAGTAGTGACGTCAATGGGGAGGAATGACGTCAGTGGGGAGGAGTGACATCAGTGGGGAGCAGTGACGTCCTAGTGACACTAGGAGAGCTGGGTGTGTCGCTTCAAGACGTCTCAGGGCTCAGCTTGAGGTCCGCTAAGCTGTCACCATGAAAGCTTAGACGGGAACACATACGAATATCACGGTATTCATAGTAAAAACAAAATTCATTTATACATACCGGGGCGAGAGGTATGTATATAATTCATTTATACATTCTGGTTGGGAGATATGATTAACGTTTAATTTATACATACAGGAGCGGGATACGGGATTATTCATTTATTCATACCGGGATGGAGGTAGGATGTATACCTGTATGATGATGTAGAAAGAGGGGTCAATATCGTATTTAGAAAGGATATGGGGACAAGGAGCTGGGATATGGGGACAAGGAGCTGGGATATGAGGACAAGGAGCTGGGATATGAGGACAAGGAGCTAGGATATGGGGAAAAGGAACTGGGATATGAAGACAAGAAGTGGTTAAGGAACCGGGTACGCACAGTGCTCCTGGTTGTCTGGGTTCGAATCCTTCTCGGGGTGTGGAATTTTCAATTATATATATATATATATATATATATATATATATATATATATATATATATATATATATATATATATATATATATATATATATATATATATATATATATATATATTTCATATTTCATGAATTAATATATATATATATATATATATATATATATATATATATATATATATATATATATATATATATATATATATATATATATATATATATATATATGACATCTTGATATCATGCGATAAATACACCTTCAATTGAGAAATACATTATAATATCACAGTTATTTTTAGTTTCTTGTTAAACATACAAATACTTCCCCGCCCCCCCACCGCCCCCCCCCCCACCCGCCCCGCCCCCCCCCCCCCCCCCCCCCCCCCCCCACCGCCCCCCCACCGCCCTCCTCCCCCCCAATCCCAGGGCCTCGGCCAGCATCTGCATATTAAATTTGCCATTAAAGTAAAATATGATACATACGCCTTATTAATTAACACAGAAATATATCTAGTTGAACAATGCATTTATACTAAACACACACACACACACACCGGGTATGTTCATGGGATCCGAACCTGATGGGGAGAGGAAAAAATGACGTCGAATGAAATACACGCGAGCACTAATTCTTTATCAAGTAATCGAGAAATTTTATCACAATCAATCCCGGCTTCGTTGGCTGTAAATTATCTCGCCTTAAACGATGTGGTTGGCACTCCTTGTAAGGCGAGGGCCGGTTGTATATATATATCATTATACGTAATATTTTCTTGTCTTTTCTCATTATACTGAGCATTTTGGTGTATTTTATCATTAAACTGGTCATTGTATTGTGCTTTAATAATTATAGTTTATACTGGCTGGTCTTTTATTATACTGTACACTGTCTTGACCTTAATCATTGTACTGTACATTATCTTGACCCTAATCATTATATTGTACACTATTTTGTCTTTTCTCATCATTTATTGCATTTATTTCTCTCATAGTTGTGAGATTGTGAGTATATATATATATATATATATATATATATATATATATATATATATATATATATATATATATATATATGTATATATATATATATATATCCAGTGTGGTGTTCTGTGTCTGTTATAATGATTGTTTGTCTATTTTGTGGTCTATGAATCATTAATCTGATTCATCAATCAATCAGTCTTGTGTGCAATCATTGTATCGTATCGTTGTACGATACAATATCATCATATCATCATCAATACGCGTCATTGTAGTATATCGTAATCATGTGTGTGTGTGTGTGTGTGTTTCATATGTATTTCGTGACTCTTAGGTCCTATGTGGTTGGGCACCCGTCTTTCTAACATGTCGGGGATCTTTACGACCCACCTGTCAGTCAGTCATCCGTCCCACCTGTCAGTCAGTCATCCGTCCCACCTGTCAGTCAGTCATCCGTCCCACCTGTCAGTCAGTCATCCGTCTCACCTGTCAGTCAGTCATCCGTCCCACCTGTCAGTCAGTCATCCGTCTCACCTGTCAGTCAGTCATCCGTCCCACCTGTCAGTCAGTCATCCGTCTCACCTGTCAGTCAGTCATCAGTCCCACCTGTCAAATCAGTCAGTCATCCGTCCCACCTGTCAGTCAGTCATCCGTCTCACCTGTCAAATCAGTCAGTCATCCGTCTTACCTGTCAGTCACCCATCTGTCTTTTCGTCCCTCCACTCCAGCTGCCGGCTCGACCGGACTCCTATCCCTGTCTCCTGTCAATTATTCCCCCCCCCATCCCCTCAAACGGCCATATATATATCCGTCCTACCTGTCTAAGTGTCAATGCCTGCCGTCTACCTAACTATAATCGCCTGTCCTTTCCTGCAGGTAACATTTATTCTGCTATTTACAAGTACAATTGGCTATCTTTCTGTTTTTTTTACAAATTTTGGCTTTGTAAATGATCCAAGATTCCTGGGCCCAAAAAACAGAGCTATTTTGTTAACGTCATTACGTTGCAATGACGCAAAAAAATAGTAAACAGTGACGTTGTGCGTTTGCTGGGATGTTCATGCTTGTCTCTGAAACTCGTATCTGCATTTATCGTCGACTAAAGAGAACTCTTAACGAATTCTAAGTCGATTGTAAAGTTGGCTGACGGCACGACGCGCGACACGCCTGCCTGCCGTGCTGTTGCTTACTGTTGGCGGGGGGGGAAAAAAAACTCGTTCTTGCTGCTGCCAGTCGCCTGGTGGAAACTATCGTACTGGGAAAACTATCGTACCGGGTGGAAACTATCGTACCGGGTGGAAACTATCATAGGGTGGAAACTATCATAGGGTGGAAACTATCGTACCGAGGAAACTATCGTACCGGGTGGAAACTATCGTACCGAGAAAACTATCGTACCGGGTGGAAACTATCGTACCGGGAAAACTATCGTACCGGGTGGAAACTATCGTACCGGGTGGAAACTAACTTACCGGGTGGAAACTATCGTACCGAGGAAACTATCGTACCGGGTGGAAACTATCGTTTACTATCGTAAATTATCGTACAACGCTACGGATATGTGCTGTGAGGGGAAAGGTTTTGGGGCTGTTATATTTTGCATTTAATAATCACCTTACTCAATTAAAAAGAAAAAGTAATTATTAATTATTATTAAAAGATAACGCCCTAATTGGTTTATAGTAAAGTTTATGAAAAGTTTAAAACGTAATGAGTTATGTGTTATGTGGAGAATGGGCTAGACCAAGGAGTGGTTAGGTTAGGCTAACCCAAACCCCATGGTTTGGGTTTTGTTGATATTTATTTAAGTTTGTAGCACAAAGGATGAAGCCACGCACCGCTCCTGTGCCAGGTAAGTTCACTACGGGCTCACCATAGCCCGTGCTACTTTGGATTTTTTGTTTCGAGTAGCTGAATCTAAAACCACAACAACAACAAAGGATGAAGCATTTGTTTGTTGTTGTTAAAGATTCGCTATCTGGAACAAAAAATCCCAAGTAGCACGGGCTATGGTGAGCCCGTAGTGGTACAAAAAAGCATTTCTTGCGGTCTGTCCTCAGGTTAGGCTCCTCTAATCGGTGATTGAGACTTCCACTGACGCATTCGTCGATTTCAACGTACTGTGTGTTTCAAGATTTGTATTTTCTCAGATATGTGGGAGTATTGTTACATATTAGAATGTATTGAATAGTTAGGCTCAAATTAAGTTAGGTTAGGTTCTGTTGGCAATTATTTGCAGCACGTGGCTGAAGCATTTAGGGAGGTAGGATTCGAGCAGAACACGTGATTGAAGCACTGCTTGAAAAAAAATACTTACGTTATCCAGTCTGTCCTCATAAATAAAGACTTAAAGTCCATTCCATCCACCCGCCAAACCCCCTGTTTATGAATGAAAAACGGTTTACACACAACTGTTCGACGTTCGAACACTTCCGGAACAAGTGCTTCACTGACGAATTTTGTTCGAATCACAACGCTGTAAATGCTTCACCCACGTACTACAAATACAAATAATCGCCAACAGAACCTAAACACCTAACCTAACCTAACCTATGCCTATATATGCACAATATGCTAATATATTATAATATTAATTTATACTTGAGAAAATTCCCGTTTTGAATGAACAGCATGTTAAAATTTATGAATGCGTCTGTGGGGTCGACCGCTGAATGTAATGGACTTGAGTCGAGGACGGGTTGAATACAAATAATCGCCAACCGAATCCCTTTTGTTAAAATCTTTCAATATATTTCAATCATGTTACGGTTTACTCTACGTTTTAAGGTAAGGTAAAAAAAAATTTAAGCTTAACTTTTCAAGCATTTCATAGTGTCCACTTACGAAACCTGTACATCTTTCCTTAATCATGCATGGAGTCTTATCTTAGTCTGTATTTATCAAACAGTTAACGAGCTTGGAGGCTTCGCAACCCGCAAGGTTATAATTGTTCGGACAACCTCTCCTCGTTGCGCTGCGGGGCAGGCAAAGTGTTTTAAATAAATGCAAAACTAAACCAGCCGCCACGATTGAGGAAAGATATACACGTTTCGTAATTGGACATTTAAAGTGTTTGATGAATCTTATCCGTGGGGCGCTATAAACCTATAGCCCCCCAGGGCTCATTCCCAATCCCTCCCAATATATATCAAGGTGGTTTAGATGCTGAGACATTGATGGTGGCCTTAACGAGCACCTTCGCCCCCTGGGGGGATGTGATCAAGACGTCAGGTGGACGCCGTGGGGTGCCTCCTGTCCCTCCTTCCTTCCTCCGCCCATTACCTCCCTTGATGAACGATACAACTTTGGCTGATAAAACCATTTGTTGTGTGACTCATTTTTTGTTTTTTTATTGAGACGCTGTTCTTTGTTGACTTTGGTTCTTCCTCTAATAAACAAATAAGAATTATTACGGGCTCACCATAGCCCGTGCTACTTGGATTTTTTTCTTCCAGGTAGCGAATCTTAAACAACAACAACAACTTAAGAATTAAGGAAACTGCAAAAGGGGGTTATTATGTGGCAGCGGCTATTTATATCCACGCAAACTCAATCTTATATGTCTATAACCACCCTGTTACCAGTCCAGTATTTACCCAGGTCTTTCCTAAACCTAAACTTATCCTACTGATAGCCATGGTTTCGTGTTCTATGTTGTGTTGATATATTTATTACCTTATCATTACCCCCTCCCCCCCCTCCTCCTCGTTACGCCCGACCCACACATCTCAAAATAACGGATGAACTCCGTACGACTTTTCGGTCCGTTCTGGACCATCATCAGGTCATTAAAAAGGTTTCGTAATGGTCTTCGGGTTTCTTCTCGAGCGTCGAAATCACCCCACAACAAACACACAACGTAAATGCTATTTTTTTATTTATTTTTTTACGCTGAGACCAGGTATTTACACCTTGATATCTCGTTGCAAGATATCAATGTGTTTACGTCGTGTGGTTGTGGCTATCGAACATGTTCTTGCTGTTCTTGTTCCTTCCCCCCCCCCCCTCAAGAACACCAGCGAAACACAGTGAGTGGATGATCACCTCTATTTTTTTTTCTAAGTTACATGTTACTGCTCCTCTAACGACCCTGGGGGGGGGGGGACGAAGTTGTATTAATTGTTGCCGATTTGTTTTGTATAATTGGTTTCTTTGTTTCTTCTTGTATTTCTTGTATAGACTCAGTTTCACTTTGCACAGTTGCTCTTCTATTGTCTAACTTTTGCCTCTCAGTTGCTTCAGTTTCGCTGCACCAACAGGCTGAAGCTGCCCAATATTACCTTCATTGAAGGTTATAACAACATTGTAGTTTGAGATATAATGCTCCAGGGAAGGTTTCAAGTTTCAGTTGGGGGCGGGGTACCAGTTAGGTAGACAAGATATCAAGACCGGATTATCAAGATATCAAGACAGGATTATCAAGATATCAAGACAGGATTATCAAGATATCAAAACAGGATTATCAAGATATCAAAACAGGATTATCAAGATATCAAGGCAGGATATCAAGGTAACAAGACCGGATTATTAAGATATCACGACAGGATATCAAGATATCCAGACAGGATTATCAAGATATCAAGGCAGGATATCAAGAAAGGATTATCAAGATATCATAAGAACATAAGAACAAAGGTAACTGCAGAAGGCCTATTGGCCCATATGAGGCAGCTCCTATCTATAACCACCCAATCCCACTCATATACTTGTCCAACCCGCGCTTGAAACAATCGAGGGACCCCACCTCCGCCACGTTACGCGGTAATTGGTTCCACAAATCAACAACCAGTATTTACTGAACCAGTATTTACCCAAGTCTTTCCTAAATCTAAACTTATCCAATTTATACCCATTGTTTCGTGTTCTGTCTTGTATTTATACTTTTAATACCCTATTAATATCCCCTTTCTTATATCCCCGAAACACTTCATCCGGCCCTGGGGATTTGTTTGGTTTTAGATTTACTATTTGCTTAATTACATCCTCCCTGGTAACTGCTAAACTAGTCAACCTGTCCTCGTCCCCACCCACATAGACTTGTTAGGCTGAAGGCATATTGTTAAGTTCCTCTTTAGTAAATACAGATATAACATATTTATTAAAAATACTACTCATCTCCTCGTCATTATCCGTTATTTGACTTGTCTCAGTTTTTTGATGGACCTATCCTTTCCCTATCCTTTTCTCATTGGTTATAACTAAATTATTCTTGGTAAACAGGAGTCATGGAAACGTGTTCTGAACACGACATAACGGCCACGATCTCAATCATCCTCGATCATTCTCTTGGGGGTAAAAAAACTGAACGCTAGAAGTCGTCGTTAATAAGTTTTATGTTGAGTGATGGCCGCCATATTGGTCTAGTACCATCTCACGCCCTCATACTCACGCCTTCATACTCACGCCCTCATACTCACGCCCACATGCTCACCCCCTCATGATCAACAGAGTTCAGAAATTGTGCAAATTATGTATTGATAATAACACCAAAATCTAACCCCATGGGCTGGTCGGTAGATCGACGACCTCAGCCCTTGCAGTTCGGCGTTCGATCCCCGATGGTCCAAGTGGCTATATAGTCACTGGTTCCTTTCTCTATCTGCATATTCCAGCTACCTTTTGGTCCACTCGAGGCAGCTCTTATTTATATCTAATCGATCTGTCAGTTACGTGGGGCTGCTTGAGTTAGTACGTTTTGTGTTTAGGCAAAACTGTTCCGTTGTTTACGTTTCTGGTTTGGCAAAACCATTGCGCTTTTTGTTTCTGTTTGACTGTGTATCATATCGTGAGAATAGAGAATAGCTAGTCACACACACACACACACACACACACACACACACACACACACACACACACACACACAAAGAACCAGAGCTCAACCCCCGCAAGCACAACTAGGTGAATACACACACACACACTCATGCCACAATTGACTGTTTTCTATATTAGAACAAATTGCAAGTTAAAACCTCACGATGTTGTCTTCAGTGACCATTGTCTTAACACCCGCGGCGCCGCCACACATACACGCTGCCCACCGCCGGTGTTGGGTAGTAAACCTTCACTACTGGCCAGCGTCGTGGGACCAGGAGCCGCAAGCTGTCTGCCAAGATATAAGAAGGAAAGTTAAGAATATAGTAAACTGCAGGAGACCTATTTGATCCATAAGAGACACCTCCTATTGGTTCATACCAGATGGCTACTATTGGTCCATACGAGGCAGCTATATTATTGGTTCATACTAGGCAGCTCTTATTGGTTCATACGAGGCAGCTCTTATTGGTCCATAGGAGGCGGCTCTTATTGGTTCATACGAGGCAGCTCTTATTGGTTCATACGAGGCAGCTCCTATTGGTCCATTCGAGGCACCTCCTATTGGTCCATTCGAGGCACCTCCTATTGGTCCATACGAGGCGGCTCCTATTGGTCCATACGAGGCGGTTCCTATTTATATCCACGTAATAAAATGGAAGACGTACTATCCTCAGGCAAATATGGTAAATCCTTCAGGTGAAGCTGTGTGACCAAGATCTTGATGCATGGAAAATAATCTTAAGATTCACTATGTTTAGGTGAAAAAAAAAATATATTGTTATTTACGATGTTATCTACGCATTTACATCTTGTTAATTTCTCGGGACTTTCAATCATCTCCAACCAGACCAATCAATCACTCAATCAATCATTCAATCAAATGAAAACATTAATTTTTAAGCTTTCTCAAAATTTCATGACATTAATTACATAAGAGGAAACTATTATATGATAAGGTGTAATTATTTTAATTATATTATGCGTAAATAAGATTCAGAAATGGATTTAGACTCACGTGACGTCTCACCGCATCTGCCAGCACAGGAAAAAGGTCAGAGAAAGTAGCAGTGACCTTGAAATAAAACGACATTCGCTTGCTGGTTTAATTCCCTCGCTGGAGTGTTTCCAGCGTAGGACAGACAGATATATATGTGTGTGACTTTAGATGGACATCAATAGAAGCGGCTTCGCATAGATCTATAAGGGTCGCCTTGTATGGACTAGTTAGGAGCTGCCTTGCATGGGACCAATAGGAGCTGCTTCGTATGGGCTAATAGGAGCTGCCTCGTATGGACCAATAGGAGCTGCCTCGTATGGACCAATAGGAGCTGCCTCGTATGGACCAATAGGAGCTGCCTCGTATGGACCAATAGGAGCTGCCTCGTATGGACCAATAGGAGCTGCCTCGTATGGACCAATAGGAGCTGCCTCGTATGGACTAATAGGAGCTGCTTCGTATGGGCTAATAGGAGCTGCCTCGTATGGACCAATAGGAGCTGCCTCGTATGGACCAATAGGAGCTGCCTCGTATGGACCAATAGGAGCTGCCTCGTATGGGCTAATAGGAGCTGCCTCGTATGGACCAATAGGAGCTGCCTCGTATGGACCAATAGGAGCTGCCTCGTATGGACCAATAGGAGCTGCCTCGTATGACTGAATAGGCCATTTACACACACCTTCCATTGTTGTTATGTGTTTAGGCTTTTAAATGTTATTTATTAATTCATATAACGAACGCACGGCAAATTTTCGCTGGTACCCCTACGATGATTGACTCCTAGCAGTACCCCCGTGGCGCAGTGGTAAGACATTCACCCCGCGAGCGTTTCGGCCAGGGTTCGTATCCTAGCCGGGAAGGATTTGACTAGGCGCCAATCCTTAAACCTCTGTTCACCCAGCAGTGAATGAGTACCTGGTTGTTAAACGATTTGACGGGTCGTATTCCGGTTAAAAGTAGGATTTATGAACCTACCGGAAATGTTTTGTGTGCTCGTGGCTTTACAAGAATATAAGAACTCTTGTCTATATATATAAATAAATAAATAAATAAATAAATAAATAAATAAATAACTCCATTTACATTCCTTATTGACAATAAAACAAAAAACTGAAATAAAACTAAATATTATCTCAATATTTTATTTGAGAATTAAACAAAATAACTATAAAATTTAGCATAAAGAGATTGAAAAAGCTTAATTTACATTAGAAAGAGTTAATCGCATGTTTCTAGAATCTCTAGAAAGACTAAGAGTTAAGGATAACCTGACTGAGGTACATTACTTATATAACGTCCACTACGGGTTCGCCATAGCCCGTGCTACTTGGAAAAAAAATTCTTAGTAGCTGAATCTTTAACAACAACTGACTGAGGTGTACATGTGGATGAATAGGCAAATCAAAGGGGATAATAACAAGGTTTTAAATATATAAATACAAAACAAAACACGAAACAATGGATCTAAATTGGATAAGTTTAGATTTAGGAAAGACCTGGGTAAATACACTGGCTTGGAAACAGGGTTGTAAATTTACCAAACAAATGATAGGGGGTAACATAATTAGACGTGGGATAGCTGGATTGTTTCAAGCGTAGGTTAGACATATATATATATATGAATCGGTTTGGGGGGGGGTGGATATAAATATTAGCAGCGTTGCATGGACCAATAAGAACTTCCTAGTATGGGCCAACGGGCCTTATTTATGCTGTTTCCCTTAATTCTTACGTTCTCTCTTACGATTCAAGCCTCATGCGACCCTTCTGATTTACTCATGCTATAATGAGTGTCGTGGCTAGGCTTAACTATCCACTCCGAGGCAGGCTGGGATGATGAAGGAGAGGCATTAGTCAACGCTGGATCACGGGCCTTAATAAATCATTTGTTTATGATTCCAGGTTGCAAAATACAGTCTTTTTCCTGGCATTTTCAACAACAGTTTCATATATTTCAGTGCTCGGGATACGTGCTATGATGGTACGGCAGGTACGGTGTTTGGGGGGGGGGGGTACGTACCCTGTTCTTACGCCTTGACAAGCGTCATATATGAAGTGGTTGATGCCTAGTTAAAAGCGTCATATATGAAATGGTTTTTACCTAATGTACAGAGGTTTTTACCCAGAAGTATAAAGAGTTAGGTAAACATCCTAGCCTAGCTTAACTAAACCTAGCCTAAACTAGCCTAACCAAACCTAGCCTAAACTAGCCTAACCAAGCCTAGCCTAACCTCACCTCAGCCAACCTCTCAAGGCAGACAGATGACCATTAAGCCAGGGAAGCGTGTGCTAAAGGGTGTTTTTGTAATATCACTAAGGCATCGGAAATTGTACGTTGCGGTCGTTAGTGTCAAAATTGCGGCGCATTAAGTGTAAGGACAGGTTGTGTGAACAGGTGAGGTAATGAAGCAATATATTAGTGTAAGGAAACTGACGAACATGCGAATATTAAGCAAAATTAAATTTATTATTAACATTATTACAAATTAGTATTTTGACAATGTATTGGATGTATTTTGACAATGTATTTGTTGTATTTTGACTATTTGTTGTATTTTAACAATGTATTTGTTGTGTTTTGACTATTTGTTGTATTTTGACTTTGTTGTATTTTGACAATGTATTTGTTGTATTTTGACACTGTATTCGTTATATTTTGACAATACATTAGTTATGGTGAGACCGTATTGGCTCCATTGAACCAGTGCAATTAAGGATTTCCTCAGTTAGTTATTGCAATTTTATTGAGCGTTCATTGCCATCTTAAGTGGTTACGCGGGCCAGCTGTCTATTCTGCTCATTCACGTCCTTTAATACTCCGTAAAAAACTGCAACTGTTTTATATAACCAGATATCTATATAAATCCCCCAGCAACCAGGGAGCCGGTCGGCCGAGCGGACAGCACGCTGGACTTGTGATCCTGTGGTCCCGGGTTCGATCCAGGGCGCTGGCGAGAAATAATGGGCAGAGTTTCTTTCACCCTATGCCCCTGTTACCTAGCAGTAAATAGGTACCTGGGTGTTAGTCAGCTGTCACAGGCTGCTTCCTGAGGGTGGAGGCCTGGTCGAGGACCGGGCCGCGGGGACACTAAAGCCCCGAAATAATCTCAAGATAATAAAATCATCATCATATCAAGATAATCATCCCTCCCCCCCTCTCGATGCAGGTGTGTAGTAAGCGTCAATATTATGTTGATTTAATTTGTACCAAACCGTCACAATTTTTAACGGATTGGTCGATTCCGTCCAAAAAATATGTGAAGTATTAGGTTGGTTTATTGCCTGAATGCGTTGAGCGCCTTAAATTGTCACTTCACTGTCGTCGGGATCTTAGCCTCCTTCCCTCCAGCACCAAGATGTATTCTATGGCTTATCCTACGCTTTTGAGTAAAGCAAAACCCGCTTTAAATTTTACGCTTGGAACGGGCCGAAACCTGTTCTGTCATTTAATGCATCGATATTTCTACGCACGTTCAGAAAATGTTGCAGAGAAGAGGTTTGAATAATTTTAGAGTCAGGAAAACCCTGGGTAAATACTGGTTTGGAAACAGGGTTGATGATCTGTTGAACAAGTTATTGGGTAACATAATAGACGAGGGGTCGTTTGTTTGTTTCAGGCGTAGGTTAGACATATATATGAATGAGTTGGGTGGATATGAAAAGGAGCTGCCTCGTATGGACCAATAAGAGCTGCCTCGAATGGACCAATAAGAGCTGCCTCGTATGGACCAATAAGAGCTGCCTCGAATGGACCAATAGGAGCTGCCTCGAATGGACCAATAGGAGCTGCCTCGTATGGACCAATAAGAGCTGCCTCGAATGGACCAATAGGAGCTGCCTCGTACGGACCAATAAGGCTTTTGCAGTTTCCTTCATTCATTATGGTCTTCTGTTCGCATGTTCTTAAGTTCTTATGTTATCAAGTTCTTATGTTATCAAGTTCTTATGTTATCAAGTTCTTATGTTATCAAGTTCTTATGTTATCAAGTTGTTATGTTATCATGTTCTTACGTTCTTTTTTTCAGAATAGGATTCTAGTTTCTATCTGTAGCTGAATATCTATAACTCAACACTAGGTGTACTGACAGATGGTTTAATTATAGAGAAATGCACTTATATAGTCGTGATGGCTATATATAATCGTAATGGTTATATATAGTCGTAATGTCTATATATAGTCGTAATGGCTATATATAGTCGTGATGACTATATATAGGAAACATCGATTTGTTAACTATTCTGACCAATGGACGTAATAATTAGGAAGCAATGCCAACAGCCCTGTTAGCTCATACTAAATGGATCCCGATTGAATACTTCCCCCCCCCCCCTCCCGTCTCACTCATACTAGGGGAATCCCTTTTAAATCCCCCCAACACGCGCCGATCCTGTGCCAGGTAAGTCCACTACGGGCTCACCATAGTCCGTGCTATTCGGAAGTTGTTCCGAGTAGCTGAATCTATAACAACAATAACAACACCTGTTCCAACTATATTTTAACCCGGTTAAACTGTGTGGTTTATTATTAGTGATTTTAGCGGCCCATTACCCTCATCAACCGCCCCTGATCCGAAACCATTGCATCCAGCTAAGATCGAGAACTTCACTATGAAGGTAGTAGTGGTAGTAGCAGTCGTTGTGGTAATAACATTAACAGTAGGGGTAACAGTAGTAATAGTTTTAGTAGTAGAAGTAGAAGTAGTTCAAATAATAGTAGAAGTAGTGATTTGACCGCCATTATTATATTTACACTCTCCTTTTATTTATTATATTTACACCATCTGAAGTATGGTGTAGTGGATACAAGTGCGTGCCTGCCATCTTGATGGCCAGGGTTCGAATCTCCTGGTGAGTGTGAGTGTCTAGAGTTTTACACTCTCATATCTGAGTATACCATCCCTGAGCTGCAGCGTTGAGGGTTCTGTCCGCATATATTGCAGACAGAACCATAATAATTTTAACCTAGGATGAACGTTAAGTTAATGTTGAGTCAAAATTGCATCGCCGTCTTTGGCTCAGTTTTACACGACGGTGGTCGAGGGGTAATTATGCCCAGACCTCAAATTCTCCTCTCAGAGAAGGTGAAGATCACCCAAGAATTTCGAACCGACACATGCCGACATACCAACTCACTCCTTTTATGATAATTGGCTGAGCAACAATGCTTACAATCTCATTAAACTTAACATTCCTTTTAAGTGCAATCTACCTGTCTCTGATATTCCTCATTATCTGTACCCCACCATTCAAGTATCATACACACCTGTCACCAAGAAAGATAATGAGAATCTTGCTCTTCTCAAAGCTGTCACACTCGAAGCAATTGCCTCCTCCATCGAGAGTTTAAGATCTCACGAGCACTGTGTCTACACCGACGGCTCAGTCCAGTCTTCTACTGGACGGACTGCAGCGGCATGTAGGTTTTATAGAAATAATATTTGCACAAAGACTGTCAGTGTCAGGTTAAACAACTGGCTGACCTCCACACAAGCAGAACTAGCAGCATTACAACTAGCTACCAGTACATTAAAAAACATTGGAGGAGGAATAATATTTTGTGATTCAAAGTCTCCTCTTCAAGCAATCGAAAACTTCTCCTGGATGATCGACAGCAAAAACCTCATACTATCAATTATAAATGACCTAATCGCTGCACAGAGTAAAGGGTCTCGGATCTCCTTTGTATGGATACCTTCACACGTAAATATAACCCATCATAATGAGACAGACATTACAGCCAAATTAGCGTGCAACAAAGATGAAGTTGAATTAGATTTAGGTATCCCCATCTCTGCTGTCAAAACTGTATTGGTCCAAACACTCAGGTCTGATAGGAAAGAAATTACTGACTCCCAACGACCTGAAAGTACTAGTATAAAAAGCTGTGATTTGTTCAGATCTGAAAAACCTATATCTATGGGCAGCACAAAACGTCTACTAGACTGTGCGACACAGTGGTTGCAAGGATCAGGTTGGGTTACCGTTACCTGTGGCAGGTGGCTGCAGGTGACGGATCTCCCAATCCTGAGCACTCCAGGGACAAACTCTGTGAGCAGGAACTGCGGCTTAATCTCTCACACTACATCACCGAATGCCCAGTTATTAGACCTTTCAGACCAGTTGGCATGAGGTACCTGGAGCTTTGCAATTACTTTATTCACTCTCGTATTCTTGAAGATATCCCTCACAGTGTACCCAAAATTTGCCAGTGCAGGCTACTAAACACATGGCTCTGTATGACTAACCATCTTGCGAGATGGGGACTTGTATTACCACTGCTACCTTATTCACTCTTGTGTTGATGATATCCTCAAAATGCATCCGGAGTCTGCCAGTGCAGACTGCCCATCACATGCATCTGTATGACTAACCATCCTGTGTGATGGAGATTTTTTCGCATCACCTAGTTAGCATTTTTTGACACACTGTACTCCACTTCATATAGTCTAGGGTAGCTGCACTAATGCAGATGTACCTAATGTATTAATAATAATAATAAAAAAAGAACTGAAGCCCAACACAGCACGAAGGAAGACTTTTCTTTTTAAGAAACCGAGGAGCCAATCACGTGAGAAGATGATGTTGCCATCTTAAAAGACCACATTAAAATAAGTATTCCCAATTGCCTCGAACAAATTATAGGCTTGGAAAACACGAAACCTTTCAAACAAGAACACCAGGCCCAAATAAGTTACACTTTGCCCACTTGTAAACTATAGCTGGATATTGCTCGACACTACCAGGGGGCCTCCATCCTCCCCCCCTCCCCCCTTTTAAGGCTGACGAAATTACACACTAGAGGAATGTGAGGAGAACATGAGCTACACACATCCATTTAGTCAAACACCTAAACTAATATGAATACTTTAAAACCCTGAAATTATGCTCTCCGGAGGGCAAGTGTATGATGTATATGATACATCATGTATCATATACAAGAAAAACAAAAGGAATTAAGGGTGACTTGAGCTGGTTCACTCATGCATACTAAAGAAATGGTTTGCGAGAGCTAAGGGGTATATGGTAGGAGAATGTTCTGAACAACAGCCACACCATTGAAAAGTTGGAGTTCAATAATGGGATATAATCATTCCCATATAATTAATTCCCTTAAATTGACATGATTGGCTAACACTTCCCTAGGTTGCCTGTCCAAATGGCCCTCAATTAGAAAGCCTGGACGTCCATCAATCATACTGATGTTACTTAGAAACTTACGACAATGACATAGTGTTTGAACGAAGGTGAAGGAGGGACCCAATATGTGTAAGTACATCAAAAAATAAACAAAAAAATGGCCAGAACATTGATAGATAAATGTACCTTGATAGATGATGTTGGAAACATCAAATTCGAGTTAATACTCACTCACATATATTGGGTCTTTTCTTCACCTTCATTGATGTTACTGTTTTTAAAGTTGACAATCTTATTAGTGCAAATATTTTAAATTTAATTATATTATTATTATTATTAGTAGTAGTATTACTAGAAGTAATAACTCTGTTTCATAACAGTTGTCAGACTATAAAAGTTCACTTATGTAAACATAAAAGTGAACTTATTGTTGATGTTTTTCTATAATTAATTCAAAGTTAATATCTCCATGGTCAGAAGTTAAAATGATTTAATTCCCATTGTCAGAACGCAGTCGAGAACGCAGACCACTGGGCTATAATTACCAGATATACGAAGCATCTTTAGAGATTTTATCTGTGTTCATCCTGGTAAACATTTTACGTAAACAAGATGCTTTTGTTTTTGTTTTTTTGCGTCGTATAGACGTAATAGCGTTTCTAACGTCCCAACGTTATCTTGAGATGTTATCTTGAGATGGTTTCGGGGCTTAGCATCACCGGGGCTCGGTCCTCGACCAGTCTCAAGGAGGCCTGGTCGAGGAACGTAAGAACAAGGTTAATTTTTATGTTGCATAAACGTAATAACGTCGCTGCTGACGTTGTGTTGTTGGGTTCAGTAGCGCAGCGGACCTCATCTTAGAGAACACTTTGCTGCTGCTGCTGCTGCTGTTGCTGCTGCTGCTGCTGCTCCTGCTGCTGCTCCTGCTGCTGCTGCTGCTGTTGCTGCTGTTGCTGCTGCTGCTCCTGCTGCTGCTGCTGTTGCTGCTGCTGCTGCTCCTGCTGCTGCTGCTGTTGCTGCTGCTGCTGAGGATGCTCCGCCTCTCTCATACACCTGTATATAATAAAGGGGGAAGGGGGCGGGGGCAGGTGTATACGGGGGTTGTCTGGTGGTGGGTTGCAGGTGTGTATATGGTAGCGTTGGAGGAGGGTGGCATGCACATGTTTGAGGCGGTATATCGTACAGGTATAATAGGTCGACTAATCCGTTAAAAATGCGACGTAATAGAATAAATTAAAACACCTTAATATGGACGATTACCGAGCTCCAACTTCGAGAGGTTAAATGGGTTGCTGCATGTGCCTACGTTTCTGGTGAGGCTAAACAGTCGTATTTTATTACGGAGTGGCGCAATGACAGAACAAGTCCTGAGAGACGATTAACCTGACCCGGAATTAAGCTCCGCCCTGACAACACCTCTATGTTCACACACTTTTCCCTGCCATCATCAGCAGCGTAAGCCTGGTTGTAAAACCATGTGCGGATCGTGTTGTTGTGAGGGGGATAAACATGGCGTTGAATAAACTATAGTCGGTTCTGAGCCTAGGATTCATCAAGTGTTTATACAAACCCCTCTTACGAAACCTGTACATCTTTTCTCAATAGTCGTAGCTTTGTATACCGTTACACACAGAAATCACACTAACGTGATGCATCAAATGAACAAATCCACAAGGGCCGTGACGAGGATTCGAACCTGCGTCCGGGAGCATCCCAGACGCAGGTTTTAACCCTGTCGTATCTCAGTCGATTAAGGCAGTGTCTGGGATGCTCCCGGACGCAGGTTCGAATCCTCGTCACGGCCCTTGTGGATTTGTATACCGTTTGTTAAACAGTTCCTAAGTTTGGAAACTTCCCAATCCAAGATTATTATTGTTATGGACAAACTTCGTAGCGCTTCGGAGATCATACACTGCCTATTAATCAACGTCAAACAAAGCCGAAAATGATTGAGGAAGGATGTACGGGTTTCGTCAGTGGCGGCGTTATAATGCTCTGACCAACACTCGCTCGGACGCTTATAGCCCCGAGGTCTAAAATCTTGATATAACTAATGTTTTTTTTTCTTGGTTTAAATGCAACATGTTCTCCAGTTTTAACGACCCCTCGTTGGTACGAAATGTTCACGACATGTGTAGAGCAACAGTAAGGGTCGTCGAGCAACAGTAAGGGTCGTCTAAACCAACAGTAAGAGTCGTCTAGAGCAGCAGTAAGGGTCGTGTAGAACAACAGTAAGGGTCGTCAAGAACAACAGTAAAGGGTCGTCTAAAACAACAGTAAGGGTCGTCTAAAACAACAGTAAGGGTCGTCAAGAACAACAGTAAAGGGTCGTCAAGAACAACAGTAAAGGGTCGTCAAGAACAACAGTAAAGGGTCGTCAAGAACAACAGTAAAGGGTCGTCTAAAACAACAGTAAAGGGTCGTCAAGAACAACAGTAAAGGGTCGTCAAGAACAACAGTAAAGGGTCGTCAAGAACAACAGTAAAGGGTCGTCATATTAAGTGGTCCAAGGAATTTTAGTTTTCCCTTTGGAAAGAGACACGTCAAAAGCCCTTTGTTTTTTAGTGTTGGGCTTATTTTCCTATACTGTTTTGGGTGTGTCTCCCGGCCCCCATCCACTTGGATTGGTCGTTAGAGCGACGCGATCGTTTCGTGTGGTCCATGAGGATGGGTACTATTCCTTCACTCCCTCCTATCCCAGCTCCTTAGCCTCATATCCCAGCTCCTCGTCCTCATATCCCAGCTGCTCGTCCTCATATCCCTGCTCCTCGTCCTCATATCCCAGCTCTTATGGAATTTGAGTAATACGTCGAAATTTTCGTCGTATTAGGTGAAAGTTATTATACAGACGTCATCAGAACGTCTTAGGGTTTGTTTTTCTATTGGTCCATGCGTGTGTGTGACAGTGACGTCACTATTATGACGTCACAATGTAAACACAAACATATATATATATATATATATATATATATATATATATATATATATATATATATATATATATATATATATATATATATATATATATATATATATATATATAGTATTTAGATTCATTCATACCTTTTTTTCAACATTCCTCTCAGCTCTTACTTTCACTCTCAGCTGCTACTCGTAGTTCACGTTCTCAGCTGTTATACAGCTCTCACTCTAAATGTTATTCACAACTCTCACTCTCATGTGTTACTCATAGCTCTTACTATCAGCGGTTACTCACAACTCTCACTCTCAGGTGTTACTCAAAGATCTCACTCCCAGGTGTTACTCAAAGATTTCACTCTCAGGTGTTACTGGCCAATGTTGGAGACCAGACGCGTGTGGCTAGCCTCACCAAAGTTTGCAGGATGACAGGTCAGAGGGTATGACCAACATGGGCAGGTTGGGGCAAAATTGGAAAAGGCAAGCTATAGCCTCCAAATTAAGCATGTGGCCTCCAACATTGGATCTCTTCCCACCCCACCATTCACCCCTCTTCTTTCCCCCCCCCCCCCCTCTTTTCCCCTCATCCTCTTTTTTCTTCCTGCTCCATCTCCCGTTCCCCCCCCCCCCTTCCCTCTTACATCATTAATATATAACACTATAAGCGCACTTCACACAGTCGTTTCATCAACTCACAATTCATAACATGAAAGGGAAAACGAATCTTCAAAGTGTGTTTGGCTCTGTAGGGTTAAGTATTATAAAGACACTTTTTAGATTAATTTTGGTGTGATCAGTGCATATAAATTCTGATATTACAAAATAATAATAATAATGAGACAATCCACAAGAGCCGTGATGAGGATTCGAACCGATGTGATGGGTGTTCCCAGATGCACGCTCTAGTCCACTACGCCACGACACGGTCAAAAGAATTGCAACCTGGGGTACTACTGCACCCTCTAGAATTCCCGAGGCTTCCACTGAAGCCCAACCAGTTTCACACAATTCCTCCCTTGCACCCTTGCTCTGTCGTCCAGTAATTCTACCTCTGACCTCTGCTGATCGCCCTTCTACGATTTCTCCGTGTAATAATAATAATAATATAAATGAAAATAATTTTGAGGCATTAGTGTGACTCAAACTCTCATCTTGTGTAGCATCTTGGCCGAGTCAATTAGGGCAGGTGATGGGGGATTCACCAGAACGCAAGTTTGAGTCACTCTCAATGCCTCAAAATTATTTTCATTAACATCACGTCATTTGTGATTTCTTTGTGAATAATAATAATAATAATAATAATAATAATAATAATAATAATAATAATAATAATAATAATAATAAAAATAATAATAATACAGAATCGAGTCATACAGTATTGCGAGATCTTCGAAGAGGCTAAGTTTGCACAGTGTCATTTGACACTATTTTCTGACACCAGTCCTGGCCTTCCCTGTTGGGCACGTACTTAGCAGCATTCAATGTGAAAAATTGGGTGACGCTTGCCCCAAGCGTCTGGCCTTCAACTTCCAACAAATAGAGGCAGGCAGACAGACTGTCTTCTTTCACTTTCTCAAAATAACATCTTTATCTCAACTTGTTTATAAGCTTTAAACATTGAGCAATTAATTATTTCGACCTCCTTCAGTAGTTTTCAGAATTTAACGGCTGTTGCATCGCACTAAACCGCTAAATAGAGCTGACTTTCACGAGCGAATGTATTTGAAAAAAAAACTTTTTCTAGCGAGACTGGACCTTGTGACTGTAAATCCTTTTTTGGTGTAATTATAAATATATTTTGCCACACACCTTCCCCCCAGAAAAATCATTAAGTATTCCTTTTGGTCCGCTTTGCCACCTCCTCTTGCAACATTTGTTCTGCTCTCTGCAACACGAAGGTTGCAACAGCCCGACCTTCCCGAATGACGTGGTTGATTGGTGCGTGATCTAGTTAGCCCATTTGTGTGTGTTTAAATTTTATCGTTGTTTTAAAGCTGATGGAAAGAGGAAGACGTGTTTTCGTCTGTTCGTGTCTTGCAATGCAAATCTTGTTGCAATTAACGCTGCAATAATGCGGTTGACGATGCGTTGTCTCAATTCACAGATGAAATATTATTGGTGGAGGTTTAGTGTGATCCACAAGTGTGTCGCAGTGGGCTTCATAGTGACCCCATGAGTGTGTGTCGCAGTGGGCTTCAGAGTGACTCATGAGTGTGTCGCAGTGGGCTTCAGAGTGATCCACAAGTGTGTCGCAGTGGGCTTCAGAGTAACCCATGAGTGTGTGTCGCAGTGGGCTTCAGAGTGACCCATGAGTGTGTGTCGCAGTGGGCTTCAGAGTGACCCATGAGTGTGTCGCAGTGGGCTTCAGAGTGATCCATAAGTGTGTCGCAGTGGGCTTCAGAGTGACCCATGAGTGTGTCGCAGTTGTGTTCAGAGTGACTCATGAGTGTGTCGCAGTTGTGTTCAGAGTAACCCTCAAGTGTGTCGCAGTGGGCTTTAGAGAAACCCACAAGTGTGTCACAGTGGTGGTGAGTGCATCTCCTGATAGCTTGATATCCCCCCTTTAACTCTCTCACAGTCACACTCAAAATAAATACTTTGTTTACACAGAATCGCAACCGAGCTCTTATTAAACTCCTGGTGACCTTAGTCAAGAAACCTTTAACGAAATCTTGTTCCTATTATGAACAAATCCACAAGGGCCGTGACGAGGATTCGAACCTGCGTCCGAGAGCATCCCAGACGCTGCCTTTAATCGACTGACCTTAATCGCTGCCTCTTGTTCCTATTATCTTTCATAAGCCTCTTTATTCAGTCTTATTTCTGTTTTCTTGCATAGGAGTGTTAATTAGTACTCCTGTTGACTCCATAGGGTGAGACATATTCACAAGGGCCGGGACGAGGATGGCAGCGTCTGGGATGCTCTCGGACGCAGGTTCGAATCCTCGTCACGGCCCCTTGTGGATTTGTTCATTTGATGCATCACGCTATTGTGATTTCTGTGTGTACGGTAATAATGGCTATGCTTACAATCCTGTCCTCCTGTTGTTGTTTAAGATTCGCTACCTGGAACAAAAAGTCCCAAGTAGCACGGGCTATGGTGAGCCCGTAGAACCTGCCCTCCGTAATAGGTCTCACAGGGCGGATTAACTCCATCAATTAACCTAATTAACATTACAGTAACCCATTACAGTAACGTATGTGTGTGTGTGTGGGAAAGCTTCCCACGTCACGCATAAATTCCTGAATACAACATGCAGAAATAAATACTGTTGTTGTTGTTGTATTAATTAACACATCAATGAAATCATATTAGTGAGCCCTGAAAGGTTTACGTGACAAATTTGCTCCAGAAAACGAGATTTAGAGTCGACTGCTGTATCTCTCTCACCCAAAACTCTATTACTTAATTTAACTCTAAATTTAACTTGATTTATCTCTAAATTAAGTAATAGTGTTAATGATCTGAGGACTGAGCGTAACAAAAAAGTACTTCACTAAATTAACTATATTGTTACTACTTAAATGAATTGAATAAAACTCCTCATTTTTATTATTAATGGAAAGTTTTTTTGTTTTTTTTTGGGGGGACGCGTCCCTGGAGCGGGGGAGAAGGGAAAGAGACTGTAGTACTGTGTACTGTGAAGTACTGCGTACTGTGAAGTACTGTGTACTGTGAAGTACTGTGTCCTGTGAAGTATTGTGTACTGTGAAGTACCGTGTGCTGTGAAGTACTGTGTACTGTGAAGTACTGTGTACTGTGAAGTACTGTGTACTGTGAAGTACTGTGTGCTGTGAAGTATTGTGTGCTGTGAAGTGCTGTGTACTGTGAAGTATTGTGTGCTGTGAAGTACTGTGTACTGTGAAGTACTGTGTACTGTGAAATACTGTGTACTGTGAAGTACTGTGTACTGTGAAGTACTGTGTACTGTGAAGTATTATGAAGTACTGTGTACTGTGAAGTATTATGAAGTACTGTGTACTGTGATGTACTGTGTACTGTGAAGTACTATGAAGTACTGTGTACTGTGAAGTACTATGAAGTACTGTGTACTGTGAAGTACTGTGGCTGAGGCAGCTATATAGAGTTATCGCGCGTCACGCTCGCAGTGTGACGCCCAATGCATAGTACCGAACTGCTGTGTTCTGCCCTAGCTACGCTAGACCTACTGGGAAGTGCTTCAGTATCTGGTTGACTTAGAGGTAAGTATTACATGCTTGGCCACTTATGTGATATATATTGTTGATTGTATTTATTGTCAGGTGGAGTGTTGTTCTGGAGGCCTTGCTCCTGCTGACACTCTCCAGTCAGGTGGAGTGTTGTACTGGAGGCCTTGCTCCTGCTGACACTCTCCAGTCAGGTGGAGTGTTGTACTGGAGGCCTTGCTCCTGCTGACACTCTCCAGTCAGGTGGAGTGTTGTACTGGAGGCCTTGCTCCTGCTGACACTCTCCAGTCAGGTGGAGTGTTGTACTGGAGGCCTTGCTCCTGCTGACACTCTCCAGTCAGGTGGAGTGTTGTACTGGAGGCCTTGCTCCTGCTGACACTCTCCAGTCAGGTGGAGTGTTGTACTGGAGGCCTTGCTCCTGCTGACACTCTCCAGTCAGGTGGAGTGTTGTACTGGAGGCCTTGCTCCTGCTGACACACTCCAGTCAGGTGGAGTGTTGTACTGGAGGCCTTGCTCCTGCTGACACTCTCCAGTCAGGTGGAGTGTTGTACTGGAGGCCTTGCTCCTGCTGACACTCTCCAGTCAGGTGGAGTGTTGTACTGGAGGCCTTGCTCCTGCTGACACTCTCCAGTCAGGTGGAGTGTTGTACTGGAGGCCTTGCTCCTGCTGACACGCTCCAGTCAGGTGGAGTGTTGTACTGGAGGCCTTGCTCCTGCTGACACGCTCCAGTCAGGTGGAGTGTTGTTCTGGAGGCCTTGCTCCTGCTGACACTCTCCAGTCAGGTGGAGTGTTGTACTGGAGGCCTTGCTCCTGCTGACACTCTCCAGTCAGGTGGAGTGTTGTACTGGAGGCCTTGCTCCTGCTGACACGCTCCAGTCAGGTGGAGTGTTGTACTGGAGGCCTTGCTCCTGCTGACACGCTCCAGTCAGGTGGAGTGTTGTTCTGGAGGCCTTGCTCCTGCTGACACTCTCCAGTCAGGTGGAGTGTTGTACTGGAGGCCTTGCTCCTGCTGACACGCTCCAGTCAGGTGGAGTGTTGTACTGGAGGCCTTGCTCCTGCTGACACGCTCCAGTCAGGTGGAGTGTTGTTCTGGAGGCCTTGCTCCTGCTGACACGCTCCAGTCAGGTGGAGTGTTGTTCTGGAGGCCTTGCTCCTGCTGACGCGCTCCAGTCAGGTGGAGTGTTGTACTGGAGGCCTTGCTCCTGCTGACGCGCTCCAGTCAGGTGGAGTGTTGTACTGGAGGCCTTGCTCCTGCTGACACGCTCCAGTCAGGTGGAGTGTTGTACTGGAGGCCTTGCTCCTGCTGACGCGCTCCAGTCAGGTGGAGTGTTGTTCTGGAGGCCTTGCTCCTGCTGACACGCTCCAGTCAGGTGGAGTGTTGTTCTGGAGGCCTTGCTCCTGCTGACACACTCCAGTCAGGTGGAGTGTTGTACTGGAGGCCTTGCTCCTGCTGACACGCTCCAGTCAGGTGGAGTGTTGTTCTGGAGGCCTTGCTCCTGCTGACGCGCTCCAGTCAGGTGGAGTGTTGTACTGGAGGCCTTGCTCCTGCTGACGCGCTCCAGTCAGGTGGAGTGTTGTACTGGAGGCCTTGCTCCTGCTGACACGCTCCAGTCAGGTGGAGTGTTGTACTGGAGGCCTTGCTCCTGCTGACGCGCTCCAGTCAGGTGGAGTGTTGTTCTGGAGGCCTTGCTCCTGCTGACACGCTCCAGTCAGGTGGAGTGTTGTTCTGGAGGCCTTGCTCCTGCTGACACACTCCAGTCAGGTGGAGTGTTGTACTGGAGGCCTTGCTCCTGCTGACACGCTCCAGTCAGGTGGAGTGTTGTACTGGAGGCCTTGCTCCTGCTGACGCGCTCCAGTCAGGTGGAGTGTTGTTCTGGAGGCCTTGCTCCTGCTGACACGCTCCAGTCAGGTGGAGTGTTGTTCTGGAGGCCTTGCTCCTGCTGACACACTCCAGTCAGGTGGAGTGTTGTACTGGAGGCCTTGCTCCTGCTGACACGCTCCAGTCAGGTGGAGTGTTGTACTGGAGGCCTTGCTCCTGCTGACGCGCTCCAGTCAGGTGGAGTGTTGTTCTGGAGGCCTTGCTCCTGCTGACACGCTCCAGTCAGGTGGAGTGTTGTTCTGGAGGCCTTGCTCCTGCTGACACACTCCAGTCAGGTGGAGTGTTGTTCTGGAGGCCTTGCTCCTGCTGACACGCTCCAGTCAGGTGGAGTGTTGTACTGGAGGCCTTGCTCCTGCTGACACACTCCAGTCAGGTGGAGTGTTGTTCTGGAGGCCTTGCTCCTGCTGACGCGCTCCAGTCAGGTGGAGTGTTGTACTGGAGGCCTTGCTCCTGCTGACACGCTCCAGTCAGGTGGAGTGTTGTACTGGAAGCCTTGCTCCTGCTGACACACTCCAGTCAGGTGGAGTGTTGTACTGGAGGCCTTGCTCCTGCTGACACACTCCAGTCAGGTGGAGTGTTGTACTGGAAGCCTTGCTCCTGCTGACACGCTCCAGTCAGGTGGAGTGTTGTACTGGAGGCCTTGCTCCTGCTGACACACTCCAGTCAGGTGGAGTGTTGTACTGGAGGCCTTGCTCCTGCTGACACACTCCAGTCAGGTGGAGTGTTGTACTGGAGGCCTTGCTCCTGCTGACACACTCCAGTCAGGTGGAGTGTTGTACTGGAGGCCTTGCTCCTGCTGACACACTCCAGTCAGGTGGAGTGTTGTACTGGAGGCCTTGCTCCTGCTGACACACTCCAGTCAGGTGGAGTGTTGTACTGGAGGCCTTGCTCCTGCTGACACTCTCCAGTCAGGTGGAGTGTTGTACTGGAGGCCTTGCTCCTGCTGACACACTCCAGTCAGGTGGAGTGTTGTACTGGAGGCCTTGCTCCTGCTGACACACTCCAGTCAGGTGGAGTGTTGTACTGGAGGCCTTGCTCCTGCTGACACTCTCCAGTCAGGTGGAGTGTTGTACTGGAGGCCTTGCTCCTGCTGACACGCTCCAGTCAGGTGGAGTGTTGTACTGGAGGCCTTGCTCCTGCTGACACACTCCAGTCAGGTGGAGTGTTGTACTGGAGGCCTTGCTCCTGCTGACACACTCCAGTCAGGTGGAGTGTTGTACTGGAGGCCTTGCTCCTGCTGACACGCTCCAGTCAGGTGGAGTGTTGTACTGGAGGCCTTGCTCCTGCTGACACCCTCCAGTCAGGTGGAGTGTTGTACTGGAGGCCTTGCTCCTGCTGACACGCTCCAGTCAGGTGGAGTGTTGTACTGGAGGCCTTGCTCCTGCTGACACGCTCCAGTCAGGTGGAGTGTTGTACTGGAGGCCTTGCTCCTGCTGACACGCTCCAGTCAGGTGGAGTGTTGTACTGGAGGCCTTGCTCCTGCTGACACGCTCCAGTCAGGTGGAGTGTTGTACTGGAGGCCTTGCTCCTGCTGACACGCTCCAGTCAGGTGGAGTGTTGTACTGGAGGCCTTGCTCCTGCTGACACGCTCCAGTCAGGTGGAGTGTTGTACTGGAGGCCTTGCTCCTGCTGACACGCTCCAGTCAGGTGGAGTGTTGTACTGGAGGCCTTGCTCCTGCTGACACGCTCCAGTCAGGTGGAGTGTTGTACTGGAGGCCTTGCTCCTGCTGACACGCTCCAGTCAGGTGGAGTGTTGTACTGGAGGCCTTGCTCCTGCTGACACACTCCAGTCAGGTGGAGTGTTGTACTGGAGGCCTTGCTCCTGCTGACACGCTCCAGTCAGGTGGAGTGTTGTACTGGAGGCCTTGCTCCTGCTGACACGCTCCAGTCAGGTGGAGTGTTGTACTGGAGGCCTTGCTCCTGCTGACACACTCCAGTCAGGTGGAGTGTTGTACTGGAGGCCTTGCTCCTGCTGACACGCTCCAGTCAGGTGGAGTGTTGTACTGGAGGCCTTGCTCCTGCTGACACACTCCAGTCAGGTGGAGTGTTGTACTGGAGGCCTTGCTCCTGCTGACACGCTCCAGTCAGGTGGAGTGTTGTACTGGAGGCCTTGCTCCTGCTGACACACTCCAGTCAGGTGGAGTGTTGTACTGGAGGCCTTGCTCCTGCTGACACGCTCCAGTCAGGCGGAGTGTTGTACTGGAGGCCTTGCTCCTGTTGACACGCTCCAGTCAGGCGGAGTGTTGTTCTGGAGGCCTTGCTCCTGCTGACACGCTCCAGTCAGGTGGAGTGTTGTACTGGAGGCCTTGCTTCTGCTGACACGCTCCAGTCAGGCGGAGTGTTGTACTGGAGGCCTTGCTCCTGCTGACACACTCCAGTCAGGTGGAGTGTTGTACTGGAGGCCTTGCTCCTGTTGACACGCTCCAGTCAGGTGGAGTGTTGTACTGGAGGCCTTGCTCCTGCTGACACGCTCCAGTCAGGTGGAGTGTTGTACTGGAGGCCTTGCTCCTGCTGACACACTCCAGTCAGGTGGAGTGTTGTACTGGTGGCCTTGCTCCTGCTGACACTCTCCAGTCAGGTGGAGTGCTGTACTGGAGGCCTTGCTCCCGCTGACACTCTCCAGTCAGGTGGAGTGTTGTACTGGAGGGAGGCCGTACAAGTGAACATACACTCGCTTCAAGTGTAGCGAGAAAGTTTCGCTTGTCTTACGGGCTATTCATGCCCGTGCCACCTCTTGGGTGGCTTAATCTTTATCAATCTTCGCTTGTCTGCTTTGGTGGCTTTGGCAATCAGCGCTTCCAGGTGGCTTGGTAGAAAAAAAATTTCGATATCTTCCAGGTTTGTCATCGTTGGTGCATAAGTCTTCTTGATTGCAGCTTCCTTTTCAGTTTTTGTCAGGGCAAAGGAAGTTTCAGCAACATCAGTTGGTCATTGATGTCCTTCGGAGGACTGGGGAGCTCATTTAGCAAACGTGTCTGGACGGCAAATCCAACTCAAGACGCCGGGGGGCGTTCCTCAAGTGTTTTTTCGCCCCCTCCAGAAAATGGTGTAACCACCTTCAGTCAGATTTCCCCTCGTCTGCCAGGAGGTCTTCCTTTAGGCTGCTATTACGGTCGTGAATATTACAAGCTGGCTGGCAATTAGGTCAGTTTCTCTCTCTTTCTCTCTCTTTCTCTCTCTCTATCTCTCTCTCTCTCTCTCTCTCTCTCTCTCTCTCTCTCTCTCTCTCTCTCTCTCTCTCTCTCTCTCTCTCTCTCTCTCTCTCTCTCTCTCTCTCTCTCTCTCTCTCTCTCTCTCTCTCTCTCTCTCTCTCTCTCTCTCTCTCTCTCTCTCTCTCTCTCTCTCTCTCTCTCTCTCTCTCTCTCTCTCTCTCTCTCTCGTCAGTATAAGCTTCTGCTCGATCCATGAGTACCCAACCACGGTCTACCCACGAGCGACGGTCTCGTAACATGCAGGTCGGCGTTCAATCCCCGATCGTCCTAGTGGTTGGGCACCATTCCTTTCCCTCCGTCCCATCCCAAATCCTTATCCTGGCCCCTTCCCAGTGCTATACAGTCGAATGACTTGGCGCTCTTCCCCCTGATAGTTCCTTCCTTCGATCCATGAGTGTAGGCGTGTTCCACGCTCCATGAAAGTGGGGGAACATTTGTTGCAATCTTTGTATTTCGACGGCAAAGTGGGATTTCCTCCAGCACCGGTAAGCAGGGCAGGGTGGGTGGAGTAGGCTTTTGTAAGGCGCCCTTGCTAGCGCCTTCCTTCCTAGAAATAATTTCACAAAAGGAATTTTGTAGTTGTGTAAAAAAGAGGAACTTTGTAGACAGAACTTTGTCAAATGATCTTTGTAGAAGTCTCTTTTGTAAAACGAATTTCCTAGAAGAAACTTTGCAAAATTTTATAGAAGGAACTTTGAATGAGGAACTATGCAGAAGGAACTTTGTGATGTATTTACGTAGCTGCACAGCTTGTTGGGTGAAACTTTAAGTTCTAATGGATCACCTTTTAAGTTCTGTGTTTATTACATAATATTTTAATAATGAACTATGTTGACATTCCATTGTAAAATGACCAGACCACACACACTAGAATGTGAAGGGACGACGACGTTCACAATCGACTTGAGAATGATCCAGGACGGACCGAAACGTCGTCGTCCCTTCACCTTCTAGTGTGTGATCTGGTCATCATACTTTAGCCACGTTATTGTGACTCATCGCCTGCCATTGTAAATTATGCCGTTCCCAGATTACAGAAATTAATGGGCACAGTTCTCAGGTAACAGGTTCATTTCTTAGGTAACAGCTTCGGTTCTCAGCTAATACCAGGTAACGGATACAGTTTTCAGGCTACAGCCTGTAAATGGTACAGGTTTCAGGTTTCTAATACTATGACTGATGGGATTCAATACTCTGCCTGCCTTCCTGCCGACTCAGCGAGAAGGTATAAGGCACTCAGAACTCCGAGGAGGGAAGGGAAGGTTCTAATCCAATAACTGATGGGTTTAAATCATCTGCCTGACAGCTTCTTGAGCCAGTGAGAAGTAAGAACACTCACAATTCTTAATGGTTTCTAATCCAATGACTGATGGGATTCGATGTTCCGCCTGACAGCCGACTGACCCCGCCCTCAGTCCTGAGCTCCTCATCAAACACCACGTAGCTACGACGTTCCTTAAACTGTCTGTATCACTCCTTGCCAGGTACGCCTTGAGGACCCCTGCGGCGAGCCTAATGCTCGCTTCAATTAACATTTGCATTGAGAAATGCGTATATACTGCACAACCCTCTCGTGCAAAACCGTTCTAAGCATCTATATATATATATATATATATATATATATATATATATATATATATATATATATATATATATATATATATATATATATATATATATATATATATATATATATATATATATATATATATATATATATATCCATATATATATATATATATATATATATATATATATATATATATCCATATATATATTTTTTTAATTTTTTTACGTTTTCATGCCCAACGGATTTCTCGCTCTCCTGAAAACAATTGCAACGGGGGGGGGGGGAGGAAGACATTGCAACATTCTTTGTTTACATTGCATTACGTGTATTGGCGATGGGTGATAGCGGGTGGGTTTGTTCTGTTTGACGGGTTGGATTTTGAGTTTTATGGCATGGTCATATAAGGGTTAATAGCATGGTAATAGGGGTTAATAGGGTTACATCTGTTTCTCTCAAGGGAGGGAAAGCCGCGCTTCTCTCGCTCGGTGCAGGATGATGAGGTTTTTTTTATTGATTTTTTTTTTTTTTAAACTTACTTTCTATTATTTTTGTTAATAGGAAAATTACAAAAAAAAATTATTTAAATCCAATAAGCCGTGAAATACATATATGATGTGTATGGACATATGTGAATATATATATTATATGTAGTTATATATATATATACGTATTTTGTTAATGAGATGATACACACAACTATTTGTTTTCGTCAAAAGAAAATTCCTCACCAGTATAGCAATATAGCAGAAAAGGTTATTATAATATTGGTCAAAAGTGTGAACAAGGTTGTGTTCCAATAGTTGTGTGTTGGGTGTTCCAATAGTTGTGTGTTGGGTGTTCCAATAGTTTTGTGTTGGGTGTTCCAATAGTTTTGTGTTGGGTGTTCCAATAGTTGTGTGTTGGGTGTTCCAATAGTTGTGTGTTGGGTGTTCCAATAGTTGTGTGTTGGGTGTTCCAATAGTTGTGTGTTGGGTGTTCCAATAGTTGTGTGTTGGGTGTTCCAATAGTTGTGTGTTGGGTGTTCCAACTGAGCATCACGGTATTTTTTTGTTTCCTTTAAAAATTAAACTCTTTTATCACTACCACCACAGTCATCTCACCACTACCACCACCACAAACACTGGCACCACTACCACAACTAGAACCATGACCAGCAACTCACCACAACCTCACCACTACAACCAGTACCACCACGATCACAACCACTTCATGCTCGCGTGTATATATATATATATATATATATATATATATATATATATATATATATATATATATATATATATATATATATATATATATATTCTAAGGATTCCTACTTAGAAAGCATTAAAATTACATCCACAATTATCACAAACTCGCAGGTCGCTGCCGTGACCTCAGTCTCTTGGTATATAAATTAATGTTTACAATTGTTACCTTTGTTATTTAAATAAGCTGTGCTCTTATCCCCCAGGGTAACTCCCCCTTCCACAGGGGTAACTCCCCCTTCCACAGGGGTAACTCCCCCTTCCACAGGGGTAACTCCTCCTTCCACAGGGGTATCTCCTCCTTACCATAATGGCATGTGATATAACCTGTACAACGAAGACACTATATAACCTGTTCAATACAAGTTCAAATATTTACTCGTCTGAATACTACCTATTAGTTCCAGCGAGCAAATTTGACTCGTACTGAAGCGTCACCATTGAATGCCAAGCCTATACATCACCCCCAGCTATAACGTATAGTCCCGCAAGATTTATGTCGTTCGAAAAGGTGTTCAACAAAGGCCCGCAGTGATTTAAAGTGGCCACACACGCTATGTGATCGTGGTGTAGACAGTAATGAGGTACAACTGCCTAGCACCCTGGACCCTCCCTCCTGTCTGTCTGTCTCTATGTGTCTCTCTGTCTCTCTCTCTCTCTCCCTGTCTCTCCACAATGTTCGAAGCAGCGACTCGAAACGTAATGGGTTAATGTCCAGCCAGTAATGTAAACACTTCCCTTAATTAACATTACCAAAACACCTGGGCTAACTTGGCCTAGGCATAACCCTTGCGTAAATCTACGGTAAATCATATATTTGTTTAGATTTGAGAAATATTTTGAGCTATACGAAAGATTAATCCCGTCAGTTTGTTGTTATTAATCCCGTCAGGGGGTATAGATAGATTTATCTAAATGTATTTAATAGATGAGAAGAAAGCTCCATGATTGTTGAAAGATGTACAGGTTTCGTAAATTGATGCATAAATACTTGACGAAATTTGGAGGATTATATTGTAGATAATATATGAAGGATACAGTTGAGGATAATGTGCAGTATAATGTGGAGGATAAGATGGAGGATAAGGTGGAGGATAAGATGGAGGATAAGGTGGAGGATACAAGTGAGGATAAGGTTGATAAATATTTGAAATCTTTGAAGCAAAGTTGCAGGTGAAAGTTTAACAATGATAAGAAACTCAGACGATGAATTCATGTGTGAAATTTATTCGAGGAAAAAATAGATGATTAATTCAGTGGAAGAATAAAATTGAGAAATTCAAAATGAGGAATTCAAGTAAGGAATTCAGAATGAAAATACAGTAAATAAAGAAGAGGAAGAACGGGGCCAACTTTTTACTGAAATTGGAAAGAAAAAAAAAGAGGTGACTGTACTAATTGCTGCTGTTAAAACTATATTGAAAAAGGAATTCATCATTTAATAATAATAATCAAGGAGATAAGGTCAACACCTTTTGAAGTTCATCTATGAAGAGGCAACATCACCTTTTGAGTGTAAGTTAAAAGTAATTTGCAAGACAGTGGAACATAAAAGTAATCTACTTGATGCACAATATGAAATACAAATTAACAGCAGAACAAAAGAAAAGCTATTTTTGACAGTGGTACAAAAATAATAAGTAATTTTATCAATGGCACAAAAAATAATTTTAAAGATGGTACAAAATCAAAAAGTCATTTTATCTGTGGAGCAAAAGCACAGTATCTTTAACGGTGGAAAAAACATGTCATTTTAACGGTTGTACACAAAATATAATCCGACAGGTCTTTGGACAACAACTATTAGTGTTAGACTAAACAAGTGTACCACTAACAGAGGTTAAGCCAATTAGAGTTCTTAGTCCAAGCACTTCGAATAGCACCTTCGAGACGCTGTACGAGTTATTAAGGCGGTGGTTACCTTACCTTGTGGGTTACGTTGAGATGGTTTCGGGGCTTTAGCGTCCCCACGGCCCGGTCCTCGTCCAGGCTTCCTTGTTGCTGGACTGGTCAACCAGGCTGTTGGACGCGGCAAATTGAAGATGGAGTACATTGAGCCTCTCAGGAGATTTTGACCAAGATGAACGAAGATGTTAGCGAAGGAAAATAATTTAGGGGGGCTTCAGTAGATGCAGGGAATTTATGCTGTTGTAAATAGGAAATGTACAGGAGCGACCTCGTATGGCCCAATAGGATCTACATCGTATGTTCCAATAGGAGCTACCTCGTATGTACCAATAGAAGTAGCCTCGTATGGACCAATAGGAGCTGCCTCGTATGGACCAATAGGAGCTGCCTCGTATGGACAAATAGGAGTAACTTCGAATGGACCAATAGGAGTAGCCTCGTAGGGACCAATAGGAGCTGCCTTGTATGGACCAATAGGAGCTGCCTCGTATGGACCAAAAGGAGCTGCCTCGTGTGGACCAAAAGGAGCTGCCTCGTATGGAATAATAGGAGCTGCCTCATATGGACCAATAGGAATAACCTCGTATAGACCAATAGGAGTAACTTCGTATGGACCAATAGGAGCTGCCTCGTATGGACCAATAGGAATAACCTCGTATAGACCAATAGGAGTAACTTCGTATGGACCAATAGGAGCTGCCTCGAATGGACCAATAGGAATAACCTCGTATAGACCAATAGGAGTAACTTCGTATGGACCAATAGGAGCTGCCTCGTATGGACCAATAGGAATAACCTCGTATAGACCAATAGGAGTAACCTCGTATGGACCAATAGGAGCTGCCTCGTATGGACCAATAGGAGCTGCCTCGTATGGACCAATCGACCTTCTGCATTTCATTTATTTAGTTTGAGTAAATAGTATCTTGATATATATATATAAAATACCTTTGAGAGAGTTCCTGTGTACGGCACCTCTTCGTTAGTGCCTGTTAAACTGCTCCTTCTCGTGCTAACGGCACCTCTTCGTTAGTGCCTGTTAAACTGCTCCTTCTCGTGCTAACGGCACCTCTTCGTTAGTGCCTGTTAAACTGCTCCTTCTCGTGCTAACGGCACCTGTTCGTTAGTGCCTGTTAAACTGCTCCTTCTCGTGCTAACGGCACCTCTTCGTTAGTGCCTGTTAAACTGCTCCTTCTCGTGCTAACGGCACCTGTTCGTTAGTGCCTGTTAAACTGCTCCTTCTCGTGCTAACGGCACCTCTTCGTTAGTGCCTGTTAAACTGCTCCTTCTCGTGCTAACGGCACCTGTTCGTTAGTGCCTGTTAAACTGCTCCTTCTCGTGCTAACGGCACCTGTTCGTTAGTGCCTGTTAAACTGCTCCTTCTCGTGCTAACGGCACCTCTTCGTTAGTGCCTGTTAAACTGCTCCTTCTCGTGCTAACAGCACCTCTTCGTTAGTGCCTGTTAAACTGCTCCTTCTCGTGCTATTGTTTGAGTTAGTTGGTCAGAGTACAAAATGTAGAGTACTAAAGTACTGACAAATGTATCAACCTGTCCTCTCATCTGATGCGTCGTATTTCGTCCTAAATTGACTAATGCGTTACAATTGCGACGTGTTAGTAACAGTTAACAACATCATAATATTGTGTTGTTTTCTATGAATCGGCGCCTCGATTGGTTAGGTTTGGGTTGCTTGGGTTCGTACGTTGGTGGTCAGGTAAAACTGTCGCATTTGTTACGTAGTGGTCACGTCTTGAGAGCGGAGCTTAACAGATAAAGGAATCAATAGGGGAAATATAACCATTATATCGCAATTAAACAATCAGGTATAAGACACGGTTTTTAAAATGGTCTCTAAACAGGTTTCCCGGTTTCTGGCATTTAGTTTTTGACCCACAAAACTATTGTCGTTGGGCACAAGCACCAGTGACACGGCTATACAAGCATATTATCTGTAGCCTACTGCGCTATGGAAGCATTAAGTCGCCAAGGAATTAAATGCCTCATTAAAATCCTGAATATGATGTGTGTGTGTTCTTACTGTGTATCATAATTACCGCGCCCCCTAGCGAGGTCTCCCTGGCAGATCACTAATCATCACAGTTCATTTGATCATATATTATGTTAATTACCATAAACCCCACTTATCACTCTGTGGCTTGCTGGTGTTAGTGTGAACGTCGTGGTGCGTCCTGCTCTGTCTGTCTGTCTGTCAGCAGCCTGTCTTCCTGCTTGCCATGTCTCTCTGTCTGTCTGTCTATCTTACAGCTTTCATATCAAGCACCAGTCCCTCCCAGCTGTCCTAAATGAACGCTAAACAACTGTTTACTGCAAGCCAGTCAACCTATTAAGAAGCAAACACTCTACAAGCCACACAGAACATCTTCTCGTTAATCCAAACTGATTGCCAATTAGCCACAGTAACTGTCTATTATTCAAAGTACATAAATATCAGTTGAAATTGTTATCTGAAATCCAAATTGCTTCTCGTGACAGTTGAACGATTTCCTGGTCACTCCACCAGTGTCAATAACGAAAGAAATCCACCTGTTAGGTTTCATGGTTTATAATCCATACATGTTGACCAGACCACACACTAGAAGGTGAAGGGACGACGACGTTTCGGTCCGTCCTGGACCATTCACAATCGACTTGAGAATGGTCCAGGACGGACCGAAACTTCTTCGTCCCTTCACCTTCTAGTGTGTGGTCTGGTCAACATACTTTAGCCACGTTATTGTGACTCATCGCCTGCATATGATCCATACAGTTATTGCGTTTATCGTCCATACAATTGCTTCGTTTATCTCCTATCAAATTGTTTTGTTTACCTCTCAGGGGGCTAAGGGAATCACCCCTGAGGGACTCCGTTAAGTCCCTAAGGAGGATTCGACTCCGTAATACTCCTGGGGACTTCTGGCCCTTTGAGTCGGGCCTGAAACTTAGTCAGAGGGCCCATGTGATTTTGTTAGGGCCCAGGGGACTGCGTTAAGGGCCCACGGAACCGCGTTAAGAGCCCAGGGGACCGCGTTAAGGACCCAGGGGACCGCGTTAAGGGCCCAGGGGACCGCGTTAAGAGCCCAGAGGACCGCGTTAAGAGCCCAGAGGACCGCGTTAAGGGCCCAGGGGACCGCGTTAAGGGGCCCAGGGGACCGCGTTAAGGGCCCAGGGGATCGCGTTAAGGACCCAGAGAACAGCGCTAAGGACCCAGAGGACCTCAATAAAGGCGTAAGGAGCCTCGTTAAGGGCCCAGGGTAACGTAAATCTGTGAACTTATTTGGTAATTTGGGAAGTTAAATGAGCGAATTGGAGGCAGCGTAAGTCGCAGTGTGTTGGCATCTAAACCTCCTTCTAGAGGAAATCACAAGACATGTTCAGTAGTCGTGGTGTCGTTTATACTCTGTCTTCCCCACGAGGTCTTCATGTGGATATATCTTGAGGTTATCTTGAGATGATTTCGTGGCTTTTAGTGTCCCCGCGGCCCGGTCCTCGACCAGGCCTCCACCCCCAGGAAGCAGCCCGTGACAGCTGACTAACACCCAGATACCTATTTACTGCTAGGTAACAGGGGCATAAGGTAAAAGAAACTCTGCCCATTGTTTCTCGCCGGTGCCTGGGATCGAACCCAGGACCACAGGATCACAAGTCCAGCGTGCTGTCCGTTTGGCCGACCGGCTCCCTGTGTATCGTTACTGTGTATCGTATATTGTTAGAACAATTTTCTGCCAGCCAGGGGCCAGATTCACGAAGCAGTTACGCAAGTTCTTACGAATATGTACATCTTTCCTCAATCTTTGACGACTTTGGTTACATTTATTAAACAGTTTACAAGCATGAAAACTTGCTAATCAACTGTTGTTATTGTTAAAAAACGGCCTTCTGGTGCTTCGGAGCTCATAAATTGTTTAATAATTGTAAACAAAGCCGCCAAAAATTGAGAAAAGATGTTCAGGTTCGTAAGTGTTTGCGTAACTTCTTCGTGAATCTAGCCCCTGGCCACGTTGTCAAGTTCATGCACGCTAAATTGAGACAATAAAATACATCTCAAAGGAATAGAGTAGTTTAGGCTATTTTTACCCTCGTCTGCTTCAAGTCCCTCAAGAGGCACACAAATCCAGTTAGTACAAATCCACATATCACAGTACCAGAATCACATTTAACATTGCAGGTTTAGTAAACACAATATTTAAGTGTCCCACACTTGAAGCAAAGTGCTTGTAGTTCCCAAGTATTCCATCTATTACACACAGAGATCACACTAACGTGATGCATCATATGAACAAATCCACAAGGGCCGTGACTAGGATTCGAACCTGCGTCCGGGAGCATCCCAGACGCTGCCTTAATTGACTGAGCTACGAATCGTAGCTTAGTCGATTATGGCAGTGTCTGGGATGCTAACGGACGCAGGTTCGAATCCTTGTCACGGCCCTTGTGGATTTGTTTATTCCATCTATCTGTCTATCTAAGTATTCTTTCCGTATTTAACACGACGCGTCATCCAGGGGTCGCCAGTTCTCCCTGTGTGTTGACGAGGGACGCCTGCAGGTGTCGTCAGGCTGTGGAGGGGATATTGAGGTATATTCGTCTACGGAAATCGAGCCCAGGGGCCAGATTCACGAAGCAATTACACAAGCACTTACGAACCCGTACATCTTTTCTCAATCTTTGGTGGCTTTGTTTACAATTATTAAACATTTAATGAGCTCCGAAGCACCAGGAGGCTGTTTATAACAATAACAACAGTTGATTGGTAAGTTTTCATTCTTGTAAACTTTTTAATAAATGTAACCAAAGCCGTCAAAGATTGAGGAAAGATGTACACGTTGGTTAGTACTTGTGTAACTGCTTCGTGAATCTAGCCCCCTGACTGGCTCTGCCTTGATTAACCACCGTCAACCTTTGGCCTCGCTAACGCGTGCAACCTGTCATCTTACAATTTACGTCTGAATTTGGCCGTTTGCCCGTAAGGCTGAAAATGGACGTAATTTGAAAATGAAAAATATTTCAAAAAACATTTTGGATTTGTTTTTTTTCCAAAACAGCAAGTTAAGGGTCCTCTTGTTGGTTACGAGGGCAAAAAGTTTTCCTAAAGTTTCAGAACGTCATGAAAACCGTTAATTGAAAAGTTTCCTCTCGTAACCTTACCGAGTAAGCCGGAGGACTCAAACAGAAAACGGGACAGTACATCACTTTCGTAAGCCGATTTCATTTAAAATTACGTCCATTGTTGGCCGTAGCCCTGGAAACACAAACCGAAACTGTCTCTATTTTCCGCTTGTCACAACTTGTAATAAAGTTGTTACATTTTGGCTTTACGTGTTTATGACGTAATAGAACGTTGTTACAACTTGCTATATTGGTTGTTATAACTGGTTAGGAGGTGTTAAGACTTGTTCAAACGTTGTGCCAACGTCGTAGTTTCGGTGTGTGTTTGGTGGGAGCGCGCCTACAAGCGAAAAGCGACGTAATTTTAAAAGGACGAATTGGAAGTCCAGTCTGTGACTCTGATTCCTTCCTTCCCCGAACTCCATCTGTTGTAAGGCCTCGTTTACATGTCTGCAAAAGTTTAACATATTATGGATCGACGAATTAACACTTAATATGATACCCTTCCGTAACAACTGGCTCCCCCGTCCTCCTAAGGTTCCTCAACGTCAAGAAACTGCCGTACTAAAGGGGCCCTCTTATCCTAACCTACCAGAGGACCCAAAACAGAAAACGGGACAGTACGTCAGCTTCGCGAGCCGCTGCCATTTTCTAGTACGACGATTTTTTTGGCCTTAGGTCGAGTATACGTCCAAATGCGACGCTCTATTAGGCCGACGGACGGGTTGGTCCCAAGCGTTATCCCGTGATGCCTGTCGTCGGCTGGAAGTTCTATGAGCCGTATAGAGATTCCTGTCGCCGTCCTGGAAGCTCTATGAGCCGTATAGAGATGCCTGTCGTCGTCCTGGAAGCTCTATGAGCCGTATAGAGATGCCTGTCGTCGTGCTGGAAGCTCTATGAGCCGTATAGAGATGCCTATCATCGGCCTGGAAGCTCTATGAGCCGTATAGAGATGCCTATCATCGGCCTGGAAGCTCTATGAGCCGTACAGAGATGCCTATCATCGGCCTGGAAGCTCTATGAGCCGTATAGAGATGCCTATCATCGGCCTGGAAGCTCTATGAGCCGTATAGAGATGCCTATCATCGGCCTGGAAGCTCTATGAGCCGTATAGAGATGCCTATCATCGGCCTGGAAGCTCTATGAGCCGTATAGAGATGCCTATCATCGGCCTGGAAGCTCTATGAGCCGTATAGAGATGCCTATCATCGGCCTGGAAGTTCTATGAGCCGTATAGAGATGCCTATCATCGGCCTGGAAGTTCTATGAGCCGTATAGAGATTCCTGTCGCCGTCCTGGAAGCTCTCTGAGCCATCAAGGCAGTCCAGAGGGGAGTCCAGGCTGCTCCAGGACTGGGTGTGGGGGCCCCGCGGACTCCCAGGGGCGGAGCTGGATAACCCCCTGTCCCTAACTGTCCCTGATGCTGTTAATCACCTGCAGGGAAGAACAGCCCTAACCACACCCCCCCTCCCCCTTAACTCCCCCCCCCCCTTAACCCCCTCAATTCATCCGGCTGGCGAGGCCAAACAGTCATTAGAGGTCAAGGGAGAAACGATTAATACACGTATCACGAGGCGATGCTTGATAAATGAACACGTATCATACCAGAGTGCATGGGTCCGGGGCATGTGTGTGTCCGGGGAGTATGTGTGTCCGGGGCATGTGTGTGTCCGGGGCATGTGTGTCCGGGGCATGTGTGTACGGGGCATGTGTGTACGGGACATGTGTGTCCGCGGCATGTGTGTCCGGGGCATGTGTGTCCGGGGCATGTGTGTGTCCGGGGCATGTGTGTGTCCGGGGCATGTGTGTGTCCGGGGTATGTGTGTCCGCGGCATGTGTGTACGGGGCATGTGTGTCCGGAGCATGTGTGTGTCCGGGGCCATGTGTGTCTGGGGCATGTGTGTGTCCGGGGCATGTGTGTGTCCGGGGCATGTGTGTGTCCGAGACATGTGTCCGAGACATACGTGACCTTTGCCCCGGGATCACCTCAGGTGCATGTGCAGATTGGAAGAGAATGTTATACCACACCTCTTGTTACTACAGGTAGCAAGTGGAGGCTGTGACACACCAGAGGATTCATCAAATATTTACGAAATCTGTGCATCTTTCCTCAGTCATGACGGCTTTGTTTACATTGATTAAATAGTTTGAGCTCCGGAGCTCCTGTTGTTGTTTTAGATTCAGCTTCTCGGAACCAAAAGGTGCCGGTAGCACGGGCTATGGTGAGCCCGGAGTGGACTTACTTGGCACAGGAGCGGGGCTGTAACTGGTGCTATGTGGTTGTTTATGACAATAATTACCTTTGGGATGTGAAGTGAAGTAGTTGCAAACTACTCCATTCACCGCCCGCGTGGTTAGTGTGTTAACAACACCAACAACCGCTTGGCTAGTTATCTAATTGCCAATCGTACCCATTCAATCATAACACAATATATATATATATATATATATATATATATATATATATATATATATATATATATATATATATATATATATATATATATATATATATATATATACATATATATGTCGTACCTAGTAGCCAGAACGCACTTCTCAGCCTACTATGCAAGGCCCGATTTGCCTAATAAGCCAGGTTTTTATGAATTAATGGTTTTTCGACAACCTAACCTACCTAACCTAACCTAACCTAACTTTTTCGGCTACCTAATCTAACCTAACGTATAGAGATAGGTTAGGTTAGGTTAGGTAGGGTTGGTTAGGTTCGGTCATATATCTACGTTAATTTTAACTCCAATAAAAAAAAAATTGACCTCATACATAATGAAATGGGTAGCTTTATCATTTCATAAGAAAAAAATTAGAGAAAATATATTAATTCAGGAAAACTTGGCTTATTAGGCAAATCGGGCCTTGCATAGTAGGCCGAGAAGTGCGTTCTGGCTACTAGGTACGACATATATATATATATATATATATATATATATATATATATATATATATATATATATATATATATATATATATATATATATATATATATATATATATATTTCTGGTTTTATAGTAAATCAGAGGATACAACTGACGATTTACTATAAAACCAGAAAAACGGCCAGCCTTCTCATGAGAAACTCTCCAGACACAAAACAGAACGCTTTAAAAGAGACTAACGTCGTCTATGCCTTCAAATGCCCACTTGGGGACTGTAAGCTCCAAAAACCCAGTATATAGGCAAGACAACAACATCTCTTTCTAGGCGTTTAACGATGCATAAGCAACAGGGCTCCATTAAGGAACATATAATCTCTTCCCACAACCAAACCATCGCCAGAGAAATCCTAGTAAACAACACAGAAATCATCGATAGATACAGCGATAGCAGGCGGCTTGACGTTTGCGAGGCACTACACATCAAGAAGTCAACACCAGCAATCAACAGCCAATTATTGCACAACTATATTCTACCCACCTCAAGACTCCGCTCCAATATAGAAGCATCAAGAAATATGGACCAATAGGCTTTCTACAAACACTTCTATTCAATACCCATTGTTTGTGTTCTGTCTTGTGTTGATACTTTTAATACCCTATTAATATCCCCTCTTGTTCTGTCTTGTGTTAATGCCACATCACCCCTCCCACCTCACTCAAATGTAGATATAAAATTGGAGATACGTAAGTTCTAATCAGTTGTGTATTTGTGAACTAAAGTCTTTGAAAATGTAATAAGTTTTACGAAACGCGCCCGTGTCGCGTCAGACTAGAAATAAAAATGAATTTTGGAGAATTGATTTTTGATTTACCTCCAACAGTGAAGCGTAATGTACGAAAGATTGAGAAAATTCGTGTTAGAATTATTAATCTTACTTTTTCGGTCATATTTAATAATATATATATATATATATATATATATATATATATATATATATATATATATATATATATATATATATATATATATATATATATATATATATATATATATATATATATATATATATATAGTGGGATTTCTGTGTGTGGATTTAATTATATCTTCCACAGAGAGAGAGAGAGAGAGAGAGAGAGAGAGAGAGAGAGAGAGAGAGAGAGAGAGAGAGAGAGAGAGAGAGAGAGAGAGAGAGAGAGAGAGAGAGAGAGAGAGCCTGAAGGCTTCATCACGACGAAGCCAAAGACAAACGGCCACAACCGAATAAATGACTCCACTTCGTCTCATAATGTCTCCTTACATCTTGAGCCAGCTAATCACCCCACCTTTACCCCCCCCTCCCAATTAGACATCATCTCGACGCCTCACGACTGAAATTCCCCCCCCCTTTTTTTTAGCAAAGAGGGAGGGAAGGTAGTAGAACCTACTAGGGGTAAATTGGCTCACTGGCCTCCCCCTAGGGGAGGGGGGAGGGGGAAACTTTTAAAGTCCACATATCGCAATCTCGCTAAACGAGTTTTTGGCGTTGGCTTTGGTAATGAAGGTTAACGAGGTGTGTCAGGTTGCTGCATAAGTCACTAAGGTTGTCTCTCTCTCTTAATGAGGCGTTCAGCCATGCCGTTTCCACTCTATATTCATAAATCGCACACACACACACTTGAGCGCTGTGGTTAATGAAACCTGCGGTTATTTTGACCGTAATTTTTAATCAACAACGAAGAGTAGTTTTTTTTATATATAGAGGGAGAGAGTACAGGTAAGAATTGTATTCTCAGTTTAAGCTTAATTATTTCGGTTCTTATATAGGAGCTGCCACATATGGGTCAATAGGAGCTGCCACATATGGGTCAATAGGAGCTGCCACATATGGGTCAATAGGAGCTGCCACATATGGGTCAATAGGAGCTGCCACATATGGGTCAATAAGAGCTGCCATATATGGGTCAATAGGAGCTGCCACATATGGGTCAATAGGAGCTGCCACATATGGGTCAATAGGAGCTGCCACATATGGGTCAATAGGAGCTGCCACATATGGGTCAATAAGAGCTGCCATATATGGGTCAATAGGAGCTGCCACATATGGATCAATAGGAGCTGCCACATATGGGTCAATAGGAGCTGCCACATATGGGTCAATAGGAGCTGCCACATATGGGTCAATAGGAGCTGCCACATATGGGTCAATAAGAGCTGCCATATATGGGTCAATAGGAGCTGCCACATATGGATCAATAGGAGCTGCCACATATGGGTCAATAGGAGCTGCCACATATGGGTCAATAGGAGCTGCCACATATGGGTCAATAGGAGCTGCCACATATGGATCAATAGGAGCTGCCACATATGGGTCAATAGGAGCTGCCACATATGGGTCAATAGGAGCTGCCACATATGGATCAATAGGAGCTGCCACATATGGGTCAATAGGAGCTGCCACATATGGGTCAATAGGAGCTGCCACATATGGGTCAATAGGAGCTGCCACATATGGGTCAATAGGAGCTGCCACATATGGGTCAATAGGAGCTGCCTTATACGGGCCAATAGATACAAATCAAGGTGTTATAGTCAGACTTTGCTACAATCAAACAAAGATTTGTTAGTCGAAATTCACCACAATCACACACAGACTTCGCCACAATCAAACAGAAACTTGGTCAAAATGTAATAATATTGTCAAACGGCAATAAAAAACAGGTCAAACAGAGAAGAACCAATAACAAAAGGCTGTTGAAACGGTGGTCATTAAAGGCACTACTTATCGGGCCAAATTAGTACTGTAATTTCAATATGTGTAAAACGTCAACTGCTCGTTTAGCTATTTAAGTACCGTTCGTCCTTCCTCGATAGCTGCTCGTTGCTAGTTAAGTATGAGTTGTTTTAAACAAGGGGGAAAAAAAGTTCTTTTAAGAGAAATATTATCACAAAATGTTTAGGGAAATGTTTAGGTGTTGATAATGATTTGGGTAATTCAGTTTATGTGTTGATCTTTATTAACGAGAGCCTCATATTTTGCTTCCCTCACACACTACTCCCTCATACTTTCCTCCCTCATACTTTCCTTCCTCACGCTTTCTTCTCTCACACTCTCCTCCCTCACGCTACACTCACTCACAGGCTCCTCCATCCCTCACACTCCCCCCCTCCATCTGCAGCCAAATGTGGATGAATCCCCAACGTGGTTTAAGCTCCAGGGCGTCGCCTCTCAACCATCTATCTTGCCTCCATCTTGGCATTGACCAGTGTCTTGGTTAATGTTATTTCTCGACCTGATCTTTTGCTTTATTCAGCGCCTTCTCTATCTTAAGACTTGCCTGGCTTTGTCTTATTCTGTTTCTCAGTCAGGTATTTCTGGTTCTGATACTTATCTCTGTTTCAAAATCAGGTATATAAGTTTCCCGGTGTGAGATATCTAGCTTCATTTCTCGACTAGGCATCTCTGCTTCTCAGTCAAGTCATACTAGATGCGAACCACAATAGTTTGGGAAATAACATTTCATTCAGTTGAATCATCAGCGCTTCGAAATCAAGCCTCAAAAGGAGGAGACTGTTGTCCTACCAGCCTCGCCACGGTTGCTCACAATAAAGGAACTCAGGAGTGCCTAACTGCTACCCAACTGAGACCACATTTGGCAAAATCAGAGTATGCTGTACGCGTTTTCGGCCCATTAGGCAAATCGGGCTTTGTATATGTGGCCAAGTAGAGCGTTGTGGCTTTTAGGTACAACATACACACACACACAATATATATATATATATATATATATATATATATATATATATATATATATATATATATATATATATATATATATATATATATATATATATATATATATATATATGTCGTACCTAACAGCCAGAACGCACTTCTCAGCCTACTATTCAAGGCCCGATTTGCCTAATAAGCCAAGTTTTCATGAATTAATGTTTTTTCGTCTACCTAACCTACCTAACCTAACCTAACCTAGCTTTTTTTGGCTACCTAACCTAACCTTACCTATAAATATAGGTTAGGTTAGGTTAGGTAGGGTTGGTTAGGTTCGGTCATATATCTACGTTAATTTTAACTCCAATAAAAAAAATGACCTCATACATAGAGAAAAGGGTTGCTTTATCATTTCATAAGAAAAAAATTATTGTAAATATATTAATTCAGAAAAACTTGGCTTATTAGGCAAATCGGGCCTTGAATAGTAGGCTGAGAAGTGAGTTCTGGCTACTAGGTACGACATATATATATATATATATATATATATATATATATATATATATATATATATATATATATATATATATATATATATAACTCTATATATATATATATATATATATATATATATATATATATATACATATAGCTTCTACAATGCCTGTAAATTAGCAAAGGATTGATATTGAATTCTCTTGCAAGAAATGTAATGATTACTATTCGCAAAAGGTTAGCTGACTCCTGACGGAGCAACCTCACAGCACTCAGCTCAAGTGCCATTAGACTAAACAGACCAACAGGACTCGCTGAAAAATACGAGGCCACTCTGCCAATCTTACAGACTGGCTTCTTCACTTTACAATACTCTCTCTCTCCACTTTACAATACTCTCTCTCCACTTTATAATACTCCATGATACGTTCAGCAATTATCCTGGTTTGGCTGGCTTTCCTGGCATCACTATAACTCTATATAATATAGAAGCTATAATACAGCTTCGTCTGTAACAATTAATTAACCTTCTCGTGGAACCCAGAAGAAAGTGAATTATACGAGAATTTCTCAGACAACAACGAGTGCAAACAGAAGCGTATGTAAGTGTAGCAAACATGTTTTAATGTAAGGGTTTAATTTAATAATCCTTCTTTGCAACTGAGTATTTGCAAAAATAATCTTTTTTGCAACTGATTATTCGTAAAGATAATCTTTGTTGCAACCTTATTATTGGCAAAATTATCCTTCTTGCAATTAATTATTTGTAAACAAATATTCTTGCTGCAAATTATTATTGGCAAAAAGAAATAATTCATTTTTGTAAGCTGATTATTAGCCAAAATAATCCTTGTCGGAAACTGATTATTCGCGAACGTGATCCTTGTTGCAGCTGGTTATTAACAAAATAATCCGTGTGGCAAGTGATAATTCCCCCAAAATAATTCTTGTTGCAACTGAACATTCACGCACATAATCCTTCTTACAACAGATGATTCGCAAAACACAAATTTGTTGCAACTGATTATTCTCACAATTATCTTTGAACGTATGTGTCACAACGATAATCTTTATGGTGACATTGTTCGTAAAAAAATAATCATCGTTGCAACTGATTATATTCACAAAAAAATAATCCTTGTTCCAGTCTGATTATTAACAGTAAATATCCAAGATTCTTAACAGTAAATCTGTTAAATGAAATTTGTAAACTAATAACTAATATTTACCCCCCTTGCTTTAGTATACAAACAGTTTTTATATATATATATATATATATATATATATATATATATATATATATATATATATATATATATATATATATATATATATATATATATATATATATGTATAGTCATACTGGCTTAGTGATTTCTCCTGTTAATAACCTTTCCTGTCCCTGAAACGAATATCACCTCTTCTCTCCCCTAAACCTTTCCCACCCCCTCCAGCCCCACTTTTCCCCCTTCCCTTCCTCCCCATTTTCACGTCTAGCAGTTCACAACCTTCCATTCCGGTAACCCTGACAAATACCCATGATTCGTCAACATTTTCCAGGCCCTATAATCTTGCCCGGCGTATACGGAACCTCTTGACTTTGATAACGAATGTTCAAGACTCCATCAGGTCTGGAGACGAAGGGGTAAGGAGGGGGGGGGGGGGTTAGACAGTGGGAACTGGCAATTACGCACCTAAACCCGTACTGTAATAAGGACAGCGCCTCGTGTGAGAAATCATGGCTGTAAGTGATAAGGTGATTAATAGTTGGACCTTAGCTCTCACACCCCGGCACTGGCTGCTCCAACAGCAGAATTTAAAAGTGCGTCTATCTTTTATGAGGGGGGGGTATATTATTGTATTATTAAACCAGGGGGATGAAGTTGTTAAACCAAGGTGGTAATTATTAAACATGGGAGGAATGTTATTTAACTAAGGACGAAGTTATTAAAACTAAGGAGGAAAGTATTAAACTATAAGAAAGTAATTAAACCGTGGACTAAGTTAGTAAACTAGGTTGGAAGGTATTAAACCAGTGAGAAGGTTATTAAACCAGCAGAAGAAGGTATTAAAACTCATTAATCGAATAAAGCGCAACAAGTTTCCCGATATTGAGAATGTTTACACGGCTCGGAAACTGTGGAGGTATACACCAGATGTTTAGGTTTACACCGGCCACCGCCAGAGGTCTCTAGCGACCTGTGCCAGCGTTTGGAAAACACCTCAGACGCTCGACAACGATGAATATACGCAGTTGGGCATACCCCAGTATATGAATATACCCTAACTGTGAATATACACACTTGAGTATACCTCAATATGTATATTAGGAGTAGCATATAAATATACTACTCGGCGTCTGGTGTCTTTCTGGCAACTCTACCTCCCTGAGTTGCCATTCTGTTGTCGCAGAGCAAAGAAAGTGACGAGTAGTTGTTGTGCTTGTTGTTCCTTGTTTGCCAACACGGAACAGGAAGAAAACGGGGTGTTGTATTATGTTGTGTTCCTTTTTTTACGAACATGGAACACAAAAGTGGTCTAAGATCATATATAAATATAAAGGGGAACACAATCAACAAAAGTGTAGTGTAATGTCGGAAACTTAACCCCTTGTTTACGAACTCGGGGGGGGGGGGGAGGGCAACGCACATTGTACATATATGAAAAAAGTGAATATTGTACAATAGCAAGTGAAACAAGGTATTTCATTCGCGTTTTGAGAGTAACTCCAAGTGACAGGATGAACAACCCAGCGGGTTTTCTTCCTATTGGGGAGTGTTGTACACGCTGCTATAGCAGTGTGTCCACTCACAGGATGAGTGGCGCTGCCCAATACTGTCACTATGGCGGTGTGTCCACTCACAGGATGAGTGGCGCTGCTCAATACTGTCACTATGGCGGTGTGTCCACTCACAGGATGAGTAGCGCTGCCCAATACTGTCACTATGGCGGTGTGTCCACTCACAGGATGAGTGGCGCTGCCCAATACTCTCACTATGGCGGTGTGTCCACTCACAGGATGAGTGGCGCTGCCCAATACTGTCACTATGGCGGTGTGTCCACTCACAAGATGAGTGGCGCTGCCCAATACTGTCACTATGGCGGTGTGTCCACTCACAAGATGAGTGGCGCTGCCCAATACTGTCACTATGGCGGTGTGTCCACTCACAGGATGAGTGGCGCTGCCCAATACTGTCACTATGGCGGTGTGTCCACTCACAAGATGAGTGGCGCTGCCCAATACTGTCACTATGGCGGTGTGTCCACTCACAAGATGAGTGGCGCTGCCCAATACTGTCACTATGGTCGTGTGTCCACTCACAGGATGAGTGGCGCTGCCCAATACTGTCACTATGGCGGTGTGTCCACTCACAGGATGAGTGGCGCTGCCCAATACTGTCACTATGGCGGTGTGTCCACTCACAGGATGAGTGGCGCTGCCCAGTAAACTCGCTCCTCGGGGCAAAATTTAACAATTTTAATTTCTGTGTGGTGTGGTTTGGCTGGTGACCCTGCGACTACCCATGGTCGTAGCAACAGCCATCTGGTCGTTTGGTCGAACCCAAACGACCAGCTCCGACCGACCACACTCCCCACGGACATCAGCTGGCGTAAGTATAATATTTGATATTATTTCTTTTATAGTACTTATATTTTGTACTTATATTTTTCTCTACACTAGTACGTATATGTTAAGTATATTAAATCTTTTAAGTACCTTTTGGCCAATAAATAAATATGATAAAATCTTGAATGATTTCCTTTCAGCTGTTCTGCTCGTAGCTACCAATATGTCGGGTCATACCAAGCTATTGACATCTTTAGGAGACATATTGGTACCTATTACAACTGGTTATGGTGGTGAGCTAGACGGTCTGGGCAAAAGGGTTTTGTATGGAATTATCAGGGGGGAAAGCGCCAAGCCAATACGACTATATAGCACTTGAAAGGGGTCAGGATAAGGATTTGGGATGCGACGGGAGGAAGGAATGGTGCCCCAAACCACTTGGACGGTCGGGGATTGAACGCCGACCTGCATGAAGCGAGACCGTCGCTCTACCGTCCAGCCCAAGTGGTTGGAGAAGAGGGGGTATGGAGACATATTGGGCAATCCCCTGCGGGTCGCCAGCCTGGCCAAGGAATATATAAACTTTACACGTTTATACTGACTGTAAACAAACTTTCCTTTATACAGTAGCATGGTTAACAAGATGACGTTACAACAGGGGTATTGATTTATGGACCAAATTACCGGATAACATTGCAGAGGCAGGATCGCTGGAGTGTTTCAAGCGAAGGTTAGACATTTTATATATATATAATATATATATATATGAATGAGATTGGGTGCATATAAATATAGGAGCCGCCTCGTATGGGCCAGTAGGTCCTCTGCAGTTCCATATAATTTTATGTGTAATTAATTCCCATTGTCAACGACAGGATAGTCTGTATCCCGCTAGGTCGAACTAGCTAGCCTTATCCAGGAAGCCACCCACAACAGCAGTCTAACTCCTGGGGTACCTATTTACTGCTGGGGTGAACAGAGGCATCAGGTGAGAGTAAATGTGCCCAATCGTTTCTATCCCACAGGGGGGGGGGGGATCTAACCCGGGAACCTCGATTGCGAGTCGAGAGCAGAGACCAACACACCACAGGACTTTTGACGTAAGTGAGTAGACTGTGATAGACCACAACTGTATCACCAGGATGTCCAGTTATAACCAATAACTAAGTCACTCACTGGGCATCAGGTTATTACGTTGTTAAGTTGCTGAAAGCTCTTGTCTCACCAAGTTGGCAGATCCTTAAGTCGGTAAGTATTCAAATTACTAACATTTCCAGGTCAAGTTATGTGGTTGTTATATGGAGGCTTTGGTCGACAAGTTATGTGGTGGCTTTGGTCGACAAGTTATGTGGTGGCTTTGGTCGACAAGTTATGTGGTGGCTTTGGTCGACAAGTTATGTGGTGGCTTTGGTCGACAAGTTATGTGGTGGCTTTGGTCGACAAGTTATGTGGTGGCTTTGGTCGACAAGTTATGTGGTGGCTGTGGTCGACAAGTTATGTGGTGGCTGTGGTCGACAAGTTATGTGGTGGCTTTGGTCGACAAGATATGTGGTGGATTTGGTCGACAAGTTATGTGGTGGCTTTGGTCAACAAGTTATGTGGTGGCTTTGGTCGACAAGTTATGTGGTGGCTTTGGTCGACAAGTTATGTGGTGACTTTGGTGGACAAGTGGTCGTGTTGGGAGGTGATGGGGAGCTAAGAGGTCACGGAAGTGTGTGATCGTTACAGGAGATTATCTCTGCATCCTCAACCACACCCTTAGCTACACCCTACACCCTCAGCCATACCTACACCCACATCCCCCCCCCCACACACACACCAACCTTATCACCCTAGCAGGAGAATGAAGGAGTCCAGCCTCAGTCCTCTCTCTCTCTCTCTCTCTCTCTCTCTCTCTCTCTCTCTCTCTCTCTCTCTCTCTCTCTCTCTCTCTCTCTCTCTCTCTCTCTCTCTCTCTCTCTCTCTCTCTTTCTCTCTCTCACCGCTGAATTGCACCAGCGACCAAGAAAAATCCATGCACCCTCCTCCCTCCCCCCCCTCCACCCCCTCCCCCCGGGTAAACCTAATCTGTATCCATTACCTTAAACCCTTCTCCACCCTGCCCTGTTATAGTTACTGAAGACACATCTATAATTATAGTTTACTACACTCCACCCCTCCCCCTACCCCCCCCCCCTCCCCTGTATAACTAACCCCCATCTCGAGGTGGTACAATCATTCTGTGAGGCGTTTCCCTAATTTAAGTGTTGCTTGTTGAGAAATGAGAGATTGACTGGGCACCTTACGGGAAAAACTGGAGATCTTAAGATAATAATTATTAAAGTTCGTAATCTTGAGATTTAAATCTTAAGATTAAGGCTTCTTTGTGTTAAATTTCTCCGTTGCACTGTTCAACGGGAGATGGTTGGCGCTTGTTCCCAGACACTAATTGTTGCAAATTACGGAGACGGTCACTTGCAAATTAGGGAGTGTGTCACTCTTGTAAATTAGGGAATGCTCACTCTTGCCAATTAGGGTAAGAGTGTCACTCTTGCAAATTACTATTTCATCCCAAACATCAAAATAAACTCGAGAACTGATACCAGTGAATTCCTTCACAAAACATTTCGTCCCGTGAATATTAATGTAAGATTTACTCCGACGGTGATCAGTGCGTTAATTATTTCAGAGTTGTGTTGCGACGTTAATTTAGAAAGTCTGTTGTCCAATCACCCGCTTCTTTTAATTTACCACTCCGTAAAAAAAAAAAAAAAAAAAATCAACTGTTTGGCCTAACCAGAAATGTGACTTTAACGAGACGCTTAAATGTTGGTTATACATCGAATAATCTTCAGCGAGACATATTTTTTCTCTTTATGCAGAAAAAGTATAATAACTTTTTTTTTTATTAAAAAAATTGATAACTTTTATCAATTTTAGTCAGCAAATTTGTATGAAGATTCACACAGAATTCACAATAGCGTCATATATGTCAAATGAATAAATCCACAAGGGCCGTGATGAATCGTGTGATATCATGTCGTGACGTAGTCGATTAAGGCGCGTCTGGGATCATCCTGGACGTAGGTTCGAACCCTCATCACGGCCATTGTGGATTTATTCATATGTATCTAGATTATTTCCGGTTAATTGGAGAAAGAATTGAAGAGCTGCCGTTGGCTGATCAGACCATCTGATCAAATAAAATAAAAATAAAATGTTTATTCAGGTAAAGTACATACATACAAGAGATTTTACATAATTTGATCGATTTATAGATGGAGCTAGTACATACAATGCCTGAAGTCATTATTACGCAAAGCGTTTCGGGCAGGTCGTCAAAGCGCTTGAGGAACATATTGTAGGAGTTTTCCTCCTAGTTGTATTTAGGGTTATGTTGAGTACATGTTTTTAATCTTTTATCAGAATCCTGAGCAAGCCAAGCAGGGCTGCCTGTGGTTGAGCAGGCTGCTGGGGATTTGTGGTGAGTTATAGGTTTTATAAAATTATTAACATTGGACTCTCTTTATATATATATATAATTAAATTAATATCAGAACTTCATGAAGAAAGCCTAAAAGGTGGAAACTATTAGTAAACATATTAGCGATTTTTTTCTGAAGGCAAATTTCTTTTCTTGATCTGAGGACAAAGATTAGAGTAAGAAATCTAAGATTGTCATGCACCTGGTTGATACCTGGTTGATGGGGTTCTGGGAGTTCTTCTACTCCCCAAGCCCGGCCCGAGGCCAGGCTCGACTTGTGAGAGTTTGGTCCACCAGGCTGTTGCTTGGAGCGGCCCGCAGGCCCACATACCCACCACAGCCCGGTTGGTCCGGCACTCCTTGGAGGAATAAATCTAGTTTCCTCTTGAAAAAGTTGCACATTGTTTTGTCTTAAACTGGAACAACAGGGGATGAAATTGTTCAGTTTGTTCTCCTGGAGGGGGAGAACATTTTGCCAAATATTCCTGAGTTAGAGATGAGAGCGTCTGAGTGATGGTGATTTAGACAGTCTGGCGAGGTGGGTATGGTGGCAAGTGGAGCGTCTGGAGATATGGTGGAATGGTGTAGCGAGGATAGTGGCAGCAGAGTTAGAGGTGAGAGAGAGGGTCGGGGTGGTGGTGTCAACATTACGGCCAAGGAGGCCGTAATGTTAGACGTTATACGCACGGTGACTCGCAGTAACTGGATTCACCGTGTGTGTGTGTGTGTGTTCGGAATAAATGGCCGAATACAACGTTACCTTGTGATGATTCCGGGGCTTATAACGTCCTCGCGGCCCGGTCCTCGACCAGGCCTCCTGGGTGCTGGACTGGTCAACCAGGCTGTTGGACGCGACTGCTCGCAGCCCGACGTATCAATCACAGCCTGGTTGGCAAGAACCTGGTTTTTGACGGTATAGAAACGTGAAAAATACAATTTTGCCTATCTAAAAACGTACTAACCGCCCAAACAACCCACTTAGTCCTATCGAGGCCGATGCATAGAAATCGTCAATATTACGGTGTTTTAATTCTCTTCTAATGCGTCACTTTTTGTTTTTGTAATCGGATTGATCGACTCCGTACAAAAAGCGACGTATCGAGAGAACTGGTTACACTTGATTAACGACGAAACTGTGGGAATGAGAGAGGTGGAATTTCTCACAAGAATACAAATGAGAATAGTGAAGGAGAACAAGAGTACCTACAGGGTGCTTAACCCGGGGTGTCTATACCCCGCTGGAGGGTATCTTCTTGAGATGATTTCGGGGCTTTAGTGTCCCCGCGGCCCGCTCCTCGACCAGGCCTCCACCCCCAGGAAGCAGCCCGTGACAGCTGACTAACACCCAGGTACCTATTTTACTGCTAGGTAACAGAGGCACAGGGTGAAAGAAACTCTGCCCATTGTTTCTCGCCGGCGCCTGGGATCGAACCCAGGACCACAGGCTCACAACTCCAGTGTGCTGTCCGCTCGGCCGTAGTATGGGGGAGCTAACAGAAGAGTTATCGTAGATTAGAACTACCCGTTATCGTTATCATGTGGATAAAGACAATTGTGTTTCTAATTAGCGTTATGTAGAGCAACAACACAAGCTCGTGTTGCTGTTGTTGTTGTAGATTCAGCTATTCGGAACAACTTCCTATTAGCACAGGCTATGGCGAGCCCGTAGCTTACCTGGCACAGGAGCGGGGCAAGTAGGCTATGGTGAGCCCGTAGTGGACTTACTTGGCACAGGAGCGGGGCAAGTAGCACAGGTTATGGTGAGCCCGTAGTGGACTTACCTGGCACAGGATCGGTGTCCAAGCTCGTGGGATGTTTTAAAGTCTTATACTGATGCCTAATAAGACTGTTGATGATGATGATGATTTGACAGTCGGGTGAAAGGGATATATACATTGGATAATCCACTGCATTTTTGTGATAAAACAAATTAGGAACACCTTGATTAAAATGTCTTAATCCCCCCCCCCCCCTCTAGCTTCTCTGTATTAAAAGAACCCATTGTGTCGAGCGCCCTCGGCCTTAAGAAAGCCATTAGAGAGACCCCCCCCCCCCCCTCAATGAACCCCCCCCCCCCAACACCCCAGGGGGCTCCTGGGGTGTTCAGCCCCCCCAGCTGACCAGGAATTTAACATCCCTGGTTCATGGTGATGCTGTGAAATTAAAAGATGCATGACAAGCAAAATATAATTATTTTGAAGATGCATGAGAGAGGGGGGGGAGGGGGCATTTACCATCGCAGACACCTGCAGTTATCGTTCATTCTTTCTAAATATCTTTGATATTCAATAATTTCATTTTGACATTAAAGCATATACCTAAAACTACAATTAAAAAGAGAAAATTATGTGGAAAACGTTTCTGATTGCCGTGATGTGATATTTTAAAAGAAGCAAAACTCTGGCAGTGTTTTTGTTTATATATATATATATATATATATATATATATATATATATATATATATATATATATATATATATATATATATATATGTATATATGTATATATTATGTTGCTTGGTCAATGACGTTAGTAAACGCTTCCTACATCATTTAAGGTTGTATTTAAAATAAACAGGAAGCTTGGATAGGTTTACCTGTGTTTATACAGTGTTTACATAAAACAGAATAGACAGTACACGACTTTTATATCATTAAAGCTCGCATCTAAACAAAACAAAAAACTCTGTTGTTTTTACCATTGTTTATGCTGTGTACAGTTGAAACCTAATTAATAAAACTAATGTTTCCACTTCCTCAATATTGAAGTCACATGCTTATGAGTCGACCGAGCACGACTGAAACGAGGCATAAAAAAAACCCACACACACGTGTGTAGCATTTCCTTTATGGGGCCGAAATGATTCGTTGCAGAAGCGAAAAAGCGACTTTAAAGGCACATGTTGCTTAACACCTTATTGGGGGTCCAGGAGCTAGGCTGCCAGCAGCGACCCTTAGCTAGCACTAAAGTGCCTCATATATCACCTGGCTCCGAGGAATTTACCTGACAGCTGCTGAGAGCTCTGGAAAATATTACACACAATAAAATACGATGTAATGTTTACATTTTTATTTTGTATTTTTATCTTTGAAATGTATACATGTTAGTGGTTTATCATGGATTATTAATCTTTAGCGAGTCGTATGCATGGTTATTCATAGATTTGTTTTCTTAGTGAGATGTTTACATCTTGGTTATTCAAACATGTGTTTCTAGTTTGTGTTCTTCCCCAAAAAATTATACCTATGTGTTAGTCAGTGTGTAAGCGAGCATCCCTGTGGTTGGTGATGTAATTACATATGAATGAAAGGCATTGTAGAAGGCTTATTAGTTCATACGAGGCAGCTCCTATTGGTACATACGAGGCAGCTCCTATTGGCCCCATACGAGGCAGCTCCTATTGGCCCATACGAGGCAGCTCCTATTGGTCCATACGAGGCAGCTCCTACTGGCCCATACGAGGCACCTGCTATTGGTACATACGAGGCAGTTCCTATTGGTCCATACGAGGCAGTTCCTATTGGTCCATACGAAGAAGCTCCTATTGGTCCATACGAAGCAGCTCCTATTGGTCCATACGAAGCAGCTCCTATTGGTCCATACGAAGCAGCTCCTATTGGTCCATACGAAGCAGCTCCTATTGGTCCATACGAAGCAGCTCCTATTGGTCCATACGAAGCAGCTCCTATTGGTCCATACGAAGCAGCTCCTATTGGTCCATACGAAGCAGCTCCTATTGGTCCATTCGAAGCAGCTCCTATTGGTCCATACGAAGCAGCTCCTATTGGTCCATACGAAGCAGCTCCTATTGGTCCACACGAGGCAGCTCCTATTGGTCCATACGAAGCAGCTCCTATTGGTCCACACGAGGCAGCTCCTATTGGTCCATACGAGGCAGCTCCATTAATATCTCCCCAACAGGTATGTCCTCCCACACTCTCTCTCTCCTCCTGGTGCTCGGTAATAATGCTTGACACACGGGCAGTAAAATTTACTGAGACTCGTCTGTTCATTTTAAAACTTGCTTTTTCATATCGTTTATTTAAGACATCTTGAATGAGTTTCTGTTTATAGTAAAATCCTTTTAACCAATATTTTTATGGCTTGTTTTGTGTCTTTGTTTTTATACACTTGTTTAAAGCAAAATCGTTATTTAAGATATAAATTGATTGAATATCTTTATTGGCTAATTTTGAGTTGTTAAATTCAGCTTTAAAGGGCTAGATGCCAAAGAAATGAAATACGAATCTTTTCACTATGCCTTACATGTTTTCACTTGGGAAGAAAGTTAAAATATATCTCGTCTAAAGTTCAGTTTACATTTATAATTAGCATGATGCGTTTCACTATGGTACACCTTAGGATCCTCAGAGGCTGAGAGAAAGTGAAGAATAGTGGGCAAACACAGTAATATTATAACAAAGTAACGTTCCCTTGACGATCTTCAGAAGGAGTTCACTCCTTCTGAAGATGTATTAATACACGAAAGTACTTTAGGAAATTCCTGTTTCAATTTTCCTCCGTGGTCTGACACTGTCACATTTTTAATCACGTGTTTATTTTCGTGATACACACACACACACACACATATATATATATATATATATATATATATATATATATATATATATATATATATATATATATATATATGCAACAATGATCACAAAAACACTGATTCAAGTATGCGGAAAAACTACATGTGAAAAATAGAGAATGCTTAGCGCGTTATCGGCTAATTCCCCTGTATCAGAGTAAAGTAAAATGAAGATGGAAACAGATTGACTTACACTATACGTTTGTTGACTGATTGATAAAGATTAAGCAAGACGTAGCTCATTACGGGCTATTCATGCCCGTGCCCCTCTGCTGATTTGTGATCAGCATTTTCTCAAACAAAAATAAGTAATGTTACATATTAGAATTAGTAACATTATAGACTCGAACATAAGAAGAAAGCAATGTGCGAAAACAAATTTAAACGTTATCAGCTGTTAGTCGTATGTAAAATATTGTTCATTCATAAACAGGAGGCTGAATTAATGAGCATTTGGCCTTTGTTGATGAGGACGCGCAGTAGCTTCAGATAGTGCTTCGCTCACATCCCAGGTTCGAATCCCACGATTTGGGAGCGCTGGTGCTAGTGTGTGTGTGTGTGTGTGTGTGTGTGTGTGTGTGTGTGTGTGTGTGTGTGTGTGTGTGTGTGTGTGTGTGTGAAGATGCTTCCCATAACATTTGGATTCAGGGGGAAAACCCCGGGAACCCGGAAAGGTTGGCCTAAGCATTAAATACATTAAACTGATTTGTAAATAGGGTAGAATAGGTTTCCTTGTAGCATTATTGAGACGAACAGTTTAATAGGTTATTTTAGATATTGGATATTGGTATGTGAGTGACATGGGCAGGATTTAAACTGAACCCTTCCCCCCCCCCCTTCCCTCCCTAATTTGTGTGATATATAGCACACACATACACATGTATCCACCTCCCCTCCCCTCACACACGTACATCACTTTCACACACATGCACGCAAATCACATATATGGACACGCAATCCCACAAACACATGCACACACACAAAAACACGCACACACACACTAAGAGCTAAATCTACATATATTGTATACAGAGCCGTATACAATATAAGAAAATTAACTCAATTCGAACACCTTTTCCAAGATTCGAACTTAAAGCCCAAGATCATTTCATTTTTTTTTTTACTTATATGATCTACAGAACCTTTTCCTGATATTGATGATCATTCCTCTGATAATTACCTCTCCTTTTGTCTTTTTCACCTCTTCCCATCCTCTTACCTTCTTCTTTCTCTTCTACCTCCTCCTGTTTCAGTTCCTTCAGTTCCCTCGTGTCTGTCATACCTCTATCTCTCTCTCTCCTTTCATTGTTCTTTATCTTTCTCTCCTCTCTCTCCCCTTTCCTCCCACTCTCCTTCTCTTCCTCTCCTCCCATCTCCTCTTCTCCCCACCCCATGCCCATCCCCCCATCAGCCAGCCTCTCATTAATGGGTCACCCACCCAAATCTCTCACCCAATGTTTACATACTGGTGTGAAAGCTCACACAAATAACAGTTGGCGGTGATAGAAAGCAAAGTGTAATTTGGATATAGTGAACATCTTAAATAAATCCGGTTAAATGCATGCAAATTAACTTTGTTAAAATGTCGACAATGCGTAAAGGAGGTGAGATAACAGAGGAGTAATTAGTGTTCTGAAATTCCCTTCGCTACTCTCCAACAAATTGAGGAATGCACAAAACAAAGCAGTGAATTGATTAGCTATGCTGGGCTAGTCGTACTTTGCATACATATTTGTCGGTATATTTTTAAGACATTCAGGAGCTCTATAATACACCATTGTTACGCTTTAAATAAATATATATATATATATATATATATATATATATATATATATATATATATATATATATATATATATATATATATATATATATATATTATTGCGAACAAGCCTGAATGGTCCCCAGGACATATGCAACTGAAAACTCACACCCCAGAAGTGACTCGAACCCATACTCCCAGAAGCAACGCAACTGAAATTGAAATTGAAATAAGTTTATTGAGGTAAAATACACACAAAGGGATGAGGTAGCTCAAGCTATTCTCACCCCATTCAGTACAACGTGTTAATATATACATAGACACACATCTCAAACAATAAACATATTACCAAACATTCTGAGAGGTAAACATATACATTTCCTCCTTCACAAGTAGTATGGTATCAGACGTACACACAAATACTTTTATGACCTAGGTATACTGTATAGACAATTTGCAAGACACCTGCAGATAATTCAACAAAATATTACAATCTTGGTGCAAAATTCTTATATCTCTCAAGAATATCATCAACCTTTCCGTTGTGACACATCCAGGCTATTTGTTCAGGAACAGTCCTTATCTCAGTGTTTCTATATACATTAATCAACGGACAATCAAGAATATAATGGGCAAGGGTGTGAGACCTTAACATACCACATAGTTTACACTTCGTGTCATTACCATGAACATCTATCCCATATTCCCAGTAATATTTGTACCCAAGCCTGAGCCGCATGTACACAGAGTCACTCCAAGCATTTCTCCTTTTACCATAAGTGAAATGGGTGTTTTGACTCACATACATGTAGTGTTGCATGGTTTGACTTCTCTCATACATTATCTCTCTCCTCTCCACTCCCGCCTGTGCCTGAATATTTCTGATTTTGCTTCTTATTTGTCTCATTGTGAATTCACATTCAATGTCAACTTGTGGTTTTGATGTGGCACGTTTGGCCAAGTCATCCGCCACCTCGTTGAGCACTATTCCAACATGAGACGGAATCCACATGAATTTCACACTATAACCTTTCAGCTGTATCTCAGTTATTCTTCTCTTACAGTCCTCCACTATAGACATGAAGACTGGGTTTCGACTGTTTAAGGACTCCAGTGCTCCTCGGCTATCGACAAATACAAAAACATTTTTGTCGTCATGACGTACTTCCTACAAACACGCCAGAATGGCCTGCAGTTCAGCTTGTGTGGATGATATATAATTACTAAGCCGGAGTTCAATTATCCTGTCCACAGTCCCAAACTCCGTATAATCCCTTATTAGGACACCACACCCTGCCCTGCCATCTTCCGCCACCGACCCGTCGCAATATACATGTAAACTGTTGCCTCTTGGTAACCGAGATATCATGCTTCCATACAAACACCGTAATTGTCCCGGTTCATGATGAATCTTTTTCACCTTGAGGGGTACAATTTCGACGTCTATTTTCTGTACTATCCAGGGAGCAGACATATTACACTGTCGAGAGGGTTTACAGCAGTCAAGTACGTCGTATTCCCTGAGGTCATGAGCTAATCCTCTCGTATAGCGTGTCTCCCTCAGTTTCCTGGAAGTGTGTACGTCACTCAAGCAGGTCTGAACGCTCTCAAACAGCTTATCCCCTCCTTTTCTCCGCATGAAACGAATAGATACTCTAGTGTTAATGTCACGGACTCTATCACACACACTCTGTAAATTTAATTCCATTCTCATTATTTCAATCATTGCATTTCTTTGACATCCAAGAATAATCCTCATAGCCTCGTTCTGTATCAGCTCTATTTTTTGAATTCTGCCTTGGCCTGTGTAAGACAATACGGGTGCTGCGTAGTCTATCAGGGATCGAACAGTGCTTATGTATAACATCCGCAAGATAGGTACCCCAACACCTTTACCAGAAAAAGCCAGTGCTTTTAGAGGATGCAGACGGGCTTTACATAAGGTGCTGATATGATTTATTTCAGCATTTTTACTCTCACATGTGTATCCAACATACATGCCCAGATACTTGTACTTCTGTACACGGCTCAGTTCCACACCATTTAGAGTAAGTGTTATATTTCTTCGTTTCCTATACTCGTATTTGGTTTTATCTGCATTTATAACTAAGCCTAACTTGTGACAGGTTGTACCAAGTATGTTAAGAGCATCTTGAATTTTGTTCCCAGAAGTGCCTTGTATAAGAATGGGTATGTACAAGACGCCTTAATCCACTTGACCATCACGACCGGACATAATGAGGTGATAGCCGAGGCTATATGAACCACCCCACCGCCGGCACTCTGATAGTTATCTTGGGCATAGCATTTTACCAAATCACCTCATTCTTTGGGGCACACGTGAGGAACACAAATGCGAACAAGCCTGAATGGTCCCCAGGACATATGCAACTGAAAACTCACACCCCAGAAGTGACTCGAACCCATACTCCCAGAAGCAACGCAACTGGTATGTACAAGACGCCTTAATCCACTTGACCATCACGACCGGACATAATGAGGTGATAGCCGAGGCTATATGAACCACCCCACCGCCGGCACTCTGATAGTTATCTTGGGCATAGCATTTTACCAAATCACCTCATTCTTTGGGGCACACGTGAGGAACACAAATGCGAACAAGCCTGAATGGTCCCCAGGACATATGCAACTGAAAACTCACACCCCAGAAGTGACTCGAACCCATACTCCCAGAAGCAACGCAACTGGTATGTACAAGACGCCTTAATCCACTTGACCATCACGACCGGACATAATGAGGTGATAGCCGAGGCTATATGAACCACCCCACCGCCGGCACTCTGATAGTTATCTTGGGCATAGCATTTTACCAAATCACCTCATTCTTTGGGGCACACGTGAGGAACACAAATGCGAACAAGCCTGAATGGTCCCCAGGACATATGCAACTGAAAACTCACACCCCAGAAGTGACTCGAACCCATACTCCCAGAAGCAACGCAACTGGTATGTACAAGACGCCTTAATCCACTTGACCATCACGACCGGACATAATGAGGTGATAGCCGAGGCTATATGAACCACCCCACCGCCGGCACTCTGATAGTTATCTTGGGCATAGCATTTTACCAAATCACCTCATTCTTTGGGGCACACGTGAGGAACACAAATGCGAACAAGCCTGAATGGTCCCCAGGACATATGCAACTGAAAACTCACACCCCAGAAGTGACTCGAACCCATACTCCCAGAAGCAACGCAACTGGTATGTACAAGACGCCTTAATCCACTTGACCATCACGACCGGACATAATGAGGTGATAGCCGAGGCTATATGAACCACCCCACCGCCGGCACTCTGATAGTTATCTTGGGCATAGCATTTTACCAAATCACCTCATTCTTTGGGGCACACGTGAGGAACACAAATGCGAACAAGCCTGAATGGTCCCCAGGACATATGCAACTGAAAACTCACACCCCAGAAGTGACTCGAACCCATACTCCCAGAAGCAACGCAACTGGTATGTACAAGACGCCTTAATCCACTTGACCATCACGACCGGACATAATGAGGTGATAGCCGAGGCTATATGAACCACCCCACCGCCGGCACTCTGATAGTTATCTTGGGCATAGCATTTTACCAAATCACCTCATTCTTTGGGGCACACGTGAGGAACACAAATGCGAACAAGCCTGAATGGTCCCCAGGACATATGCAACTGAAAACTCACACCCCAGAAGTGACTCGAACCCATACTCCCAGAAGCAACGCAACTGGTATGTACAAGACGCCTTAATCCACTTGACCATCACGACCGGACATAATGAGGTGATAGCCGAGGCTATATGAACCACCCCACCGCCGGCACTCTGATAGTTATCTTGGGCATAGCATTTTACCAAATCACCTCATTCTTTGGGGCACACGTGAGGAACACAAATGCGAACAAGCCTGAATGGTCCCCAGGACATATGCAACTGAAAACTCACACCCCAGAAGTGACTCGAACCCATACTCCCAGAAGCAACGCAACTGGTATGTACAAGACGCCTTAATCCACTTGACCATCACGACCGGACATAATGAGGTGATAGCCGAGGCTATATGAACCACCCCACCGCCGGCACTCTGATAGTTATCTTGGGCATAGCATTTTACCAAATCACCTCATTCTTTGGGGCACACGTGAGGAACACAAATGCGAACAAGCCTGAATGGTCCCCAGGACATATGCAACTGAAAACTCACACCCCAGAAGTGACTCGAACCCATACTCCCAGAAGCAACGCAACTGGTATGTACAAGACGCCTTAATCCACTTGACCATCACGACCGGACATAATGAGGTGATAGCCGAGGCTATATGAACCACCCCACCGCCGGCACTCTGATAGTTATCTTGGGCATAGCATTTTACCAAATCAACGTCTTGTACATACCAGTTGCGTTGCTTCTGGGAGTATGGGTTCGAGTCACTTCTGGGGTGTGAGTTTTCAGTTGCATATGTCCTGGGGACCATTCAGGCTTGTTCGCATTTGTGTTCCTCACGTGTGCCCCAAAGAATGAGGTGATTTGGTAAAATGCTATGCCCAAGATAACTATCAGAGTGCCGGCGGTGGGGTGGTTCATATAGCCTCGGCTATCACCTCATTATGTCCGGTCGTGATGGTCAAGTGGATTAAGGCGTCTTGTACATACCAGTTGCGTTGCTTCTGGGAGTATGGGTTCGAGTCACTTCTGGGGTGTGAGTTTTCAGTTATATATATTATTAAATATGACCGAAAAAGTAAGATTAATAATTCTAACACGAATTTTCTCAATCTTTCGTACATTACGCTTCACTGTTGGAGGTAAATCAAAAATCACTTCTCCAAAATTCATTTTTATTTCTAGTCTGACGCGACACGGGCGCGTTTCGTAAAACTTATTACATTTTCAAAGACTTCACAAATACACAACTGATTAGAACGTATCTCTGATTTTATATCTACATTTGAGTGAGGTGGGAAGGGTGATGTGGCATTAACACAAGACAGAACAGGAGGGGATATTAATAGGGGTATTAAAAGTATCAACACAAGACAGAACAGAAACAATGGGTATTGAATAGAAGTGTTTGTAGAAAGCCTATTGGTCCATATTTCTTGATGCTTCTATATTGGAGCGGAGTCTTGAGGTGGGTAGAATATAGTTGTGCAATAATTGGCTGTTGATTGCTGGTGTTGACTTCTTGATGTGTAGTGCCTCACAGCATTAGTACCTGATGTCAGACATCTGCAGAAGCTGAAGGAGGCATTTGAGCAGAGTTCCGTGCTGCATTTCACTTACGAGACGGAAAAGGATGGGAAGCTGCCTTTTCTAGATGTAACAGTCATGGAAAAGAGCGGAGGTTTTCACACTGCAGTCTACACTAAGGAAACAAACATAGGAATGTGCCTAAATGCCAACAGCGACTGCCCTGACAGGTACAAGAGGAGTGTTGTTAACGCATACGTCGACCGTGCTCTCAGCCACAGCTCAGAATGGAAGCAAGTCGACGAAGAACTCTGTAGGGTAAGGCAGGTCCTAGTCAATAACGGCTTCTCCAATGGTTTCATCGAAGACATCATAAGAAGGAAAGTGAAAAGCCATGCAACCTCTGAAGAGACAACTAACACAACACCTATACCCCCTATTAGACTATTTTACAGGAACTTCTTTTCCACAGCTCATAAAACGGAGGAAAGGGTCCTGAAAGATATTGTTAATAGAAACGTTATCCCTACAGACAAAAATCAGAGGATACAACTGACGATTTACTATAAAACCAGAAAAACGGCCAGCCTACTCATGAGAAACTCTCCAGACACAAAACAGAACGCTTTAAAAGAGACTAATGTCGTCTATGCCTTCAAATGCCCACTTGGGGACTGTAAGCTCCAAAAAACCCAGTAAATAGGCAAGACAACAACATCTCTTTCTAGGCGTTTAACGATGCATAAGCAACAGGGCTCCATTAAGGAACATATAATCTCTTCCCATAACCAAACCATCGCCAGAGAAATCCTAGTAAACAACACAGAAATCATCGATAGATACAGCGATAGCAGGCGGCTTGACGTTTGCGAGGCACTACACATCAAGAAGTCAACACCAGCAATCAACAGCCAATTATTGCACAACTATATTCTACCCACCTCAAGACTCCGCTCCAATATAGAAGCATCAAGAAATATGGACCAATAGGCTTTCTACAAACACTTCTATTCAATACCCATTGTTTCTGTTCTGTCTTGTGTTGATACTTTTAATACCCTATTAATATCCCCTCCTGTTCTGTCTTGTGTTAATGCCACATCACCCTTCCCACCTCACTCAAATGTAGATATAAAATCAGAGATACGTTCTAATCAGTTGTGTATTTGTGAAGTCTTTGAAAATGTAATAAGTTTTACGAAACGCGCCCGTGTCGCGTCAGACTAGAAATAAAAATGAATTTTGGAGAAGTGATTTTTTATTTACCTCCAACAGTGAAGCGTAATGTACGAAAGATTGAGAAAATTCGTGTTAGAATTATTAATCTTACTTTTTCGGTCATATTTAATAATATATGTCTACAGGAAAGACTGCTACCAAAATATACTAATATATATATATATATATATATATATATATATATATATATATATATATATATATATATACCTAACTCGACCTATCATAACTAGACTGGCTTTACATAACCGAACCCAACTCATCCTCTCGTAGCCTTACCTAGCCTAACCTAGACTAGCCTAACCCAATCTCTCGACACTAACCTAACCTAACGAAAATAAGAAATCTAAGGCCTTTTATGTGTGTTCAAGTGATCCTGTGACGTTATAATGATCATTCCGGTACAGGTTTTGGATCCTACTCTTTCCTTTTGCTATTATTTAGCGTCACAGAAACGCATTATTCGTAAAATATGCGCAGACTACAGTGCCTACACCAGGATAAACTTAACCCGCCAAACACACGACGAAACTACTACGTTGCTACAACGTTCGAACCAGTTTTAACCCGCCAAACAAACAACGAAACTACAACGTTGCTACAACGTTCGGACAAATTTTAACCCCTCCTAACACGTTGTAACAACGTTCTTTTACGTCATACAAACGTTACACCTAGATGTAACAGCTTTATTACAAATTCTAACAAGCGGGAAATAGGGAGAGTTACGTTGTGTGTTTGGAGGGTTAACCCGTTTACGACACACTTTCCAGAGACCCTCCAGTATGACTGAGGGTCTCTGGAAAGTGTGTCGTAAAAGGGTTAACCCTTCAAAACACAACAACATGGCATAGCTTTTTAAGCACAAATAAAACTAACACAACATATTGGGGGGACAAAAAACAAAATACTTTTGCGATATCTAGCTTGGTCGTTCGCTCATCTGTGCATGTAAGTACCTCGTTAACTGGACTGACTAATAGGCCATGCTAACTGCACTTGCGTAATTTGCCCTGATTGTGTAATTAGAGAGACATACCTAGTTGTATTCACCTAGTTGTGTTTGTGGGGGTTGAGCTTTGCTCTTTCAGCTCGCTTCTCAACTGTCAGTGAATCAACTGTTACTACTATTTTTTTGACACACACACACACACACCCACACTCACACACACACACACACACACACACTCACACACACACACACACACACACACACACACACACACACACACACACACACACACGTGTGTGGGAAAAAACACGTGTGTTTTGAAAAACACCACACGTGTGGTGTGGGGGGAAAAAAAAGTAGTAAACAGTTGATTGACAGTTGAGAGGCGGGCCGAAAGAGCAAAGCTCAACCCCCGCAAAAACACAAATAGTAAACACACACACAACACACACCAGGAAGCAGCCCGTAGCAGCTGTCTAACTCCCAGGTATCTACCGCTAGGTAACAGGAAAATCAGGGTGAAGGAAACTCTGCCCATTTGTTTTTCCGCCGGCTGCCGGGATCGAACCCTGGTCCCTAGGTCCACGAGTCTAGAGCGCTGTCCACTAAGCCAGCCAGTATTCACCTAGTTGTATCCATCTAGTTGTGTTTGCGGGGGTTGAGCTTTGCTTTTTCGGCCCGCCTCTCAACTGTCAATCAACTGTTTACTAACTACATTTTTTCCCACACCACACACACAGGAAGCAGCCCGTGACAGCTGACTAACTCCCAGGTACCTATTTACTGCTAGGTAACAGGGGCATTTAGGGTGAAAGAAACTTTGCCCATTTGTTTCTGTCTGGTGCGGGAATCGAACCCGCGACACAGAATTACGAGTCCTGCGCGCTATCCACCAGGCTACCAGGCCCCCAGTGTGTGTGTGTGTGTGTGTGTGTGTGTGTGTGTGTGTGTGTGTGTGTGTGTGTGTGTGTGTGTGTGTGTGTGAAAAAAATAGTAGTCTTGTGTCCCGGACTTCCTGAGAGGGTTGGGGCTTATGGTACTTAAACCTCCAAAGAGCTCTGGTTACTGCACCAGACTGTTATTCGCCTACAGGTAGACAACGTGCCCCCCCAACCCCTCTCTGCCGGAACAGACAACTGACCTCGGCAGCCACACGCTCACTACCGTCTGTCGACTAGCAATAAACTCTGGAGTGCTTGAAGTTTTCTCAGGAGACCACCCTGTACGCTTTTTGATCTTGGAGAGGGGGGTTTAGCACCCTCTCCAAATCTAAGCACCCTTAGATTTAGTACATATCTAGGGGGTGCAGCTCCAAAATTGGCCTCGTTGTCCTGTGCACACACCCTACTTGAGCCGCCGTGACTCCCCACTCTCTCCTGGATTGGAATGATCTCCTCAATCCCCCTTTTCTGAATTAGTATTCTCTACCACCCTGTCCACAGTTGTAATTCTCTCTCTCTCTTCTGCTTTTTGTAAAGCCTCACCAGGACAAGCACAAACACCTGTTAACCTTACACTTTTAATAAACAAAGTACATGTACAGTACATTACATAAAAATGAGAAGCAAATATTACCATAAGACACTCTAGATTACTACAACCTGGTTGCAATCCAATACCATATCCTGGCTTCACCAGCCGTCTATATTAAGTGGTTGCCCAACTCCTTCCTGGCTTGCCACTTATTACTCCCTCACCAAGTTGGTTAAATCTATATTATATTTATATAGTAATATATATATAATATATATGAGTTATATATATATATATATATATATATATATATATATATATATATATATATATATATATATATATATATAATATATATATATATAATATATATATATATATATATATATATATATATATATATATATATATATATATATATATATATATATATATATATATATATAAACTCAGCCTTTGGCTGTAACACCACTTGTCACATCAATACTGCACAGTCCTGAAAGTATATAAAGCTCAGCTTGTGGCTGTGACACTAGAAACATCTACATAAATATTCCCCAATATTAAAGGAAATCGATCTCTCACCTTCCACGCCAACAAGCATTCAAGCACTTCCCTTATACATCATGTGTGATAACCATGAACTTCTATTCTGCTCCTAGAGGCTCACTACCATGTATAACTCTAGGTTCTCCATGAATTGTGAACAAAGGTCTTCTGCAGCCCTCCGAGACTGCTACATAATGAAGTTTTCCTCGAACATCAGTGATGCTCCACCACTGATCCCATAGAAGCATTTGAAACTTCACCGCTCCTCTTCGTAGATTGAGGTCCACCCTTCACTATGGGGCTCTGCTCTTCCACAGAGTTCACATTCACCTCTACAGCCTTGAAGTTCCATCCATTAACTTCTTTGGCCTCGAAGTTCCATCAACTTTTCCTCCAACAAACCTGCAATTTCCATTTCCATGCCAATAAAAATGTCTCCCTACTAAAACATAATTAAATGTATTCACATAAAATAAGTCTCTTTCACTCGACATCTCTTTAAATTCTCACACATCGCGAGGGGTACTCCCCTGTTCGGGTGATTCCATGCGCCACCTCCCTTGGCTGCCTCCTCACGAGGCTGTCCGCCTTAGTCACCCACTGACGCTTGGAGAGGATGGACGTGTCGCCGCCTCCTCCAGCTGGTTGCCTCATCTTTACTCTTATTTAAGCCTACTTCCTTAATAAAATATATCTAATATACCTATAAACACTTATCATGATCGCTGGGCACACGATCAATCACAGGCAATCACTAACAACTGGTTAAATAGGCTTACCACAGAATTTATCTCTTGCGGGGGCGCGCTCAGGGCCCCGGTCTTCGACATTGGCGATCACCCATCGCCTACAAAATCACTATAAAGCTTCTTCACCAGGCTCCTCCTATTCCTGACTCGGGCATTAAGTCCTCCTCAGGCTTCATACATAACGCCTGACTGGTTCTGTCCTCTTGACAGAGCACCTAACTAGAGGTTCCTCCTTTACTGCCAGGAGCACAAACACAGTACAGCCTCCTCCCACGACTCCTGTTGCTCGAGTGAGGTCAAGGCAGCAGCAGCGAGCCTCATACATTGTCAACAAAATCTCGACATCTCATGTCAAAGTCACTTTTCTACAAATTTATCCTCTGCACATGCTTTTAAACTCTTCATTAACCTTTGCCAAGTATTTAATATATATTCTCATGTCTATATTTCCTTTGATCTCTCAGCTGGGTCTGGTTTGTCGAATAACTCTCACAGGGGTAGACTCGTTTTTTTTAGGCTACCTGGGGTCATAATAGTAGTAGCAGTTGATTGACAGTTGAGAGGCGGGCCGAAAGAGGAGAGCTCAACCCCCGCAAGCACAACTAGGTGACTACACACACACACACACACACACACACACACACACACACACACACACACACACACCTTACACTCACCAGGACCTAACTCCTGGTATTATACGATCCACTTAATATAAGCCATTATAATGCCTACAGCTTACATGAACAATCAGCCTGGTGATGAACCTCCTCCTCCTCCTCCACGGCTACAGTGATTGTGGAGGTTTTGTTCCTAAGGTATAATGACTTGTTAATAAGATTAATTAACAAAAAAGCAGGTACAAAAAAATTGACTAATCGTGGATGATGTATGGGTTGCTTGAGGGCCTTTTTGCTGTTGATATATTCCTGATAATGCAACAGTAGCAGTCTGCTGCTGCTGCTGCTGCTTCTGCTGTTGCTGCTGCTGCTGCTGTTGCTGCTGGTACTGCTGCTGCTGCTGCTGCTGCTGTTGCTGCTGGTACTGCTGCTACTGCTGCTGCTGCTGCTGCTGCTGTTGCTACTGCTACTGCTGCTGCTGCTGCTACTGCTGCTGCTGCTGCTGCTGTTGCTGCTGCTGCTGCTGTTGCTACTGCTGCTACTGCCGCTGCTGTCATGGCTATTGCTGCAGCACCATGCGCTCGCCCCCCAGCTGTAATTACTGAAGCAGCTGTGAAAGGGATGGCTAATTACTGCGTTGCTTCCTCTGTGTTCTCGCTTGTGGGTCAGAGATATGCCAGCAGGCGGCGAGCAGCGTCACCATCCCCCGCTCACCATCCATCATCACTATCCACCGTCACCATTCATCGTCACTATCCACCGCTCACCATTCATCGTCACTTTCCACCGTCACCATTCATCGTCACTTTCCACCGCCACTCATCACCATCACCATCCTTCACACTCTACCGTCGCTATCCAGCATCACCATCTACCATTACCATTCACCATCACGAAACTAAGCGGGAAAATAAGCAGTGATGCCGGTGGTAGTGGTAGCAGGTAAGATTGTGGTGATAGTGGTGGTTGTGATAGTGGTGATGGGGTGCAATGGTGTCGGTGACTGCAGTGCCTGGTGACAGGGATTGTGACGGTAGAGGGTGGCTTTTGAAGATGGTGATTATAGTGAAGATGGGGCTTGTAGTGCTTATACCTAACAGTGACTACGAGGGGGGGGGGAGGGGCTCTAGCTCTTCATGCCCCGCCTCCTACCCCCCTTTTTGGTAGCTGTTTCAACTTAACTATTCTGACTTTCAAATTGCCTTGTCGAATCGGGCCTTGAACTAGTGCATGGAGGTGGCTTCTATAACTTTTTCTTCTTGATGTAGAGCTCATTTTAGACCATTTGTGGTGGTGGTTAAAAAGGGTTGTAGTTGTTGTTATAGATTCTGCTACTCTGAACAAGTTCCAAGTAGCACGGTCTATGGTGAGCCCGTAGTGGACTTACCTGGCACAGGAACGGGGCAAGTAGCACGGTCTATGGTGAGCCCGTAGTGGACTTACCTGGCACAGGAACGGGGCAAGTAGCACGGTCTATGGTGAGCCCGTAGTGGACTTACCTGGCACAGGAGCGGTGCTGTGTGGCTGGCTGGCTTCTGAGACTTCCTCCTCCAGTTTATACTCCGTTTGTTGACCTCCTCAACCTACTGACTACTTTGCATATCAGTCGTGTTGTTCCGTTCTTATCTACATTGTTTACTTCCCTGAGTATTTAATAAGTAGTGATCATTTCTCATTCTAGCATTTCTCCCCCTCTAACCTTGTTGGAATGTTTCATGCACTTTTTCTCCTAGCTTAGACATTAGTCTAGCTGTAGACTCCCTTAAAACATCACTCTTATTGCTTTTAGCTACTTGCACTGGTCGGTACATCGACGGTCTTCCCTCTTCCAGATCGGAGTTCAATCCCCGATGGTCCCAAGTGGTTGGACATCGTTCCGTCATTCCATCTACCCATTCCACCTACTATTCTGTCAGCTGGCATCCCTTCCATGTGTTATATAATCAATATGGCTTAGCCCTTTCACCTATTATTTCCTGTCCAGCCACTTGGGCTGGACGGTAGAGCGACGGTCTGGATGTCATGCAGGTCGGCGTTCAATCCCCGACCGTCCACAAGTGGTTGGGCACCATTCCTTCACCCCGTCGCATCCCGAATCATTATCCTGACCCCCTTCCAAGTGCTGTATAGTCGTAAATTATTGGTGCTTTCCCCTGATAATTTCCTCCCCTCCTATTTCGTTCCTTGTTGCTTGCTGTGACGACTATAGAAGCGTTTTGGCCACTCCATATACTCCTTCACTTGTTATATAGGCGCCTTTAAAATCTTCTTGAGTTAACCACTGAGACGGTGATTGTGTTCATGTATATGATTCATGTTAGAATGGCTGGGGGGGTTAAGAGCTAATAGTTCGATTCTGCAGATGCACATAGTAAATATGTGTGTATATGAATGTATTAACACGATGTACTGAACGGGGTGAGAATAGCTTGAGCTACCTCATCCCTTTGTGTGTATTTTACCTCAATAAACTTATTTCAATTTCAATTTCATAGTAAATACACACACACTTTATTTTCAGTCTCTACTCTCTCTCTCTCTCTCTCTCTCTCTCTCTCTCTCTCTCTCTCTCTCTCTCTCTCTCTCTCTCTCTCTCTCTCTCTCTCTCTCTCTCTCTCCCTCTTCTCCCTCTCCCTCTCTCTTTTCATATAGACTTGTACCCAGTATGGAGCCAGCTCCATATATAACCATATATATAATTTATATATCAACTCCATTTATATAATTTAACCTAACACCTGTTAGGTTAAATTAAATTATGATTAAACTTTTCAATATGTAATATTACCATCTTTCTTACTCCTCAAAGAAATGAGGATGTATAAAAAAATATAGTGTCTTAAAAAATTATTTTTACATTTTTTGTTGGTAACATTGAAGGCTGTCCACAACCTGTGTTATTTGTGAACTGCCCCCTTGAAGGTCAGGACACGTGGTAGACTTAAGAAGAGTGGTTGTGAGTTAACCTGAGGTCAGTGATAAGAGTGTCTTGGTGGCTCTTATCAGTCAGAGACAACCGGTTCGTTAGTTTAATGAACCCGGGTTGAAAAAGAGGGGTGAGGAGGGGGTGCGGGGTCTGGGGGTGGTGGTGTGGATGATCATGCTTGTGAATTATTTGGATACTAGCACATCAGATGATAAGACCGGCACCGAGAGGTTGAACTTGCCTATTAGCAAGCTGCCTCCTATATACTCGTTGCCAGCTCACGTCTGTGATTTAACGCCTTCAGGGGTTAGAAACCTTGTCTCCTAAAGATACGCCTTTTGCATGCAACGAATGCCTTTGCAAAACTACTTCGGCTCATAGTCTCGCAGCTGTTTTTTTAAGCTCGAGAGAGTCTCAGTATAGTGTTTCGAGAAGGAAACAAATATTTGGTCACCTTGTAAGTGAAGGAAAACAAAAAATGGCCATAGCCTCAACGAGTATGCAAAACAGCGAGCATAATAATGACTGCACACGTTCGCACCGCCACAATGAAAGAAGTCAAGAGTCAACAGAAGCCCGAGAGAGTCTAGAGAGCAGTCTACTGCTCTCTAGACTCAAGTAGACTGAGTCTTTAAGACTGAGTCTCTCAGTAGACTGAGAGAATGGTACTCTCCGCTGGAAGACAAACTCAGGTTAAAGAAGACCAACAAACGTTGTGATTTACAGAGAGAGAGAGAGAGAGAGAGAGAGAGAGAGAGAGAGAGAGAGAGAGAGAGAGAGAGAGAGAGAGAGAGAGTGAGGGAGAGAAGGAGCTAGGAGGGGGTGGGGAGGCTCTTGCCAGGGAGAGCATATAGAGTGTTCATATCCCTCTCTACTCCAACAACAAAGACGGTGATTTATCGAGAGGGCAGCACCTTACCCAGAGTGTCCTCCCTCCCCTCCCCGCCTCCTGCTTCACCGCCAACACTCGATACCGCATCCGGGTCGCTCTGATTGCTCACTAATCAGACCCTCCCAAGTCAGTCCTGACCGCCAGAAACAACCACGTCAAACGCCTCTCCTTTTCAGCGGCTGCTGTTGTGTAAGTCTGGTCAGGAGAAAAACAAAACACAGAGGAGTTAGGTTGCGTGCTACTCCTCTTTCACTGGACATAAAACCTAAGATAAATGGAAAGCTTACTGCACGCAGTGTAAGCTTTATGAAGCACCAGACAATCAGGCGGCCGTATATATATATAAGTCTGTATATACAGCAATTATCTGTACTGTGCATCCGGGTGGCTCAAGCTGTCCAGCTTGTGTAAACATGGGGACCGAGGGTGAGAGATTACAAACACCCATGAGAAGAGAGAGAGAGAGAGAGAGAGAGAGAGAGAGAGAGAGAGAGAGAGAGAGAGAGAGAGAGAGAGAGAGAGAGAGAGAGAGAGAGAGAGAGAGAGAGAGAAAGAGAGGTTTGGAGGCTGGCTTGTGGAGATCGTCTCTCCTTCCACCTTAGCATCCCAGCATCCCTTTACCCACTGATGCTTTTCATCTCCAAAGCACTAATAAGATGCTGACACGTTCCCAACCAAGCTGTCAATGGAGATGAATAACGGTGTTATTGAGTACGAGACGATGACAAAGGGAGAGAACCAGGGGAAGGGGAAGGGGTTGAAGGGAAGGAAGGAAGGAAGGAAGGAATTATCAGGGGTAAAGCACCAAGCCATTACGACTATATAGCACTTGGAAGGGGTCTGGACAAGGATTTGGGTTGGGACGGTGGGAAAGGAATGGTGCCCAATCACTTGGACGATCGGGGATTGAACGCCGACCTGCATGAAGTCGCTAGAACGTCCCCAAACACGTCACGGAGATAGATATCCCCCTCGTCTGTGTACTTACCATTTTGTGCTTGTCTTGAAGTTGAGTTTGGGCTCACTGGTCCCGCCTTGTGGGACCACTGTGAGAGAGAGCGTGTCCCAGTACACACGCCGGCGTGAGGGCTGCTGTTGTTGTTTAAAATTCAGCTACTAAGAACAAAAAAGTTCCAAGTAGCACGGGCTATGGTGAGCCCGTGGACTTGGTGCCTGAGTCATAGAGGCCTGATAGCTGAGTGGACAGTGCCTCGGATTTGTAATCCTGGGGGTTCCGGGTTCGATCCCCGGTGGAGGCGGAAACAAATGGACAGAGTTTCTTTCACCCTGATGCCCACTGTTACAAGCAGTAAATAGGTACCTGGGAATTAGACAGCTGCTAGGGGCTGCTTCCTGGGGGTGTGTAACAAAAAGGAGGCCTGGTCAAGGACGGGGCCGCGGGGATACTAAGCCCCGAAATCATCTCGAGATAGCCCGTTGTGGACTTACCTGGCACAGGAGCGGGGCAAGTAGCACTGACTATGGTGAGCCCGTTGTGGACTTACCTGGCGCAGGAGCGGGGCAAGTAGCACGGGGTATGGTGAGTCCGTAGTGGACTTACCTGGCGCAGGAGCGGGGCAAGTAGCACGGGGTATGGCGAGTCCGTAGTGGACTTACCTGGCGCAGGAGCGGGGCAAGTAGCACGGGGTATGGTGAGTCCGTAGTGGACTTACCTGGCACAGGAGCGGTGCCTGTGTCTGTTTTTGGTGTGAGGGCGTCGGTGGCAACTGTAATATCCGGGACGGGCGAGGTGGTCCCCGGGCCTCACCCCCAGACACAGACATCACTCACACTGGCAGCTCTAGTGAATCTTCCCACTGTTTACACATAATTTATGGAGTCGCGCTGCTGGCCTGAGAGCGAGAGCTGCCTTGCGGATGCCTCTACGTTGTGTCGTGTTAAAGGGAAGAAGAATGTCTGGTGGTGACAGGGGGGCGAAGACTTGTTCAGTGTCCCCTCCGGCCAATAATAAATTGTCCTTTTGAAGAAGGAAAATTGTTAGGGGTAATTGAAAAATAATTAATGGGGCTTTGGTATTCTCTTCCCTCCGAGGACTTCATGTTAGGGCGGTTATCTACTGAATTAAGATCACAATATAGATATAAAATTGTAAGGCGAGAGGCAGGAAGATTGAAGTTATGAATAGGGTTCAAGGATAGGAATAGGCACACGCACACAGAAATCCCAATAGCGTGATACATCAACTGAACAAATCCACAAGGGCCGTGATGAGGGTTCGAACCTATGTCCGGGATGATCCAGGCGCGCCTAAGTTGTCTGCGCCACGACATGGTCAAAGAATTGCAACGGGGAGCGTTACTGCCCCTCACACGGATCCTGCAGCCTCTCCGAGACACAAGCAGGGGTTTTACACAATTCCCCCCCCCCCCCCCCCATGCACCCGGGCTCTGTCAACACGCTGTTCTATCTCTTTGCCTTTCAATACACTCCCGGTTGCAATTCTTTTGACCATATCGTTCCAGGCGCAATCGACTAAGGCGCGTCTGGGATCATCCTGAACATAGGTTCGAACCCTCATCACGGCCCTTTTGGATTTGTTCATAAGAATAGGGTTCAAGGATAGCAATACGGATCAAGAATATGATAAATAAAACTGCAGAAGGCCTAATGACATCAATATCGAGGATAAATATAGACAAAAGGAGAAAACAACATTAGAGAAAGAAAAGAAATCTCTTCCTCTTCTTTCTCTTTCCTCTTTCTCTCCTATACCACTAGCCCAACCACTTGGGCTGGACGGTAGAGCGACGGTCTCGCTTCATGCAGGTCAGCGTTCAATCCCCGACCGTCCAAGTGGTTGGGCACCATTCCTTCCCCCCGTCCCATCCCAAATCCTTATCCTGACCCTTTCCCAGTGCTATATAGTCGCAATGGCTTGGTGCTTTCTCCCTGATAGTTCCCTTCCCTTCCCATACCACTATGGCTCTCATCTTACCCATATCACACCTCTTTCTTCACCCCATCAACAAACTGTCGTTTTCTTCAACTTAAAGTGGCTACTAAAGCTAAGCCAGATCACGTTGGTTACGAAAGTTAGAGCACTGAACTATGTACAGAGACAGGCCAGATCGGTCGACAGCCACAAAGCTGGCACTGACGGTCGTGTTGGACAGGAGGTGTTTGAACTAGCCAATTCGACAAGACTCTTCGTCTTTGAAGAGTCGAGTCAGGAAAGATTATTTTTAGAAGAAAAGCAGTCTATAGGATGATTAAGAGTCCCTAACATGATAAGAAAACACATCCTCTGGATTACACACACAAATCCCAATAGCGTGATGCATCAAATGAACAAATCCACAAGGGCCGTGACGAGGATTCGAACCTACGTCCGAGAGCATCCCAGACGCTGCCTTAATCGACTGAGCTGCGACATGGTATAAGAATTGTAACTAGAAATTCTACTGAATTTACTTTGATCCTGCAGCCTCTCCGAGACACAAACCAGGATTTTACACAATTCCCCCCATGCATCACGCTATTGTGATCTCTGTGTGTAATGAAGTAAGGGCGAAGAGGTAGAACGGCCTATTGCCATAGCTCGAGTGCATGGGGGGAGTTGTGTAAAATCCTGGTTTGTGTCTCGGAGAGGCTGCAGGATCCAAGTAAATTCAGTAGAATTTCTAGTTACAATTCTTATACCATGTCGCAGCTCAGTCGATTAAGGCAGCGTCTGGGATGCTCTCGGACGTAAGTTCGAATCCTCGTCACGGCCCTTGTGGATTTGTTCAGCCTCTGGATGTAACTAAAGAATTTCAAACAGCCTCTGAATGCAATTTAATAATTCCAAACAGCCCCTGGATACAATTTAAAAATTCCAAACGGGAGAGAAGGAGAGACGGACGAAGCTATCAATTAAAAAGAGCCGGGCTCCCTGCCCCATGCTCGCTGGCCCGGTGGAAGTAATTGCATTTCGATAATGGGAAAACGTGAGAAACATTAACCCAACAGTTAAACGTTGTAGCTGGTACGCTGCGTGCTGGTGGGCTAGCCTAACCTAACCTAACCTAACCTAACCTAACCTAACCTCACATAACCTGACTTTACCTGACTTAACCCAATCCATCCTAACCTAACAAAATTTTTTTACCTCACCCATATTATATGCTAACCAAATCTAACGTGGGGTTCAGGTAGTGGGGTTGGGGGGAGGGAGTTAGGCGTGCAGGAGGAGGAGAAACCCCTTAATTACACACACACACACACACACACACACACACACACACACACACACACACACACACACACACACACACACACACACACACACACACACATACACACACACACACACACACACACACACACACACACAGAAGGGGCGCCGGTGGCTGTGTGGATAGCACGATGGACACGTAATCCTGTGGCCCGGGTTCGATTCCCGACACCGGCGAGAAACAAAAATGGGCAGAGTTTCTTTCACCCTCATGCCCCCTGTTACCTAGCAGTAAATAGGTATTTGGGAGTTAGACAGCTATTACGGGCTGCTTCCTGGGGGTGTGAGTGTGTGAAAAAAAATAGTTATTAGTTAGTAACAGTTGATTGACAATTGAGAGGCGGGCCGAAAGAGCAGAGCTCAACTCCCGCAAAAAACAACTACGTGAATACAACTAGGTGAGTGCACACACAATTGGTATGGATGGTTGTAAAGGGTAGTAAAGATGGTGTAGGGTAGGTGCCTGCAGTGCCCAGGATAGTGAAGATTGTTACAGTGACAACGAGAGTGTGAAGTGAAGATGGCATCAGTGATGAAGATAGTGTGTAGTGTAGTGAAGATGTGATCTCCGTTACCCCGAGCAATGCCGGGTACCCCTCTGAGATATTTATGAGGTATATAACGGGGTTACCTGGCAGTGTCTGGGTCTCTCTCTCCCCTTTTCCCAATCCCCCTCCCCCTTTGCTCTCTTCTAGTCTTTCCCCCTCTCTACTTCCCATCTCCTTTTCCCCTCTCTCCACCTGTCTCCTCTCCCCTTCCCTCTCTTGAAACATTTGTCATTCTCCTTCTCTCCTCTTCCATCTCTCTCTCTCTCTCTCTCACTGCAATGCCGATTTTACGCCCATCATGAAAGAATTTGTGAACCCGACCAGCCACCTCTCATCAGCAAGATGCGGGCAGTCGCCATTCAGCTCAATACTCTTAATAAGACCAATAGGACCGAACCACCTCCACCCCGATCAACCTACGTCGGTCCCATACCCCTATACAGTCAACCTGCAAAGTTGGGTCAGGCTGGCGCCCCCGAGCGTCTGGCCTTATGCAAAGAAACAGACATTCCCCTCTTGTATATACATATTAAAGATGGCGTACCTGAGGAGACTCGGGTCTCTGTTTCCTTACCTCTCCAACTCTCATTCTCTCCCTCTTTCTCTCTCTGCAACCACTTATCACCACTTATCAGCGGGTCTCAACAAGGTCTTAAAATGTAGATGCCTAAACAAGCAGGAGCCCTTCAAGTAGAGGTGAAGAAAGCACCGTCTTGCATTTTTAAAGTGATTGAAACTGCTAGCTATTAAACCGGAGGCATCAAATTGCATAGATTAATGGTTTTAAAAGTGGATATGATTCCTAGCGGATCATGTATCTAGTGGGTAATATGAGCAGGTTTATGCTCACAGTGGGGAGGGGGAATATTGGCTACCAGCCTTCACTACCATGTGGTTCTCTTCCCACCTAGTAGGTGTTCGACCTGTTGAAGTGTTAAGTGGGAGTTATTGGAGTAATACAATGTGTTAAGGCTCTAGTATTTCTTGTAGCAGAGAGGCAGGAGATGATAGAGAGAGAGGCGGGAGATGGGGAGGGTGAGGGAGATGGGGAGGCTGGGGGAGATGGAGAGGCTGCGGGAGATGGAGAGGCTGGGGGAGATGGAGAGGCTGCGGGAGATGGAGAGGCTGCGGGAGATGGAGAGGCTGGGGGAGATGGAGAGGCTGGGGGAGATGGGGAGGCTAGGGGAGATGGAGAGGCTGCTGGAGATGGAGAGGCTGGGGGAGATGGGGAGGCTGGGGGAGACGAGGAGGCTGGGGGAGATGCGAAATTTGGGTAGATGGATAGTCTGATGAGTGCTGGGTAGAGAGGGAGGGGGGTTAGAGTGTCTGGTTAGATGAGTGAGGATGTTGAAGGAGATGGAGAGGGTGTGAAGGAGAGAATTTCAGCGCCTTGTGGGATGGGAAGGGATAGGGTAGGTTAGGGAAAAGGAGAATAATGGGAAGAATTATAATGAGTCGAAGAGACAATACAAGAACAAATAAATAACAGGAAAAGTTGAAGAAGGGAAGGGATCAGGAGAAAGCGCCAAGCCACTACGACTATATAGCACTGGGAAGGGGGTCAAGATAATGTTTTGGGATGGGACGGGAGGAAAGGAATGGGGCCCAACCACTTGGACGGTCGGGGATTGAACGCCGACCTGTATTAATAAAAAGTCATGCTAAAAAAATAACCATTATTTAAATCCCATTAATGGTTTTATTTACACATTACCACACTGTTCCCCTTCAAGTTGCCTTTGGCACGTTCTGGAGTACAATTTAATCCTTGAATCACATTCACCAAATGAATTATTAATACCATTAAAACTATTAACATTTCTGCTTAGTCTACCATTAAATTTTTTTTAGCATGTTTGAACAGAAAACGGTAATCATCAGACGAACCGTAAACACAGTTATCAAACAGAGAGATTGCAGGCCGTTGGGTTCCTTGATATCGGCAGAGTAGGGTTGTAATTTGTGTGGCCGACTACTGCGGTTGCCGTATCAAGCTTGAGCGGTGTTCAGACCGGTCAATCTATGATCTGATGTAATTAGGTGGGCATTCAAGAGGTGGGGTAATATATTTAGCGTGAGGCTCACCACCGAGCTTATACCCCCAACCCCCGACCCCCCAGACCCCCAACCACCAACCCACCCATTCATTTTGCCTTGCGGTTTAATGGGGAGAGAATTTACATCTGTATCAAAATTGGAATTAAAAATCCCAAATCAAAACCAAGAAAGCGTTTCGTAAGCCCTAGTGTGCTTTTTTTGTTTGCATAAGTGCATGGGAGGAAGCCATTTGGCTTTTGTTAGCTTAGGAACGATAGATGCTTTTCGTGTGAATTTTAATAGAGCGGTTCCGTCCACATAAACACCTTTTACTGAGCCTGGGGTGACAGCCATGTTGCCATGACAGCCATGGACCATGACATGACAGTCACAGCTTGATGTGTGATGTCAGCGGTATAGTGAGCGGGTGTAGTGAAGATCCCGCCAGCCGTCCCGGGATGGTGCACGCCGCAATGAAGACCTTTAAAAGGAAGGATGTCTAGGCTAGAACTACGGGCTCACCATAGCCCGTGCTACTTGGAACTTTTTGTTCTAGGTAGCGAATCTTTAACAACAACAACAATGTCTAGGTTGGCCCGTTTCCGGGCCTGACAGCTGAGTGGACAGCGCTTCGGATTCGTAATCCTGTGGTTCCGGGTTCGATTCCCGGTGGAGGCGGAAACAAATGGGCAGAGTTTCTTTCACTCTGATGTCCTTATTAACCTAACAGTAAATACGTACCTGGGAGTTAGACAGCTGCTTCCTGGGGATGTGTAACAAAAAGAAGACTGGTCGAGGACCGGGCCGCGGGGACGTTAAGCCCCGAAATCATCTCAAGATAGCCTCAAGAAAGATGTGGGATGCTGCTTACATGAAGAAAGTAGAACAGTGCAAACTGGAACTAGCAGGTCCATTGTTCATCACAATGAAATGTGTGAAGTAAAACATGTGTATGGGGCAAGTAACAAAGTCAGTAGACTAACAGATGTTGTCACAGCTCGTATAAGACTTGGCTACAAGTATCTCTGGCAGTTCAGTTTGTATAGGGATCTAGATGAAGTAAAGTGTAAAGTGTGTGGACAAAGACAGGGACACACACTCAAACACTTTATCTTGGATTGTAGTAAAATTGAGCCATTTAGAGATAAATCTAAACTCACGCTGTATGATATGGTAACCTATCTTATTACATGGATAAATTACCTGAAATCCTTGCACTGTACCCATATTTCGCTTCCAGTAGATAAACGACATATGAGATTAAGAAACAAGTAGTGTATTGTGAGGACTAATAATAAACAGCAGCTCCCATATGACTCTAATATCTCCATCGGTCAAACTATTATGTATTAGCGATAAGACCTACCATTAATGTATAATGACTGACTGTAAATATATAGCTCTTGAAATAGCACTTTCTCTGTAACTAGCTGACATGTAACTATAAGGTGTGAAGGATAGATGAAATTGTTTATGTAATAATGTAAGATGAGGTCTGATAAAGACCTTTTGTGCCCTCTGTAATGCTTTTTGCGCTACCGCTCACAGGATGAGTATGGGGTGCACAATAAACTAGCCGCCTCTGGCGGCAACAATCAACAATCAATTCTCAGCGTACATCTGCTATAAACGAGAATGATTCAGCCACTGAGTAAGCGAGTCTGATCCACTCCATATGTAAGCGAGTCTGACCCAGTTTGCATATAAGCGAGCTTGACTCTGCTCATGTCAGCCAGCTATAAAAAGAGCCGCTAACTCTCCGTCTAATTTATGGCGTTCTAAAACCCGTGACAGAAGGTTTAAGCTCTCTCAAGCTGGGAACCGTATCAGCGTCACTGTGTATATTAAGCTTTGTGACCTGTAATTAATGGGTCAATAAACGCCGAACGTGACCGGGTTCACATCACGTTAGGGCACCTCAGGGCACCACAGGGCACCTCAGGGCATGTGGGTATGATACCCGGCTTGACCCGCGCGAGCTGGGTACAACAGACCACGTTCACACCCTCACCAGCTGGGTAGAACAAGGCACGTTCACACCCTCACCAGCTGAGTAGAACAAGGCACGTTCACACCCTCACCAGCTGAGTAGAACAAGGCACGTTCACACCCTCACCAGCTGAGTAGAACAAGGCACGTTCACACCCTCACCAGCTGAGTAGAACAGACACGTTCACACCCTCACCAGCTGAGTAGAACAGGCACGTTCACACCCTCACCAGCTGGGTACAACAGGCACGTTCACACCCTCACCAGCTGGGTAGAACAAGGCACGTTCACACCCTCACCAGCTGGGTAGAACAAGGCACGTTCACACCCTCACCAGCTGAGTAGAACAAGGCACGTTCACACCCTCACCAGCTGAGTAGAGCAAGGCACGTTCACACCCTCACCAGCTGAGTAGAACAAGGCACGTTCACACCCTCACCAGCTGAGTAGAACAGACACGTTCACACCCTCACCAGCTGAGTAGAACAGGCACGTTCACACCCTCACCAGCTGAGTAGAACAAGGCACGTTCACACCCTCACCAGCTGAGTAGAACAAGGCACGTTCACACCCTCACCAGCTGAGTAGAACAGACACGTTCACACCCTCACCAGCTGGGTAGAACAGGCACGTTCACACCCGTTCGGTCTCGTATCATCCTTTCCAGACGACCCAAAACTCAGCATGAAAATTACTTCTCTAAAAAACACCGAAAAACTACAAGCTGATACTAATAAAATTTTCGACTGGGCAGCAGAAAATAACATGATGGGTTTGAGAGTGATAAAAAGTGATAAGTTTTAGAGTAATAAGTTCCAGTTACTTAGATATTGTAAAAATGAAGACATTAAACAAAATGCAGACTACAAACAATCAAATCTGCCCATATAGAGAAGGAACCATGTAAAGGATCTGGGAATAATGATGTCTGACGATTTAAGATTTAGGGAGCATAACCAAGCAAATATAGCGTCAGCTAGAAAAAATGATAGGATGGATTACGAGATCCTTCAAATCCAGGGATCCCATCACAATGCTTACACTTGCAGGCGAAGAGTCACAATAACGTGGCTGAAGTATGTTGACCAGACCACACACTAGAAGTTGAAGGGACGACGACGTTACGGTCCGTCCTGGACCATTCTCAAGTCGATTGTGAATGGCACAATCGACTTGAGAATGGTCCAGGACGGACCGAAACGTCGTCGTCCCTTTAACTTCTAGTGTGTGGCCTGGTCAACATGCTTACACTGTTTAAATCACTTGTGCTGTCCCGTCTTGAGTACTGCTTCGTACTCGATTCTTCCTTCTGAGCGGGAGAGATTGCTGAAATAGAGGAAAAACAGAGAAAATGTACGGCACGCATTGACACGATAAAGCCCCTAAAGGGATCATCTCAAAGCTCTCAATATGTACCCTCTAGAAAGGAGACGAGAGAGAGGTACCAATCATATAAATATTGAAAATGCTGAAGGGTCAGGCCCCAAATTTGCACAGTAAAATAGCAACATACTGGAGTGACTGATATGGAATGAAATCCAGAATAGAGCCAGTGACGAGGAGCGGTGCCATAGGTACACTCAGAGAACACTGTATGAATATCAGAAGTCAACAGTTGTTCAATATCCTCTCAGCGAGTATAAGAAATATTACCGAAACAGAAGTGGAAGTCTTAAAAAAAAAACTGGACAGCTTTCTGCAAGAAGTGCCAGACCAACCGGGCTGAAGTGGATACGTGGGCTTGAGGGCTGCTGCAATCAACAGCCTGTTGGACCAAGCTCTCACAAGTCTAGCCTGGCCCTGGGCTGGAGGTTATGGAGTAGAGAAATCTTCCAGATATTATCCAGATGCCCTCACCAACTGGTGTAGACACCGAGACGTTTCTGACGGTACAAAATACAGCATGAAAACCACGACTATAAAAGACCCAGAAACTCACAAGACAATATAAAAAAAAAGTCTTCGATTGGACAACGGAAAATATCGATTAACAACGATCAATTGCAGGTACTTAGGGATGGTAGAAATTAAAAACTTGAACGAAATTCAGGATACAAGACACAATCCGATCGGACACATTCCCAGTCCGATGTGTCCGATCGGACACATAGAAGGGAAAGGAACTATCAGGAGAAAGCGCCAAGCCATCACGCCTATATAGCACTTGGAAGGGGGTCAATATAAGGGATGGGACGGGGCTAAGGAATGGTGCCCAACCACTTGGACGGTCGAGGATTGAACGCCGACCTGCATGAAGCGAGACCGTCGCTCTACCGTCCAGCCCAAGTGGTTGGGTCGGACACATAGAAGGAATTCCCAGAGTCTTTAAATAGAAGGAAAACAATATTTAAAAAAATCTCTGGGAATTATGATGTCTGACGACCAGGGGCCAGATTCACGAAGCAGTTACGCAAGTACTTACGAACGTGTACATCTTTCCTCAATCTTTGACGGCTTTGGTTACCTTTATCAAACAGTTTACAAGCATGAAAACTTGCCAATCAACTGTTGTTATTGTTATAAACAGCCTCATGGTGCTTCGGAGCTCATTAACTGGTTAATAATTGTAAACAAAGCCGCCAAAGATTAAGAAAAGATGTACAGGTTCGTAAGTGCTTGCGTAACTGCTTCGTGAATCTGGCCCCCTGACATTTAGTGAACATAACCGAGCAAATATAGCGGCGGTCAGGGTAACGATTGGAAGGATTATGAGAACGCTCAAATCCAGAGACTCCATCACAATGCTCACACTCTTCAACTGACATACTGCCCAGCATTGAGTACTGCTCGATACTCACCCTTTCCCTTCATAGCAGGAAAGATAGCTGAAATAAAGAGAATACAGAGAACATAGAGGGGTACGCATTGACAGGATAAAGGACAATAGCCCAAATTTGCACAGTAAAATAATAACATACCAGAGCGAGCGACATGGTCGGAAATGCAGAACAGATCCAGTGAAGAGTAAAGGTGCCATAGGCACAATCAGAGAACACTATATGAACATCGGAGGGTCACGGCTATTCAAAACCCTCCCAGCAAGCATAAGAAATATTGCCGAAACAAAGGTGGACTTCTTCGTGAAAAACAATTAGACAAGCCCGATCATCCGGGTTCCAGTGGTGTGAGAGCCGGCGGCCCGCTCTATGCAACAGTCTTTTGGATCAAATTATCACAAATCCAACCTGGCCCCGGGCTGGACTTGACCAAGAGCTCCCAAGACCTATCATCTGAAATTCCATCTTTACTGGATATAATATCTACGATACAGAACTATAAATGTTATTGCAAAAACTAAATTTATCCTAAATCCTTCAGTTCCAAACATATATTAAACGGAATGGATAAATCAGTGAAAAATCGAAAGAACTCAAAACATTTGAAGTCTCTCAAGGCAAAGAAAAGACAACTCAAGAGGAATGATGCCAGCGAGACCTAGAGCAATGAAAAACTGTTGCTGTTAGAGAAGAAGCCCAGAGAAATGAACATCGAGGAATCTAAATTCACTGGAACGTACGGGGTAGACACCTCCAACGACGACAGTTCCTAGTCTAAACTAACTGTCAATGACTACGAGATGTATTTCCAGGAACTCGCCAAACAGTGGGCTCCAAAGCCATATCCCGACGCGTGGGAATACTGGAACCAGCAAGTGAAGAAGAACCAAAGTCCCCAGGATCACGATTTCGACCGAATAAGCGTGCATGTCTCCGAGGTCAAGGAGGAGCACGTCCAGAAGGTCCAGCTGCGGCCTGTTCGCCGGAGGGATCTGGAGATGGATAGTGACCTTGTGGTGAATGTGGTCAGCCTTACGGGAGCCCGAAACTCCGTCACAGACCCCAGACTAGGACCTTATTTCAATGAGATGGAAGTTGTGTGTCCTGTTTGCCTTATCAAAGGCTGTTATGGCCACCGGGGAATCATTGATCTCGGCGACTATTTCTTAATACCTGGCCAGGAAACTATGTGTAAGAAAATTCTTTAAAAAGTGTGTTATTTTTGCAAAGGTCCAGCAAGCGTGTGCACTACCCATGCAGAACTGGTAAAATGCAATAAGTTAATCAAATAGGGAGTGCTTGATCCCGAACATAAATTGAAACAAAAGCCACGTTTGTTGGAGACGGGAACCGGTTGCAAAAGAGACCAACCGACATTTAGCGTTGTACAAGTCAACAAGGTGAGACAGATATAAATGGTCTTGGATAAAAGGAGCAGAGTGCTGGCCGCCAGCTGTATTAAGCTATTCCTGGATAGCGTCCCCGAGAGCACGTGGATATATCTTAATATGGATAATCCCAGCGATTACTTAATTTTCCGGTACCTCAAGATGGTTCGAACCTCGTTAAGATAGATGAAGGAGAGGCAAGGGGAATTATAATTGCACCCCTTAACGATCAAGTACAACGAAATCGTTCGCATTAAGCTCGAACTACTTAGTCATAACAAGGCCATCGAACATAAAGGCCATATTTAATCACCCCTTGTCGAGGCTCTCGCCAATGAGATCACACTCGTCAGTCAGGTCGGCTTCCTTAAGGCAGCTCTGGAACCTAAAACTGGAAAGAAAAGAGCAACAGGAGTCAGAGGTAACGTAGTTCATGCAACTGATGGTGACAGACAGGTGGAGGAGGAGCTTAGTTACGAAGAACTAAGCTTGGAGGAAGAGGATTAGGAGGAGGAAGAGGAGGAGGAGTATGACCAGGGCTTTGACTCCTCTCAGGACTCCGATGATGACACAAAGATTAGCAATACGAGATTTAATAAAAATTAACGATATGAAATGAATTTAAATGAAGGCTTTGAACAATTACTAGAAGAAGAAGAAAAAGAAGAAAAGGTAGACCAAGAAACAAGTGAAATAAATGACAAAAAAGGAAAGAAGGAAGGAAGTGGTGGAATTTCCTCGGAAGGAAGTGAAGATGAAATTACCTTGGAAGAGACGTCTTCCAACGTTTCCTCTGTCGATTCTTCTGAGTAATTCTCCAAGAAAACGTCAAAGAAAACTGAGAACATTTAAGAAGCTGAAAAATGGGCCACTGAAGTATATCCAAGAAAATGGCGAACCTATTTGCACTTGACTAGTTTAGTAACCCAAGTGACAGAAGAGCTGGAGGGAAGACTCAAAACCAAACAAGGCATGCTACGCCAGAACCTGTTGGGCAAGAGGATCAACTAGAGTGCCCGAGCCGTCCTCACCTGCGATAACACGCTTCCCCTCGGAGTGGTCGGAGTCCCCAAGGAAATCGCCCTCAAGCTCTTCCGGTATGAAAAGGTGTATGAGACCAATCTACAAAGGCTCTAATAATTAGTGGATTGTTTTCCAAGCCACCCCTGCGTGGTGGCCGTGAGCCGGAGACGCGTACGGATGGATCTGAACACCATTATAATGTCAAAGAAACACAAATCAAAAGTAATTCTACGTGAAAATGATATCGTAAAGAGATACCTGATGGACGGGGATGACGTTGCTGTCAACCGTCCACCCACTCTGTCTAAATCCAGCATTATTTCTCACAAAGTAAAGGTCACGGAAAACAAAACGATCAGTATTAACGTTATCATGACCAAAAATTTTGCTGCAGATTTCGATGGTGATGAGGTCAACATTTTTGTACCGAATCATGAAATACTGGAAGAAAATTTGCTGTCAGCAGCAAATAATGTGTTTTACAACAAGAATGGCGAAATTGCCCAGATGCTGAAACAGGATGACCTTCTCGGCGTCTTCACTCTTAGCTCTAATGATCTATTCTTCACTGAAGATGAGCTAGACCAATTCTTGCCGAGTGATGTTGTCAAGCCTAAGCCAGCAATTCTCAAACCCTAGAAGCTATGGACGGGTAAATAGGTAATATCACTCAGCTTTCCCTACGATCTGGTGGTGGACGAACACCATCAGGAAATGACTTTGGACAAATTGGTCATTCGCCATGGCCAGCTCCTTTCAGGAGAGCTTAAAAAATCGAATCTTAATAATATCCTTAACGGTTGCAAAATGTTCTACTCAAATAATCAGATTATGAAGTTTGTTGAAAACATGCAATCTACTGCAAATGAATTCATTCGCGAGAATGAATTTTGTGGGAGATCGTTTCTTTGTGATGATTGGACAAATGAACCAGTCCAGAAGAAATTAAAATAATATATTTTAAAGGAGGTTAAAAAAGCGCAGTTAATTGAAAACACCGAACTCAAGAACAAACGTCTAAGAGAAATCCTCGCCGACACGACCGAAAAACTGCTTGAAGTTCTTCCTGTCAGGAAGAACGTGGCGGCCATGCTGAACTCTGGCTCCAAATCCAGACCACAAAATCTAACCTAGGCGTCTCTCTGTATAGGTCAGCAAAACGTTAATGACCAGATCATCCCTAAGAATCTTGACGGAAAACGCCTTGACGTAACGTTGGCTTACGACACCACTGACCCCCTCAACGAAGGCTTCATTATGGAAAGCTATAGCGAAGGCTTTTCTACGAGTTCTTTAGGGATCTTGGCCAAAGTCGCCTATAGGTCAATTTACAGAAAACATTGCGCCACGGGGGAGAGCGGATATATCCAAAGAAAACTAGTCAAAAACATGGAGGATCTAACAATCCGACCTGATGGGACTGTCCGAAACAGCAATGATCAAATCATTCAGAAAATATACGGGGATGATGGGTTTTCGCCAGACAGATGCGTCCCAGTGAAGATAAACGCTCAGCTTTTTACCCCAAAAGAGGAAAAGATGTTTACAAAATTCATTAATAGCGGAATCTTTTCGATCCAAGAAAAATAAAAGATGCACAAGGAGCGCTGCGCTCTCCGGAGGGACAGGGAGAAGCTCTGGTCAACATACCAGACCGAATATCACGAAATTTCCTCGCCAATAGATATACCGAAACTGCTGATGTACGCGGTATAGAACATTGCTCCTACAGGACCCCCAATTGGCCCGGAGATTATAATAAATACCGTCTAGAAAATGTGTCACAATTTCGAAAGGGTATAAGAGACTGCCGTGCTGGTAACTCTGCCAAGTTCCCTTCAGCCGAGAGGGTCGAACTCCCAATGGCATTTATGCTCCTATATAAGATAACATTTAAATTCATTTGATTTACTAAGATGTTATAAATTAACATCAGACTAGTTTGAAGCATTGGCAGGTGATATAGAATTCAAATTTTACAGTGCTCGGCCCAAGCCCGGAACGAGCGTAGGCATTTTGGCATCGCAGGCCCTAGCAGAACCGCTTATGCAAATCACCCTCAATGCCTGCAAGAGGGCTTGCGTTGCCAGCGACTGCGACGCCATTCCACGACTCAATAACCTGCTGTCGGCCACGGCTCCGGATCTGGTCTTCGTGGGTTGCCATACACCGGTTAATGTACGAGCCTACTTGGTCAAACAGATTTCATATATTTATGAGTCGTCTGGGGAACCGATTGACTAGAGACACATCAAAGTTGTGGTTGACTTTATGATGAAAGGAGGATTTCTGCGAGGCTTCCACCGTATGCAAGTCGATAAAAACCAGAGTTTCTTAAAGACCACGGCTTTCGAATAGCCTCTCACTGTTCTCAGGGAAGCAAGAGCCAGGAACAGGATCGACCCTCTACTGGGAGTGAGTGAAAATTTGATTCTAAATAAACCAGTGCGTGTCGGACCGGGCGTGTTTGCGAGTCCGGAGTAAGGGCCATCTGTATTTGAGGGTCCGTAGTGAGGACCATCTGTGAGGGTCCGAAGTGAGGACCATCTGTGTTTTAGGATTTGTAGTGTGTGTGTGTGTGTGTATGTGTGTACTCACCTATTTGTGTCTGCAGGATCGAGCATTGACTCTTGGATCCCGCCTTTTGACCATCGGATGTTTACAGCAATTACTCCAGTCCTATTTCCCTATCATACCTAGTTCTAAGTTTAGGAATAGTATTTGCTTCCACAACCTGTTCATTAAGTGCATTCCATTTTTTCACTACTCTCACACTAAAAGAAAACTTCCTAACATCTCTGTAACTCATCTGAGTTTCCAGCTTCCACCCATGTCCTCTCGTTCTGTTACTATTCCATGTGAATAGTAACAGAACTATTCCATTTCGTCTCTGTCCACTCTGTCAATCCCCCTAAGTATTTTATACGTTCCTATCATGTCCCCCCTCTCCCTTCTTTTTTCTAGTGTCGTATGACACAGTTCCCTCAGGCACTCCTCATACCCCATCCCTCGTAACTCTGAGACGAGTCTCGTAAACCTCTGAACCTTTTCCGGTTTCATTATATGCTTCTTCAGATGAAGACTCCATGATTAGGTGGCATATTCTAAGATTGGCCTCACGTAGGCAGTGCAAACGGCCCTAAATGCCTCCTTACTTAGGTTTCAGAATGATGTTCTAACTTTTGCCAGTGTAGAGTACGCTGCTGTCGTTATCCTATTTATATGTGCTTCAGGAGATAGATTAGGTGTTACGTCCATGCCCAGGTCTCTTTCTCGCGTCGTCACAGGTAGGCAGTTCCCCTTCATTGTGTACTGTCCCTTTGGTCTCCTATCACCTAGTCCCATTTCCATAACTTTACATTTGCTCGTATTGAACTCCAGTAGCCATTTCCCTGACCATCTCTGCAACCTGTTCAGGTGTGTGTATATTTGTGTGTGTGTGTGTGTGTGTGTGTGTGTGTGTGTGTGTGTGTGTGTGTACTCACCTAGTTGTACTTGTGGGGGTTGAGCTCTGGCTCTTTGGTCCCGCCTCAATATCTACATTTGAAACTGTGTATGGAGTCAACCTCCACCACATCACTGCCTAATGCATTCCATCTGTTAACTACTCTGACACTGAAAAAAAACATTTTAATGTCTCTGTGGCTCATTTGGGTACTTAGTGTTCACCTGTGTCCCCTTGTTCGTGTTCCACCCGTGCTAAATAGTTTGTCTTTGTCCAACGTGTCAATTCCTCTGAGAATTTCTGTAGATGGTTATCATGTCTCCCCTTACTCTTGTGTCTTCCAGGGACGTGAGGTTTAGCTCCCAAAGCCTTTCCTCGTAGCTCATGCCTCTCATCTTTGGGATTAGTCTGGTGGCATACTTCTGAATCTTCTCTAACTTTGTCTTGTGTTTAACTAGGTATGGACTCCAAACTGAAGCTGCATATTCCAGGATTGGTCTGACATAAGTGGTATACAAGGTCCTAAACGATTCCTTACACAAGTTTCTAAAGGTAGTTCTTATGTTGGCCAATCATATCATATGCTGCTGTTGATATCCTTTTGATGTCGGCTTCTTGGAACTGGTTCGGTGTGATATCAACCTCAGATCTTTCTCTCTATTTTACTCTTGCAGGATTTCACCTCCCAGATGGTACCATGTGTTCAGCCTCCTGATCCTTTCGCCTAATTTCATTACTTTACACTTTCCCGAGTTGAACTTTACTAACCATTTTCTAGACAATTCCTCCAGTTTGTCCAGGTCGTCCTGTAGTCTCTGTTTATCTTCATATGTCTTGATTCTTCCCATAATTTTTACCTAATCGGCAAATATTGAGAGAAATGAGCATACCCTCTGGAAGATCGTTTACATATATCAGAATTAACAGGATGGGTCCAAGTACAGATCGAGGCCCTGTGGGACCCCGTTGGATACATCGTAGCACTCTGATGTCTCCCCCTCACAGTTACTCTATGTTTCCTGTTGCTTTGATACTCTCTAATCCCCTGGAGCATCTTACCTTTCACTCTTGTTCAACCACTTGGACTGGACAGTAGAGGGAGTGAGTAATCAGGAGAAAGCGCCAAGCCATTACGTCTACATAGCACTTGGAAGGGGTCAGGATAAAGATTTGGGATGGGACAGGGGGGAAAGGAGGGAATGGTGCCCAACCACTTGTGGACGGTCGGAGATTAAACGCCGACCCTGCATGAAGCGAGACCATCGCTCTACCGTCCACCACATGAGTGTTCAATAAACCCTTGAACTATATGTTTAACACTTCTCTAACCCTGTCCATGGAGGACAGAAGAAAATGTATATATGCTGGTTAGCATTGTAAATGTGTGGCCACGTCTGTGGTAGAAAAAAAACAAAAACATAGTGATTGTTTCTGAGGGGGGGGGACCTGTATTTATTTGACAATATAACTAATAATTCAGCTTTTTTTTCCACTTGGATTAAATTATACCCTAGGAAGGGCTGTAGCAGGCGAGGAAGAAGCGAATTGGTTAATCAAATACTCATGGCGCTGTGATAGAGTAGAGAAACCCGGGATGATAAATGGAATATGAAATCAATGCCATTTTGAAGCGGGGTGATTGGAGGTCACGGTCGGTGACGAAGACTACAGTTGATCAAAGCCAGAAATGCAAGAACAGCCACGAGTTTCTGGTTCCAGGCGCTTCAAGTGTTGCGATTCAGAGGGGAATGCCCACTGCATGATGGAGCAGGCAGGCTGACTCCTCTCCTCCGGAGGCGGTATTGAGGTGGGTTATATGCATGCCTTTGTGTGGCTTTCCCCCCTATGTTGAGGTGGCGATTAAGTTGACCTCTCTGCTCAATATTTTGGAGCCCCCTGCTGGGTTTCACGCTTCTAACCCCCTTCCCCAGCCCCCACCACCACCTTACCACTTTGCCACTATTGACCTGCTCCTTATACCCCCAACCCCCCTTCCCCACCCCACACCTTCCTTGCTATCGTCCGTGTAACCGCACCAGACCAGTCACCTACCTACCTACCCACTTCTCATTTAACCCTGCCACCTGCAGCCCCTGCCCTCCTCACCCTCACCTGCCTTGACATCCCCTGCAGGCCTCCTCTCTCTCTCTCATTCTCTCTCTCTCTCGTCATCGTCTCTTCATCTCGTCTCTCGTCTCTCCTTCTCGTTTCGGTCTCGTTCTCCTCTCTCTCTCACTTCATCTCTCTCTGCTCTCCTCCTCGTCTCCTTCGCTCGTCACGCACCTTCCCTCATGCATTCGCCATTCAGTGAACATTTCAGCCTT
>NC_091192.1:28486216-28543716 GCF_040958095.1 Procambarus clarkii
ACCATCCATCAAGGCCTTTCTGGCCATCCTTCAAGGCCTTTCTGACCATCCTTCAAGGGCTTTCTGACCACCCATCAAGGCCTTAATTTCTGACCACCCATCAAGGCCTTAATTTCTGACCATCCATCAAGGCCTTTCTGTCCATCCATCAAGGCCTTTCTGTCCATCCATCAAGGCCTTTCTGTCCATCCATCAAGGGCTTTCTGACCATCCATCAAGGCCTTTCTGTCCATCCATCAAGGGCTTTCTGACCATCCATCAAGGCCTTTCTGACCATCCATCAAGGCCTTTCTGTCCATCCATCAAGGCCTTTCTGTCCATCCATCAAGGGCTTTCTGACCATCCATCAAGGCCTTTCTGACCATCCATCAAGGCCTTTCTGACCATCCATCAAGGCCTTTCTGTCCATCCATCAAGGCCTTTCTGTCCATCCATCAAGGGCTTTCTGACCATCTATCAAGGCCTTTCTGTCCATCCATCAAGGCTTTCTGACCATCCATCAAGGCCTTTCTGACCATCCATCAAGGGCTTTCTGACCATCCATCAAGGCCTTTCTGTCCATCCATCAAGGGCTTTCTGTCCATCCATCAAGGCCTTTCTGTCCATCCATCAAGGGCTTTCTGTCCATCCATCAAGGGCTTTCTGACCATCCATCAAGGCCTTTCTGTCCATCCATCAAGGACTTTCTGTCCATTCATCAAGGCCTTTCTGTCCATCCATCAAGGCCTTTCTGACCATCCATCAAGGGCTTTCTGACCATCCATCAAGGCCTTTCTGTCCATCCATCAAGGGCTTTCTGTCCATCCATCAAGGCCTTTCTGTCCATCCATCAAGGGCTTTCTGTCCATCCATCAAGGCCTTTCTGACCATCCATCAAGGCCTTTCTGTCCATCCATCAAGGACTTTCTGTCCATCCATCAAGGCCTTTCTGTCCATCCATCAAGGCCTTTCTGTCCATCCATCAAGGCCTTTCTGTCCATTCATCAAGGACTTTCTGTCCATCCATCAAGGCCTTCTGTCCATCCATCAAGGCCTTTCTGTCCATCCATCAAGGGCTTTTTGGCCATCCATAAAGGCCATTCTGACCAACCATCATACATACTCCAGTCCTGAGCATATTCCCCCAAGAGCAGAATCTGAGAACACTCACTCATGAAGTGAGGTATATGGACTCTATCCTGTGTGGCAGGATAGGCGCTCCAGGCTAGACAAACCCCACCTCCTGAGTGTTCGCTTGTCCTAGCCAGACACTGGCCTGTACATCCCAGCACCAGGTGAGAGGGGGGAGGGGCAGGGAAGGGAACTATCAGGGGGGAAAGCGCCAAGCCAATAGACTAAATAGCACTTGGAAGAGGTCAGGATAAGGATTAGGGATGGATTAGGTGGGGAGGGGGGTGGAAATAGTGCCCAAACCACTTGGACGGTCGGGGATTGAACGCCGACCTGCATGAAGCGAGACCGTCGCTCTACCGTCCAGCCCAAGTGGTTGGGTGGGGGAGAGGGGGGGGGTTTGCTTGACGCAGATGATACGTCAAAATACTGTGGTTTCTATGACCAGCCTGCAAGCTACACGTATATGTGAGCTGAGAGTGATGATGTTCCATCCTGGAACGCTTATTAAAGTCCTGGAACCCTTATTAACGTCCTGGAACCCTTATTAAAGTCCTGGAACCCTTATTAAAGTCCTGGAACCCTTATTAAAGTCCTGGAACCCTTATTAAAGTCCTGAACACTTATTAACGTCCTGGACCCTTATTAAAGTCCTGAACCTTTATCAAAGCCCTGGACCCTTATCAAGTCATATATGATAAGCTAATACAACCAGGTGTTCCACGGGTTCCCAGACAGACCGAAACTACGTCAAATTCCTTTCTTTTCACACACACACATGTAAGGCGTGTGACGTTACATATGCAGGCTATAATTAATAAGATACACATTCACCATTTCACTCCCACCAAGTCGACATAGATGGCGGGAGTGAGTAATCGACATAGCTCAGTCGATTAAGGCAGCCTCTGGGATGCTCTCGGACGCAGGTTCGAATCCTCGTCACGGCCCTTGTGGATTTGTGTTCGTCTCCCCTTTAACAATGGATGAACATTTTGTTAATATCCTGACAGCAATGATTTCACTCTCACCCCCCCCCCCCTCTCCTCTCCTCCTCCTCCCCCCCAGCCCCTCTAACAAGGCCATTCGCTCCTTCCTAATGCTCCTCACGATCGCTTTTGAAAGTAAAATCAATTTTATGGTGTGTTTTATAGCCTCGTTAAGTATAAAGGAGTGGTATATTATTTTTGAACTTGATTTGAGGGGTTAGAGAATATAAAATGATTCCGGTTGCAGTCTGTGTAAGTTTTACGGCATCGGCCATTTTATTATGCATCCTGGGGGTGGTAGTGGGCCTGATATCCATTCTGGGGGGTGGTAGTGGGCCTGATATCCTATTCTGGGGGGTAGTAGTGGGCCTGATATCTATTCTGGGGGTTGGTAGTGGGCCTGATATCTATTCTGGGGGGTGGTAGTGGGCCTGATATCTATTCTGGGGGTGGTAGTGGGCCTGATATCTATTCTGGGGGGTGGTAGTGGGCCTGATATCTATTCTGGGGGGTGGTAGTGGGCCTGATATCTATTCTGGAGGGTAGTAGTGGCCAGATATCTATTCTGGGGGGTGGTAGTGGGCCTGATATCTATTCTGGGGGGTGGTAGTGGGCCTGATATCTATTCTGGGGGGTAGTAGTGGGCTTGATATCTATTCTGGGGGGTGGTAGAGGGCCTGATATCTATTCTGGGGGTGGTAGTGGGCCTGATATCTATTCTGGGGGGTGGTAGTGGGCCTGATATCTATTCTGGGGGGTGGTAGTGGGCCTGATATCTATTCTGGAGGGTAGTAGTGGGCCAGATATCTATTCTGGGGGGTGGTAGTGGGCCTGATATCTATTCTGGGGGGTGGTAGTGGGCCTGATATCTATTCTGGGGGGTAGTAGTGGGCTTGATATCTATTCTGGGGGGTGGTAGAGGGCCTGATATCTATTCTGGGGGTGGTAGTGGGCCTGATATCTATTCTGGGGGGTGGTAGTGGGCCTGATATCTATTCTGGGGGGTGGTAGTGGGCCTGATATCTATTCTGGGGGGTAGTAGTGGGCCTGATATCTATTCTGGGGGGTAGTAGTGGGCCTGATATCTATTCTGGGGGGTAGTAGTGGGCCTGATATCTATTCTGGGGGTAGTAGTGGGCCTGATATCTATTCTAGGGGGTAGTAGTGGGCTTGATATCTATTCTGGGGGGTAGTAGTGGGCCTGATATCTATTCTGGGGGGGTAGTAGTGGGCCTGATATCTATTCTGGGAGGGTAGTAGTGGGCTTGATATCTATTCTGGGGGGTGGTAGTGGGCCTGATATCTATTCTGGGGGGTGGTAGTGGGCCTGATACCCATCCTGGGGGTGGTAGTGGGCCTGATACCCATCCTGGGGATGGTAGTGGGCCTGATACCCATCCTGGGGGTGGTAGTGGGCCTGATACCCATCCTGGGGGTGGTAGTGGGCCTGATACCCATCCTGGGGGTGGTAGTGGGCCTGATACCCATCCTGGGGGTGGTAGTGGGCCTGATACCCATCCTGGGGGTGGTAGTGGGCCTGATACCCATCCTGGGGGTGGTAGTGGGCCTGATACCCATCCTGGGGGTGGTAGTGGGCCTGATACCCATCCTGGGGGTGGTAGTGGGCCTGATACCTATTCTGGGGGTGGTAGTGGGCCTGATACCCATCCTGGGTGGGTGGTAGTGGGCCTGATACCCATCCTGGGGGTGGTAGTGGGCCTGATACCCATCCTGGGGGTGGTAGTGGGCCTGATACCCATCCTGGGGGTGGTAGTGGGCCTGATACCCATCCTGGGGGTGGTAGTGGGCCTGATACCCATCCTGGGGGTGGTAGTGGGCCTGATACCCATCCTGGGGGTGGTAGTGGGCCTGATACCCATCCTGGGGGTGGTAGTGGGCCTGATACCCATCCTGGGGGTGGTAGTGGGCCTGATACCCATCCTGGGGGTGGTAGTGGGCCTGATACCTATTCTTGGTTTTGATCTCACTAAGCAGCCAACTAATGATATAACTATGACCACCCCTATATAACACCAACCCTACGATAACAGCAACTATCCCTTGATAACCATTACAAGCTACATGATAACAGCTACTACCCCCCCCCCCCCTTACGATAACCCGCTATATAACCTCTACCCCACCCGCTATCTCCCCCGTTATCGTATCAGGTGTAACCGTGATTTATCTCTTGCATTAGTCAGGTTATCGTTGTATGCGCCGGTTAGCACAGCAAAGGGAGAGAGTGGGGGAAGGGGGAAATGGAGAGGGGGGGTCGTGACGATTTCCCCCTCTTTTCAACCCCCCTCTCCCCCTTCCCCTCCCTAAACTCCCCACACTAGGAGGAACGAGCGATTCGTGCATCTAATGGCATTACCCCGGGCAACCTGTCCTCTTAAAAAGAACGTCGCTTTTGGCCGTTTGCCCGTATGGCCGAATTTGGACGTAATTTGAAATTGAAAAAAATATGAAAATAAATTTGGGATTTTTTTTTTTCAACAACAGTAAGTTAAGGGTCCTCTGATAGGTTAGGTGGGCAGGAAATTCTCATAAAGTTTCAAAACGTTATGAAAAAACGTTAATTTAAAGTGTCCTCTTATAACCTCTGCGCGTACGCCGGACGACTCAAATAGAAAACGGAACAGAACGTCACTTTTGTGAGTGGATTTCATTTCAAATTACGTCCAAATTTGGCCATAGCGCGCATACCAGCCAAAAGTGACGTTCTTTTTAAGAGGACGGGTTGTCCCCCACCACCACCCTCCTCCTCCTCCCCTCCTTTCTCCACTCCCCCTCTCATATCACTCCCCCCCCCCTTCCGTTTCCCTCTCCCTCTCTCCACGCCCCCCCTCCCTCCTTTTCCAATCCCCTCTACCCTTCTCCCTCTCCATTCCGCCCTACCTTCCTATTCCATCCACCAACCCTGGGGAACCTAATGTTTTGGGAGAGTTTCAAAGAACTGTAACTCATCTCATATATATATATATATATATATATATATATATATATATATATATATATATATATTGTAGAAAGCCTATTGGTCCATATTTCTTGATGCTTCTATATTGGAGCGGAGTCGTTTGTGTGTTTGTAAACTAAAGTCTTTGAAAATGTAATAAGTTTTACGAAACACGCTCAAATGTCGCGTCATCAAATCACAACTATATTCTACCCACTTCAAGACTCAGCTCCAATATAGAAGCATCAAGAAATATATATATATATATATATATATATATATATATATATACACCAGAGCCTTCAGATAGTCGATATGACGAGTGTCTATAGATGTTAAGCAAACATGTTTTAATTGCATAAGAACATTGAATGCAATTCAAAGTACATTTGAAAGCTTACTAATGGAGTGATGGGCAGCTCTCATTTGCATATGGCTGATAGGAGCTGATCGCCTTGTGTTATGGCTGCCAACTTCTACTTGCCCAATCAGCTAAAAAAAATTGTGACGTGTTTTAGTAAAAAATAAACCACCGTAATACTGACGTTCTCGTGAACACGAGCCACGGACCAGTCATTGCATTGGGTCCTGTGCACGCACAATCAGACAGTGCACTCACAGTGAACTGTGTGCAGTGCACTCAAGAGTACACTCTGCACAGTCACTGAGTGCACAGTCACTGAGTCCACTCAATAATACACTCTGCACAGTCACTGAGTGCACTCAAGAATACACTCTGCACAGTCACTGAGTGCACTCAAGAGTACTCTCTTCACAGGCACTGAGTGCAGTCAAGAGAGTACACTCTGCACAGTCTCTGAGTGCACACAGAGACTGTGCACATGCGTCGAGAGCTGCACAATAAACTCGTGGAAGCCGGGAGAACAAAAGTAATGGTGTAATTACACCATGTGTGTGTGTCATAAGTACAGAGATGAACACATGTAATCACATCAACACATGTTACATAATTACGTCTTTTAGCATGTTTATATCTTAGTACAGAACATGTATGTACACACATATATATACCAGCATGTGCATACATATTTACAAAGCACAGGCATGTATACAAGTACACAAACACACATATACACATACGGGACCAAAGAGCCAGAGCTCAACCCCCGCAAGCACAAGTAGGTGAGTACATATACGCAGTCTCGCGGGTCCTCGCGGCTGAGTGGACAGCGCTCGGGTTTCATACAGTCCTAAGGATTCGATTCCCGGCCGAGGCAAAAACAAATGGCCAAAGGTTATTTTACCCCTGATGCTACTGTTCACCTTGTAGTAAATAGGTACCTATGAGTTAGATGTGTATGTATATTTACTATATGTATTTACTATTTGTGTCTGCAGAATCCAGCTAATAGCTCTTGGACCCCGCCCGTGTGTGTGTGTGTGTGCGTGTGTGTGTGTGTGTGTGTGTGTGTGTGTGTGTGTGTGTGTGTGTGTGTGTGTGTGTGTGTGTGTGTGTGTGAGTGTGTGTGTGTGTGTGTTTGTGTGTGTGTGTGTGTGTGTGTGTGTATACATATAAAAGCTGATTTTATTTTATTTCTATAGACAAAAAGCAATTTTTAACGAACAATTTTGAGCGAAAATATATCAGATAATTCACACTGTCTCTAAGACTAAACTCAATAAATTGAACTATTAATGACAGAAGTTAATTTGTGAAACAAATGGTGATTGTATGCAAGATTTTTAAGGGAGTCGCTGAGTAGAGAGAGAGAGACTTGCGGTTAAATGGACCGATAATATCTGTTTCACGATGTAATTTACCCAACACCATTAACAGCGATTAGCTTCCACTCTATTGAGATCAGTTATGTAGCAAGCCTTAAGATTTTCTTTCTCAATGGGCGGTGGGACTGAGACTTAATGGGTGGTGAGACTGAGACTTAATAGGCGGTGAGGCTGAGACTTAATGGGCGGTGGGACTGAGACTTAATGGGTGGTGTGACTGAGACTTAATAGGCGGTGAGGCTGAGAGTTAATGGGCGGTGGGACTGAGACCTAATGGGCGGTGGGACTGAGACTTAATGGGCGGTGGGACTGAGACCTAATGGGCGGTGAGACTGAGACTTAATGGGCGGTGGGACTGAGACCTAATGGGCGGTGAGACTGAGACTTAATGGGCGGTGGGACTGAGACTTAATGGGCGGTGGGACTGAGACTTAATGGGCGGTGAGACTGAGACCTAATGGGCGGTGAGGCTGAGACTTAATGGGCGGTGAGGCTGAGACTTAATGGCCGGTGGGACTGAGACTTAATGGGCGGTGTGGGTTGGGGTCTTATAAGGACTGAGAGCTAAGACAGCACATGACTGTAAAACTGGCGCCCAATTGGGTGGGTGTGGAGCAAGAATAGTAACTGTGTAACTCACCATAAATGTAGAGTGAATTGTATAGTGACTGTTGTGAGCCTCTTGTTGAATCATTTGTGATAAAAAAGATTATCGATGGGTATATGTATTTGTGTAAGTGATTGTATATTTATCTATCTATATATATATATATATATATATATATATATATATATATATATATATATATATATATATATATATATATATATATATATATATATATATATATAAAATGTTCCCTCGCTTCGTTTAACTATTCGGTAATACAAATTTGTGGTGAAAATAAAAGACCATTGCACGTAGTTGGACGAAGTGAAAATTGGATTTACAAGAATATGTTCTGCTTCCGAAGGCGCTGCGGAAGCATATGCTCGTAAACATATTGATATATTACCATTTTGTTTGCGCATATATTCTCTCAACACCGTATTTTCTGTCATAATTATTGGCTGATGCACAGTCAGCGAAAATTAAATTGTGGTTTACTTCAAAATAAAAATCAAATTACGCGAGAATAAACTGCGCAAGGAGAGATATGTGATTTGTGGTTAGTTTTCATTCTAGAGCGAACATATATGCCAGTATACAGAAGGTAAATATGAGGAGACCGGGCCGGTATAACACTATAGAACTTTTGTGTGTATATACATATATATATATAGAACAGAGGGAAGGAACAGTTCCCAAATCCCCTTTTAAACCATCGGGTATCGAACCCAGACCTGCAAGGAGCAGCATAGGAGTATACCGAGGCGTCGACAGTATAATTATATAGAACACGCGTTCTAACTGCCTCACACTCATATTATAGGCGGCTTGACACGCCTGTGTCTCCACACGGTCACACCAGCGTAATCTAAGCTGTGTACGACTGAAATTGTATTTGTTTTGAATTCCACGAGTGACTGAGCGAGGCTGTTGGGAGGCTCTGTGGGGTCTCTCTCTCTCTCTCTCTCTCTCTCTCTCTCTCTCTCTCTCTCTCTCTCTCTCTCTCTCTCTCTCTCTCTCTCTCTCTCTCTCAAATACACACACAAGTAAGGAGTGCGTGTAAGGAATCGTTCAGGACCCTGTATACCACTTATGTAAGACCAATCCTGGAGTACGCATCTCCAGCCTGGAGTCCATTCATAGTTAAACACAAAACAAAGTTAGAAAAGATTCAGAGGTATGCCTCCAGACTGGTCCCAGGACTAAGAGGTATGAGCTAAGAGGATAGGCTAAGGGAGCTGAACCCCATAACCCTGGAAAACAGAAGTGTAAGGGGAGACATGATAACCACCTACAAAATTCTCAGGGGAATTGACAGGGGGTGGACAAAGACAATCTCATCAGCACGGGTGGAACTCGAACACGGAGACACAGGTGGAAACTTACTACCCAGATGAGCCACAGAGACATTACAAAGAATTTTTTCAGTGTCAGAGTAGTTAACAGATGGAATGCATTAGGCAGTGATGTGGTGGAGGCTGACTCCATACACAGTTTCAAGTGTAGATATGATAGAGCCCAGTAGACTCAGGAATCTGTACACCAGTTGATTGACAGTTGAGAGGCGGGACTAAAGAGACAGAGCTCAACCCCCGCAAGCACAACTAGGTGAGTACACACACATATTTGTCATATGTATTTGTCATATCTGTCATATTTGTTATATATATAACAAATATGACAGACACAAATAAATCTGTGATCAGACTTACCGTTTGACTTACCGTTTGTACACGACACAAACGACGGTACTAAAGGCGACGGTCAAAGACCTAATTAACAGTTCGAGGCTCTACAGAGGCACAAATCAGCGAATATAAAGTTGTTTCAGTAATTATGCTTCTTTATTATGCTGAGCTCTACATAAGCTCTACGGTATGAACAGAAGACCAACACAAGAGCCAGGCTATATTAAGACCAAGAGCCAGGCTATATTAAGACCAAGAGCCAGGCTATACCAAGACCAAGAGCCAGACTATACCAAGACCAAGAGCCAGGCTATATTAAGACCAAGAGCCAGACTATACCAAGACCAAGAGCCAGGCTATATCAAGACCAAGAGCCAGACTATACCAAGACCAAGAGTCAGACTATACCAAGACCAAGAGCCAGACTATACCAAGACCAAGAGCCAGACTATACCAAGACCAAGAGCCAGACTATACCAAGACCAAGAGCCAGACTATACCAAGACCAAGAGCCAGACTATACCAAGACCAAGAGCCAGACTATACCAAGACCAAGAGCCAGACTATACCAAGACCAAGAGCCAGGCTATATCAAGACCAAGAGCCAGACTATACCAAGACCAAGAGCCAGGCTATATCAAGACCAAGAGCCAGACTATACCAAGACCAAGAGTCAGACTATAGGACTATACCAAGAGCCAGACCTTCAGAATGATACAATAAGAATGAAGATAACTGTTTATTACAGCAAAGATATTTGTACAGATATAAACATTCCATATTGAGAACAAATCCACAAGGGCCGTGACGAGGATTCGAACCTGCGTCCGAGAGCATCCCAGACGCTGCCTGTCTGTTCATTTGATGCATCACGCAATTTTGATTTCTGTGTGTTCCATATTGAGTACATTACAGTGTTATACTCATGTCTCTTCAATTTATTTCAAAACTGGTTAGAATGATAATACATTTTAGGCTCAAGCTAAGGATATTTCCACTTTAATTTGAGTACAAAATGCTTCAATGAAACAAAAATATGCAATAAAATCCAATACACTTCGTTCAATAACACATTATTAATTACAGTGTATTCGTCTGTACCCAATGAATTTATTTTTTTAATTCGAACAATATCCATCTGTAATGTACAGTGATAAACCTGGATTAAAATTACATTGTTTAAATTATATATATATATATATATATATATATATATATATATATATATATATATATATATATATATATATATATATATATATGCTTGTTTATATTGTACAAAACAAAAAACCTCACCCATTTACCACAATCTGCCAACATAGTATTACCACCATGTTGTCAGCATATTCTGCCATCATCGCCTCTACCCCTCTACCCTCTCTCTCTCCCCTCACTCCTCATGCCTCAGTTGACAACCATTCCCCTTCTCTCTCTCCCCTTCCCATGCTCCACCGAGCGGAGAATTCGCTAAACGAGTCCCTGAAAATGAATCATTGTTGTTATTATATATTTTTTTTGTTTTGTTTACCTGTCAGCGCCAGACTTTATGTATTCCTCACTCACTATATTTATCTCACTGTTTCTCATCATGATGATGAGGGGTGAGACACAGAGCTGCTGTGGTACACTCCACGTTATTACTGTGGTACACTGTCACACTATCACTGTGGTACACTGCCACACTATCACTGTGGTACACTGTCACACTATCACTGTGGTACACTGCCACACTATCACTGTGGTACACTGCCACACCACCACTGTAGTACACCACCACACCATCACTGTACTACACCACCACACCATCACTGTACTACACCACCACACCATCACTGTACTACACCACCACACCATCACTGTACTACACCACCACACCATCACTGTACTACACCCCACACCATCACTGTACTACACCACCACACCATCACTGTACTACACCACCACACCATCACTGTACTACACCACCACACCATCACTGTACTACACCCCACACCATCACTGTGAGTGACATGAACACTTACACCAGAGGAAGTTGTTCATTTCCACAGGAGTATACTCAGGGCTGAACAAGACGCGAAACGTGAACACAGAGCTCATTATGCTGTCAGCATAATGTCCCCACATACATTACCTGCGGTATGCTAGTATATCCGTCCTCCTGGTATGCCACATACCTACGTCATCAACTTCACCCTATCATTAAGGCATGAATTATATCATGGCATTTGTTGTAAATAATATTTTTTTAATGTTTGTTAATCCAATTGTGGGTTAGAATCTCTTAAGACTACGGTCAAGTATATATATATATATATATATATATATATATATATATATATATATATATATATATATATATATATATATATATATATATATATATATATATATATAGATGTTGTACCTAGTAGCCAGAAAGTCGTACTCGGCCTGCTATGCAGGGCCCGATTTGCCTAATAAGCCAAGTTTTCCTCAATTAATATATTTTCTCTAATGTTTTTCTTATGAAATGATAAAGCTACCCATTTCATTATGTATGAGGTCAATTTTTTTTTATTGGAGTTAAAATTAACGTAGATAGATGACCGAACCTAACCAACCCTACCTAACCTAACCTAACCTATCTTTATAGGTTAGGTTAGGTTAGGTAGCCGAAAAAGTTAGGTTAGGTTAGGTTAGGCAGGTTAGGTCGTCGAAAAACAATTAATTCATGAAAACTTGGCTTATTAGGCAAATCGGCCCTTGCATAGTACAATATATATATATATATATATATATATATATATATATATATATATATATATATATATATATATGTCGTACCTAAAAGCCAGAACTCACTTCTCAGCCTACTATTCAAGGGCCGATTTGCCTAATAAGCCAAGTTTTCATGAATTAATGTTTTTTCGTCTACCTAACCTACCTAACCTAACCTAACCTAGCTTTTTTTGGCTACCTAACCTAACCTTAGCTATAAATATAGGTTAGGTTAGGTTAGGTAGGGTTGGTTAGGTTCGGTCATATATCTACGCTAATTTTAACTCCAATAAAAAAAAATTGACCTCATACATAGAGAAAAGGGTTGCTTTATCATTTCATAAGAAAAAAATTATAGTAAATATATTATTTCAGGAAAACTTGGCTTATTAGGCAAATCGGGCCTTGAATAGTAGGATGAAAAGTGAGTTCTGGCTACTAGGTACGACATATATATATATATATATATATACATATATATATATATATATATATATATATATATATATATATATATATATATATATTGTACTATGCGTTCTGGCTACTAGGTACAATATATATATATATTGTACCTAGTAGCCAGAACGCATGGGAGACTTTACCTACTATGCAAGTTCTGCTTTGCCTAATAAGCCAAGTTTTCCTGAATTTATATATTTTTCTTATGAAATGATAAACCTATCCATTTCATTATGTATGAGTTCATTTTTTCAATTTGAATTAAAACTAACGTATATGTATAGTATATGACCGAATCAAACCAACCCTACCTAACCTAACCAATCTTAACGTAATCTAAACTAACACAACGAAGTCAATAATTTATGTTAATATAATATAATAATAATAATTCAAATGAACTAGTTGGAAACAATTTATTGAAAAAAATAAAATCTCTCGGCCTATTAGGCAAATCGGGCCTTGCATAATAGGCCGAGAAGCGTGTTCTGACTACTAGGTACGACATATATATATATACATGTGTGTGTGTGTGTAAGTGCTTTGTGGCCTTATTTACTTTTGTGGGCTGATCTACAGCTCTTGCAACTGTTGTCAGCTGTTTCGTTAACTGCGTCTCCTCCGACGGATTGCAAATCAACAATTACACAGGACTCTCTGTTTACATTTTTCCATATCCGAAAAGTGTATTTATAATGTCGTGGGAGGTGCTCGCAATCTTGCCCTGGTCTGTCTACCCTAGGACCATCTACCTTTCTATCCATCCATCTATATGGACATGTAAGATGTCCCCGTCTCGCAAGTAGACACTTAAAATGTGCAGGCCTCGTAAGTGGCCACTTTAAGATGTATAGGTCTCGTGTGTTTGGGAGGAGAGGAAGGTTGTTGTGTGGGGGGGGGAGGGGGGGTAGTGGGGCGTGGCTGTTGTATGGATGAGTGTGGATGGGCTGTTGTGGGTGGGGGGGGGGGAGGAGTTGTTGTGGGTAGGTTGAGGTCCTGGTGGATATTGTGTGCTGGGTGGAGACTCATTAGTGGATGGAGACTAGGTGCTGGATGAGGCTGGATGCTGTGTGTAGTCTGAGTGCTGGAAGGAAGCTGGGCTGGTTCTAGGGTGAGGCTGTGTGTGCTGAGTGGAGACTATAGGTGCTAAGAGCAAGCTTGCTGAGGGCTGAGGGCTGGGCATAGAGGCCAGGTCTGGCCCTCTGTGACCAGCTGGCTGTCAGGGCTGGCCTAGCTGGCTGTCAGGGCTGGCCTAGCTGGCAGCCGGGGCTAAGGTGGGGTGCAGAGAATGGATGAATGTGGCTGCTGGGATGAGGAAGATTTCTAGCGGAAAATGTAGAATAGAACCAGTGAAGAGCAGAGGTGCCATAGGCACAATCAGAGAACACTGTATAAACATCAGAGGTCCGCGGTTGTTCAACGTCCTCCCAGCAAGCATAAGAAATATTGCCGGAACAACCGTGGACATTTTCAAGAGGAAACTAGATTTATTCCTCCAAGGAGTGCCGGACCAACCGGGCTGTGGTGGGTATGTGGGCCTGCGGGCCGCTCCAAGCAACAGCCTGGTGGACCAAACTCTCACAAGTCAAGCCTGGCCTCGGGCCGGGCTTGGGGAGTAGAAGAACTCCCAGAACCCCATCAACCAGGTATCATACGGCTATAGTTACTAGGAATAGGAACTGAGCGCTCGAACAGAGCCTGGTGCTAGGCAGCCCGTCCTCCAAACAAAGATCCAAAAGTGATTCCATGCACCCACCAAACCCCCTGTTTATGAATGAAATGCGGTTTACACACGACTCACAACTGCTGACGTTCGAACATATCCGGAACAAGTGTTTCACTGACGATTTTTGTTCGAATCACAACGCTATAAATGCTTCACCCACGTACTACAAATACAAATAATCGCCAACAGAACCTAAACACCTAACCTAACCTAACCTATGCCTATATATGCACAATATGCTAATATATTATAATATTAATTTATACTTGAGAAAATTCCCGTTTTGAATGAACAGCATTTTAAAGTTTATGAATGCGTCTGTGGGGTTGACCGCTGGATGTAATGGACTTGAGTCGAGGACGGGTTGTGCTAGGAGCGTGCTTGCCTAGAGCTGGGTAGAGCGCTATTGAACGCCCCAATGGGAAAGGTTTTCTGGAGAAGTGGGGGTGTGTATTTACTATTTGTATCTGCAGAATCGAGCTATTAGCTCTTGGACGCCGCCTTTCTAACCAATTGATTTTTCTTCTATTATGTCTTCTTCATATATTTGTCTTATACATAATCACACACATCCCTCCAAGAAGCAGCCCGTAGCTGCTGTCAAACTCCCAGGTACCTATTTACTGCTAGGTGAACAGAGGCACTAGGATGGAAAAAAAACTCTGCCCATTTTGTTCTGCCTCTGCCGGGGATCGAACACGGGCCCTTAAGACTACGACCCCAGAGCGCTGTCCACTCAACCGCTAGGCCCCTGTGTGTGATGATGGAGGTGAGGAGGAAGAGAAGGAGGAAGAGGAGGAGGAGGAGAAGGGGTGGGAGGATGGGGGTGTTGTGGGGAGGGGGTTCGGGGGAGCGGGGGGGGGGGGAGGGGAAACAAGAGAAGTGGAGGGTACTCTAATGGTTTCATTTATCATCTTCTGAGCAAGCGTTATCTGTCGTTATGATAATTACTCCGGCCATCTGACGGTCACGCACGGACCTGCGATTATTGCCGTTGTAGGCGCAGCGTGACGGCGAACACGCAAACATATTTACATGGTAATTGCCACTTTTAACAACGTAACGTAGAAATATGCTTGGCAAGTGGTGGTTTTGCGGCTCTCAACTCATCGCCATGATGGGTGGCTGCGGGTGACAGTTCGTGTCAACACTCTAACAACCAGGCAAGACAACAGTGCTGTGTTCACTGCTATTCCAAACTAAACTTGTGCTGTTGTGACGAGTGTAAACAAATCAGGAAAGACAATGGTTAAGTTCAAATCAAACAGACAGGACAATGGTGCAGTTATGGACGAGCATTAACCCTCCAGAAAAATGGCAGCAGAACAGTCCAGTTACAGGGAAGCACAAACAATCCAGTTCAGTCAATAGTGGCATACACGTAACAGCTGAAACAACAATGTAGTCTTGTTTGACACAAACAAAGTAATATAAACAAGTGGGGATCTTTGTTAGCACTAACAAAACCAGCTGAAAGAACACTGTAGTCTTGCTAGTACCAGCAAAACAGGTCGTACAAGGCACAGTCTTGGCTATCACTAACAAAACAGGTCAAAGAAGTGTACTTTTTAGAACAAAGATAATGAAATAACAGTGAAGTCACAGCTCATGCAGCCCGACAACGACAATGAGAAGACGACGAAAAGACAGTGACAAGAAAATACGAAGATAATGACATAATAGAGCATAATGGTGGCAGCGGTGGGATTGAGACGCAGTGGTGGAGTGTGTGGGAAAGTAGACAACAAATAAGCCAACGCCGGAGTGATGCTCTGGTGACAAATTAGCATAGAAGATTATGCTGGAGTGGTGGTAGTGGTCATGTGACGTATTTGTCTAAGAGTCACGCAGGAGAGGTCATTATGGTCTGGTAAAACCTTAATGGATTGTAAAGAGAAATGAGAACAAAAATATATTAGTTGAAATAAAAAAAATATATATAAATATATATGAGCATAGGAATAGAAGAAATTTCAGAAGGAATATTGTGCAATGAGAGGCAGCTTCTATTCATATAAAAAATTCATGCGTACATTCTTAATTCATATATATGAATTAATATAATTATGAATAAATATATAAATATATATATATATTATTAAATATGACCGAAAAAGTAAGATTAATAATTCTAACACGAATTTTCTCAATCTTTCGTACATTACGCTTCACTGTTGGAGGTAAATCAAAAATCACTTCTCCAAAATTCATTTTATTTCTAGTCTGACGCGACACGGGCGCGTTTCGTAAAACTTATTACATTTTCAAAGACTTCACAAATACACAACTGATTAGAACTTACGTATCTCCGATTTTATATCTACATTTGAGTGAGGTGGGAGGGGTGATGTGGCATTAACACAAGACAGAACAAGAAGGGATATTAATAGGGTATTAAAAGTATCAACACAAGACAGAACAGAAACAATGGGTATTGAATAGAAGTGTTTGTAGAAAGCCTATTGGTCCATATTTCTTGATGCTTCTATATTGGAGCGGAGTCTTGAGGTGGGTAGAATATAGTTGTGCAATAATTGGCTGTTGATTGCTGGTGTTGACTTCTTGATGTGTAGTGCCTCGCAAACGTCAAGCCGCCTGCTATCGCTGTATCTATCGATGATTTCTGTGTTGTTTACTAGGATTTCTCTGGCAATGGTTTGGTTGTGGGAAGAGATTATATGTTCCTTAATGGAGCCCTGTTGCTTATGCATCGTTAAACGCCTAGAAAGAGATGTTGTTGTCTTGCCTATATACTGGGTTTTTTAAGCTTACAGTCCCCAAGTGGGCATTTGAAGGCATAGACGACGTTAGTCTCTTTTAAAGCGTTCTGTTTTGTGTCTGGAGAGTTTCTCATGAGTAGGCTGGCCGTTTTTCTGGTTTTATAGTAAATCGTCAGTTGTATCCTCTGATTTTTGTCTGTAGGGATAACGTTTCTATTAACAATATCTTTCAGGACCCTTTCCTCCGTTTTATGAGCTGTGGAAAAGAAGTTCCTGTAAAATAGTCTAATAGGGGGTATAGGTGTTGTGTTAGTTGTCTCTTCAGAGGTTGCATGGCTTTTCACTTTCCTTCTTATGATGTCTTCGATGAAACCATTGGAGAAGCCGTTATTGACTAGGACCTGCCTTACCCTACAGAGTTCTTCGTCGACTTGCTTCCATTCTGAGCTGTGGCTGAGAGCACGGTCGACGTATGCGTTAACAACACTCCTCTTGTACCTGTCAGGGCCATATTTTTCGGTCATATTTAATAATATATGTCTACAGGAAAGACTGCTACCAAAATATACAAATATATATATATATATATATATATATATATATATATATATATATATATATATATATATATATATATATATATATATAATATAAAGTGTTCTAAAGTTGTAAAACTTCACTTGCGTGTTTAGGCAAGTAGTGCATTAAGCATAGGCACAGAGTTCTCCCATATTAACAGGGACTTGATGAAAGAACGTGAGTAACCCCTCACTAGCTCTAGTTGCCCTTGGGAGGTAATGATCTTTGGGGGGTTTAAATACCCCGAAATTACCATCTCTTATAAGGGTCTGAGTTGTGGTGCAGTGGGTTAAAGGCATACCTGCTATGCCAGTGGCTGGAAGGCTTCTGTGCAGACTAGGGTTCGAGTCTCCTTGTGGGAAAGTGTTCTAAAGTTGTAAAACTTCACTTGCGTGTTTATTCATATATATATATATATATATATATATATATATATATATATATATGCGAACAAGCCTGAATGGTCCCCAGGACTATATGCGAATGAAAACTCACACCCCAGAAGTGACTCGAACCCATACTCCCAGAAGCAACACAACTGGTAACTACAGGGCGCCTTAATCCGCTTGACCATCACGGCCGTCAAAAGGAAGTGATAGCCGAGGCTATTTGAGCCACTTCCCCGACGGCAACTCGGATGGTAATCTTGGGCATAGCATTTCACCAAATCACCTCATTCTTTGGGGCACACGTGAGGAACACAAATGCGAACAAGCCTGAATGGTCCCCAGGACTATATGCGAATGAAAACTCACACCCCAGAAGTGACTCGAACCCATACTCCCAGAAGCAACACAACTGGTAACTACAGGGCGCCTTAATCCGCTTGACCATCACGGCCGTCAAAAGGAAGTGATAGCCGAGGCTATTTGAGCCACTTCCCCGACGGCAACTCGGATGGTAATCTTGGGCATAGCATTTCACCAAATCACCTCATTCTTTGGGGCACACGTGAGGAACACAAATGCGAACAAGCCTGAATGGTCCCCAGGACTATATGCGAATGAAAACTCACACCCCAGAAGTGACTCGAACCCATACTCCCAGAAGCAACACAACTGGTAACTACAGGGCGCCTTAATCCGCTTGACCATCACGGCCGTCAAAAGGAAGTGATAGCCGAGGCTATTTGAGCCACTTCCCCGACGGCAACTCGGATGGTAATCTTGGGCATAGCATTTCACCAAATCACCTCATTCTTTGGGGCACACGTGAGGAACACAAATGCGAACAAGCCTGAATGGTCCCCAGGACTATATGCGAATGAAAACTCACACCCCAGAAGTGACTCGAACCCATACTCCCAGAAGCAACACAACTGGTAACTACAGGGCGCCTTAATCCGCTTGACCATCACGGCCGTCAAAAGGAAGTGATAGCCGAGGCTATTTGAGCCACTTCCCCGACGGCAACTCGGATGGTAATCTTGGGCATAGCATTTCACCAAATCACCTCATTCTTTGGGGCACACGTGAGGAACACAAATGCGAACAAGCCTGAATGGTCCCCAGGACTATATGCGAATGAAAACTCACACCCCAGAAGTGACTCGAACCCATACTCCCAGAAGCAACACAACTGGTAACTACAGGGCGCCTTAATCCGCTTGACCATCACGGCCGTCAAAAGGAAGTGATAGCCGAGGCTATTTGAGCCACTTCCCCGACGGCAACTCGGATGGTAATCTTGGGCATAGCATTTCACCAAATCACCTCATTCTTTGGGGCACACGTGAGGAACACAAATGCGAACAAGCCTGAATGGTCCCCAGGACTATATGCGAATGAAAACTCACACCCCAGAAGTGACTCGAACCCATACTCCCAGAAGCAACACAACTGGTAACTACAGGGCGCCTTAATCCGCTTGACCATCACGGCCGTCAAAAGGAAGTGATAGCCGAGGCTATTTGAGCCACTTCCCCGACGGCAACTCGGATGGTAATCTTGGGCATAGCATTTCACCAAATCACCTCATTCTTTGGGGCACACGTGAGGAACACAAATGCGAACAAGCCTGAATGGTCCCCAGGACTATATGCGAATGAAAACTCACACCCCAGAAGTGACTCGAACCCATACTCCCAGAAGCAACACAACTGGTAACTACAGGGCGCCTTAATCCGCTTGACCATCACGGCCGTCAAAAGGAAGTGATAGCCGAGGCTATTTGAGCCACTTCCCCGACGGCAACTCGGATGGTAATCTTGGGCATAGCATTTCACCAAATCACCTCATTCTTTGGGGCACACGTGAGGAACACAAATGCGAACAAGCCTGAATGGTCCCCAGGACTATATGCGAATGAAAATGGGAGTATGGGTTCGAGTCACTTCTGGGGTGTGAGTTTTCATTCGCATATAGTCCTGGGGACCATTCAGGCTTGTTCGCATTTGTGTTCCTCACGTGTGCCCCAAAGAATGAGGTGATTTGGTGAAATGCTATGCCCAAGATTACCATCCGAGTTGCCGTCGGGGAAGTGGCTCAAATAGCCTCGGCTATCACTTCCTTTTGACGGCCGTGATGGTCAAGCGGATTAAGGCGCCCTGTAGTTACCAGTTGTGTTGCTTCTGGGAGTATGGGTTCGAGTCACTTCTGGGGTGTGAGTTTTCATTCGCATATAGTCCTGGGGACCATTCAGGCTTGTTCGCATTTGTGTTCCTCACGTGTGCCCCAAAGAATGAGGTGATTTGGTGAAATGCTATGCCCAAGATTACCATCCGAGTTGCCGTCGGGGAAGTGGCTCAAATAGCCTCGGCTATCACTTCCTTTTGACGGCCGTGATGGTCAAGCGGATTAAGGCGCCCTGTAGTTACCAGTTGTGTTGCTTCTGGGAGTATGGGTTCGAGTCACTTCTGGGGTGTGAGTTTTCATTCGCATATAGTCCTGGGGACCATTCAGGCTTGTTCGCATTTGTGTTCCTCACGTGTGCCCCAAAGAATGAGGTGATTTGGTGAAATGCTATGCCCAAGATTACCATCCGAGTTGCCGTCGGGGAAGTGGCTCAAATAGCCTCGGCTATCACTTCCTTTTGACGGCCGTGATGGTCAAGCGGATTAAGGCGCCCTGTAGTTACCAGTTGTGTTGCTTCTGGGAGTATGGGTTCGAGTCACTTCTGGGGTGTGAGTTTTCATTCGCATATAGTCCTGGGGACCATTCAGGCTTGTTCGCATTTGTGTTCCTCACGTGTGCCCCAAAGAATGAGGTGATTTGGTGAAATGCTATGCCCAAGATTACCATCCGAGTTGCCGTCGGGGAAGTGGCTCAAATAGCCTCGGCTATCACTTCCTTTTGACGGCCGTGATGGTCAAGCGGATTAAGGCGCCCTGTACTTACCAGTTGTGTTGCTTCTGGGAGTATGGGTTCGAGTCACTTCTGGGGTGTGAGTTTTCATTCGCATATAGTCCTGGGGACCATTCAGGCTTGTTCGCATTTGTGTTCCTCACGTGTGCCCCAAAGAATGAGGTGATTTGGTGAAATGCTATGCCCAAGATTACCATCCGAGTTGCCGTCGGGGAAGTGGCTCAAATAGCCTCGGCTATCACTTCCTTTTGACGGCCGTGATGGTCAAGCGGATTAAGGCGCCCTGTAGTTACCAGTTGTGTTGCTTCTGGGAGTATGGGTTCGAGTCACTTCTGGGGTGTGAGTTTTCATTCATATATATATATATATATATATATATATATATATATATATATATATATATATATATATATATATATATATATATATATATATATATTCAACAACATATATATATATATATATATGTTGTTGAATATGACCGAAAAAGTAAGATTAATAATTCTAACACGAATCTTCTCAATATTTCTTATGTTTCTCTTCACTGTCGGTGGTAATAAAAATAATAATTCTCCGAAATTCATTTTTTAATTGTCTGACGCCTGAACGCGTTTCGTAATTCGTATTACATTTTCAAAGACTTAATTTACACACAAATTCTTCGTACTTATACTCTGTTGGATGAGGTGATATGGTACAAGAGTTTTGGGTGAGGTGACAAACACAAGACAGAACATAAAACAATGGGTATAAATTGGATAAGTGAACATATGAATGGAAGTAACTGCAGTTACTTCCCATTCATATATTTACTTATCCAATTTATCATTATTATCCAATAATGATAAACAAAGCCGCCAAAGATTCAGAAAAGATGGACAGGTTCGTAAGTGCTTGCGTAACTGCTTCGTGAATCTGACCCCAGGTAGTGAAGCCCCGAGACATCACCGATCCTTAACTAGTGCTTCCAGAATGTCTTCATTCTTGAAGACATTCACCCTCACTTCTCGCCTGCGTCTCCACACACACACCCGCTTATTATCTGCACATTTGTGCTTTTTGTGTGTGTGTGATGAAGTTATAGAATTCTACTGTAAACGCTCAAGACAATTTTTGTTGTTGCACCTGTCTCTTGCAGCGATTGATTGCATTGTATTGCTGTGCAAGATATTCATCAGAGATGTCCGTCACCGCTGTACGGACCTGTCTGTGGAATATCCTACGGGGGATATTTCTGTATTTACTATTTTTTTCTTGCAGGTTCGAGCTATTAGCTCTTGGACCCCGCTTTTCTAAGGATCAGTTTCTAATGCAATTACTCTTATGTTGGCCAGCCTGGCATATGCCGCTGATGTTATCATCTTGATATGGGCTGCAGGAGACAGGTCTGGCGTGATATCAACCCCCAAGTCTTTTTCTTTCTCTTACTCTTGAAGTATTTCATCTCCAAGATGATACCTTGTATCTGGCCTCCTGCTCCCTGCACCTATCTTCATTACATTACATTTGCTTGGGTTAAACTCTAACAACCATTTGTTCGACCATTCCTTCAGCTTGTCTAGGTCTTCTTGAAGCCTCAAGCAGTCTTCCTCTGTCTCAATCGTTCTCATAATTTTGGCATCGTCCGCAAATATTAAGAGAAATGAAGCTATACCCTCCGGGAGATCATTTACATATATCAGAAACAAGATAGGACCGAGTACAGAGCCCTGTGGGACTCCACTGGTGACTTCACGCCAATCTGAGGTCTCACCCCTCACCGTAACTCTCTGCTTCCTATTGCTTAGGTACTCCCTTATCCACTGGAGCACCTTACCAGCTACACCTGTCTGTCTCTCTAGCTTATATACCCGCCTCTTATGCGGTACTGTGTCAAAGGCTTTCCGACAATCCAAAAAAATGCAGTCCGCCCAACCTTCTCTTTCTTGCTTAATCTTTGTCACCTGGTCGTAGAATTCTATTAAGCCAGTCAGGCAAGATTTACCCTCCCTGAACCCATGTTGGCGATTTGTCACGAAGTCCCTTCTCTCCAGATGTGTGACCAGGTTTTTTCTCACGATCTTCTCCATCACCTTGCATGGTATACAAGTTAAGGACACTGGCCTGTAGTTCAGTGCCTCATGCCTGTCACCCTTTTTGTATATTGGGACCACATTCGCCGTCTTCCATATTTCTGGTAAGTCTTCCGTCTCCATTGACCTACTATACACTATGGAGAGTGGCAAGCAAAGTGCCTCTGCACACTCTTTCAGTACCCATGGCGAGATCCCGTCTGGATCAACAGCCTTTCTAACATCCAGATCCAGCAGGTGTCTCTTGACCTCCTCTCTCGTAATTTCGAACCCTTCAAAGGCCGCCTGGTTTACTTCCCTTTCTCCTAGCGCAGTGATCTCACCTTGTTCTATTGTGAAGACCTCCTGGAACCTCTTGTTGAGTGCTTCACACACCTCTCTGTCATTCTCTGTATACCTGTCCTCGCCTGTTCTACGTTTCAATACCTGTTCTTTCACTGTTGTTTTCCTTCTGAAAGAAGAAAAACAACTTCTTCTGTTGTGTGTGTGTGTGTGTGTGTGTGTGTGTGTTTAGGGACATTACAATCTTAGGTACTACATACTCAGACCACATGCTCATTGAAGTTAAAATTAACATCAGTTCTCATTATAGGTCGAAAACGATCAACATGCGAGAATGGTTATTCAATCTATTCAATTTTAACAATAAAAGGATTGACTGGGGGAAAACAAATTAATATAGAACTCGCAAACATTTGATGGGAAACTGTTGTAATAAAACTTAACTCCCACACGAGAAATAGAGCAATTGACTGCTGAAGCCTTACAAAGTCTGCTTGAAACTTGAGCCTTTGCGAAGGGTAAAAAAAAAATAGAGCGCGACTCAGGAGAGAGAACGCACACGACTCGACATAAGACAAAAAAAAATCACGGGAATGCTTAAGCAGACACGATTATCACATCAAAACAAAAGAAATCTAAAACAGGGAGATCGAAGAACTAGAGAAGACGCTGAGGCGATATCATACCAGCTTGAGGAGCAGAAAGCTATGCGATTAAGAGATAGAGAAAAATACAAAATATTCACATATGCGAAATTAAAATAAAAAGCAACTGTCCCAGTATTGTACCTATACTTACAATTAAAGGTCCATATACATAGAAGATGATAAAGAAATTAGTGAAATCCTTCAAGACCCATATGAGGCTATGTTTAGCACCTCGATAAGCAACGAAAAAGTTCAAGACCCCAGACAGTTTTTTTTTTTACGAACGATATCCAAACCCCTGACAATGGAACTGATCTTAACAAGAGCATAAAAGCCTCTGAATGAGAAATTGATCGCGTGCCCATGCACTCAGGCCCGGGTCCGGACTCCTGGAATTCAATGTTCACGAATTCAATTTATTTCTTTATTATGGACCCCATACCCATCCCGTGGGCGTGGGTGGTGTCAAGGATAACAGAGGCACATAATCGGTTTAGGAACTGAACCCTCTAGTTCGTTTAGCTAAGCAATTAACAATGTTTGACGCTAGTTACAAAATTATTAATGTTGTATACACATGTACACACGCTCATACATATATGTACATATATATATATACGTATACATATATACATACACATACATATCTAATCACCCACACAAATACACACATCAATAATGTTCACGAAGAAATGTCAAGTACCAGTAGCGCGAGCGATCAGTGTAATATGAAGAAAAAACTGGATACAGTGGAGGTACTAGATGCACTTAAATCAGTAGATTTAAGTGCTCCACTACACAAGGGAGGTAACAAAGTTTTGACAAAAAACTATTGGCCAGTTTTATTAAACTGTTAAATCTAACATCACTCATAATAAATTAGTTTGAAAAGTAATTAGGAATGAAATCTCCAGTTATATCCAGTTACATGAACTTCACATCACAGGTCAGCATATGAATTTAGAGCGGGAAGATCCTGTCTTTCACAATGACTCAACCCCTATGATAAAATCACGGAAGCATTTAAAGACAAATGAAATGCTGATGTTGTATGCACAGATTTTGCAAAGGCATCTGGAAAGGACACGAGAGTGGTATCAGATAATATATATATGGAAGATACTGGAGGACCAGGTCCCAAATTTTCACAGTAGAATAACAACATATTGGAGCGAAAGATATGTAAGAAAATAGAACCAGTAAGGAATATAGGTGCCATAGGCACAATCAAAGAGCACTGTATGAACATCAGAGGTTCAAGGATGTTCAATACTCTCCTAGAAAGCATTATAAATATTGCCGGAACAAGGTGAACTTAATGAAGAAGCTTTTTAGATAAGGTCTTGCAAGAAGTGAAGGATCAACTAACTAGGATATGTCGGCCTGCGGGCCGCTCCAAGCAACAGCCTGTTGGACCAAGTTATCACAAGTCGATCCTGTCCCAAGGCCGGACTCGGGGAGTAGGAAAAACTCCAGTAACCCTCTACAGGCATGTTCCAGATGTCACGAAGTACTGATAATAGGTAGACAAAATCCATAAGCAAAAATCAAAATTGCTAACCAAAAATGTATTAAAATTCAGGTAAAATTGTATACATCATATCGGCAGGGAAACAGGAAACATTATCGATAAAAGTGTAGTCGAAGTAGTAATATAGACGAAGTAATATCTGCATGACCCACAGCACCCGGCGAGGCACGATAGCCACTGATAAAGACTCTTTTTGTCTTCCTAAAAATCGTATTCCAAAATAAAATATGAAGCCCGACTCTGTCTGCGATGACCAGGAGAGAAATACAATCTCAAAAAGTGTATTGTGTAAGTCAGACGTAATTCCCAGTTCAGCAAGATACCTTTCAAGCTATAGTGTCGGCCACAGATATATATCTTGATAGGTTGAGAGACGTACTAGATAATCTTGTACGGGAGAAGGAGGCCGAGGACTGTGTACTTTCCGCTGTGAGATGAGCTGAGGTGGATCTCAATAGGTAATTGTGAGTTTGAAGATGGGGAAAACAGAGGGTTGGGGAATGGACTCGGACGGCCCCTGCGTCTCTCGCATCCCTCCGCCATTTTCCTCGTCATAGATTGTGATTTCATTAATCTGATGTCAATTTAATTACCGGGGGATGAGGCGTGGAGGTGTGCCAGGCGGTAATTATCGCAGCCGCATCGTGAGTTCGATCCCAATGCAATCCGGGTTCCATGCTACCCTCTTAGCGAGGTGTGGAGCGCGTGAAGGGAATCATCCTGGCGAAAATGAGAGATATCGTTAACTGGCTTGGCGTTGATCTCGCTATCTGGTGCGAGTGGGCTCGTAAACGCTTCCAGGAATCCTGAGTGTGTGTTTCGTATCGAGCAGTGATTGGTGCGTTTAGTATTATTTTGGTTTCAGGCTTTTCGTAAATGTGGTGATGTGGTGGTGGTGGTGAGGCGGGGGTCGACACGCGTGAATGTGATGTGTAGGGAATATGATTCCTTATTCTCGAAGTTGGGGGTGGTGGTGATAGTGAGAGAGGGTTGTGGTAGTGACGGTGGGAGTGGTGGTGGTTGTTGTGGTGGTGGTGATGATGGAGTGGTTTCGGTGGTGATAGTACTTACCTATCAGCGACTACGGGGGGAGTGTGATCACATCATCACATCATCATCATCATCATCATCACACATCATCATGCCCCGCCTACCACCATTGTTCTGCCCTCTGCGTTATAATTTAACCATTCTGATATTCAAATTCTTTGTCGAATCTGGCCATAAAGTTGTGGATGGAGATGGCTTCCAAAACTTCTATTTTTTTCATTGCATTCCACTTGTTGACTTCCCGTACACGGTACGAATATTTCCTGACATTCACACGGCTCAGGTGCGTTTCCAGCTTTCACCTGTGTCCTCGTGTCAAATTTTCTCTCAATTTAAAGGAGGTTATCCTTTTTTCACTTTATCAATTCCCTTGAGCATCTTACATGCTGTGATCATATCCCCTCTGTTCCTTCTTACCTTTAGGGTTGTGAGATTTAGTTCCATTAAGCTGTCTTCGTAGCTTAACCCTCGTAGCTCTGGCACCAGTATTGTTGCAAACCTTTGTACGTTTTGAATTTTTGGTTTCAGGCTTCACCAGGTGCAGAATTTCAACCCAGCCTCCTTTATAGATAATACTTCTTTATAACTAAGATTACAAAGAAGATTACTTTCTTCTATGTACAGAAGAAAGAGATCGTAAGAAATTAAGCTAATAAGCAAACTTTAATACTCCGAGGCCCATTATAGGACATATATGTTCTATATTAGGCTTCAGATAGCGGTTTATCCAAATTCAACGCCTACCAAATACTATTTTCAAGTTGTCCACTACGTCAATATATGTACGGTGGTCCACATGATAACAGTAAGTGCTATGTAAACAGGAGGATGTGCTGCATATTTCAGTATTGGTCTAACAAAGGTTGTGTAGATTGCCTCGAAAGGAAGTTCTAATTTAGGTCTCTAAAGAATGTTCTTATATTTGCCAGCGTCTCATATGCTGCCGATGTTGTTCTGTTGATGTGTGCCTCCGATGGGAGTGTTAACCTGCTTTTTTCCAGTCATATTTTAGTAACCCTTTCTGGGGTAACCCTTTCCCAGTCTTCTGGGAGGTTTCCTGTTTCAAGCGTTTTAGTTAAAATTTTAGATAATGGATGATACAGTACTTCTGTAACCTTCTTGTGTAGCCGTGGTGAGATTAGGTCTGGGCTCGTTGATTTTGACACATCTTAGTTCCTCCAGGTGTTTTCTTACCTCTTCTCCAGTGACTAAAGTCATCCATTGTTTCTTCTGACCTTTAATTTTTACATGCTTGGTCTCAACACACGGGTTCCATTGTAAAGCCCTCCTGACATGTTTTGTTAAACTCCTCACATCCCTCCTTACCTTTTTCTCTGAGAGTTCTCTCGTCTCTCCTTAGTCTCAGTACATTGTCTCACACTGCTACTTTTCTCCTTATGTGGCTATTGAACAACTTTGGCTGCTCCTTAACTCTTTTTACAGCAATGTCTTGTTCAAATTACCTCTCAGCTTGTCTTGTAACTCGAAGGGTGAATACTTTTCTGGTTTTCTTGAGCGTCTCTCCGTTGTCTTGTGTTCCTAGTTCTCTGTACTTGTTCCAGCTTTTTTGTGTTGCATTTTCTTTAGCTTTCCTGCCTTCCCTGTTGAACCAGGGGGGGGGGAGAGGGGGAGGGGATTACTTTACTTCCACCGTCCACTTTCTTCTTGAGTGGTGAGATAAGAACTGCTCCGTTGCCTATGGTACATTTCACAGCAAATGAATCCGGTTATCTCATGTGCTGTCTTACCTGCCACTTCTCACTGGATTACCAACACCAGAACGTCCCTCATGTAACTGTAGTCCCCCGCGTCTGTAATCTCTCTATTCTTGGTGTAACCAACTTGTCTTCAGCTCCACTGTGTATTCAAGCATGACTGTGCAGTGGTTGCTCTCTATAGCTCCTAGAGGCAATTTGTACTTGGTTTTCCTCAATATCTTCCTCATTTTTTTGCGGGGGGATACACGAGGTCTCGTGTTGCAGGTATGGGTCCATCCCTCATGCTCTTGTTGGTTCAGTAACATGCTGCTTTAAGAAGTGTTTGTCCGCTTCGTCTACCAGTTTTGTTCGCCATGTCATATCAATGTGTAGAGACCCGTGTTTATCCAGTCTATTTCCCTGTGGTTAAAGTCCTCTAGTTTAATTAGAATTTTAACTCTTGTTCCCCTTTGTCGTTGTGGCTGTTTTTTTTGTCTATTACCTTCAGACAATTCTTATTGCATTTGTCGCATTCTCCCCCCCCCCCCCCCCAGGGGCCTTCTGTTGTTTGGTGGGGGATTGTAAAGTTCAGTCTTCATGTCTCTCACTGTTGTTATAGGCCTAGTATGTACTTTGGCTGATGGGGGGGGGGGGGTTGTGGTGACGGTGTGGAGGGGTTGTGGCAGTGACTGTGGGGTGGTGGTGATGGGAACCATGGAGAAGTTGCTGTTGGGGTGGTGATGGTGAGGAGGTTGTGGTGATGATGAGGAGGCTGTGATGGTGAGGAGGTTGTAGTGATGGTGAGGAGATTGTGGTGATGATGAGGAGGTTGTGGTTGTAACACTATGAATGTGTTAGTATAATATTCTCAAACAACAGTCAGTCAAACAGAAGAATTTGAGAACACCAGGTGTTCTAATACTTGAGGGTGAGTAAATTAAAATTCTTAAAATTCTTGTGTGATGACTCACATTGTATTTTAATCTGGACATTATTATTCTTAAGGGTGACATCCCCTTAATTAATTAAGGTGGGATCTCACCTTTTAGAATAATGACCACAGATTTACCAAGGGTCAGGTCAGGTCAGGTCAGGTCAGGTCAGGTCAGGTGACCTTGCCTTCTGCAAAACCGATAATTGCAGACGGCTGGCTGGGGCGTGTCCTTCAGATACACCGCTGCCTTGGGTTTTAGGTAGAGAGCCTGTGGCTACCTTACTGGTGGGCGGAGTTTAGCTCCAAGATTTCCCCATATATACCCAGGGAACTGTAGATTCGAGAGGATTCGACAGCAGACATCAGACAGAGACACAGAAGATCGAAAGTCGTGCTGGAAGCGAGCCCACAGCCTGCCCTGACTGTGGTGGCTGGGTGGGGTATTCTTCTCTGTCTAAGGAGCTCCCCCTCCCCGTCTCTCTATTCAACTTAGACACTTGGTGAGTTGAACGTAAGGTGACGTATTTGTGTGTGTACACAACTCAGGTGTGATTATTAGGGGCAGACAGCCGTATTGTTCTCAAATTCTTGTGTGATGACTCACATTGTATTTTAATCTGGACATTATGAACCTAAAGTTCAATTGCCGGAATTATGAGATATATCATGTTAATTATATATTTGATTAACTTGTTTAAATGGGCTTTAATTTTGTTTCCTATAGCTTTGTGAGTTGAGGCGAGAGAGCCTCTGAGTTTCTGGATTTTATGGTTAGAAAATGGTTACAATACATGGTTACAGTTAGTACATGGTTAGAATTGGTGCATGAACTCATTGGACAATTTTGTGATACAGACAAGTTCCATTCCTTGTCTTGTATGTACTGAGTTAGAATGGATGGTGGCAGCATTTTTCTACTTCTACTTATGTACCTATCTACCTCTACCACTACTTCCTACTCACTCTCCACTCCCTTCTCCTCTTCCTCCGCCTCTCTCCCACTCTCCCTTTCACCTGACCAAACTCCTGACCCTCCCTCCTCTCTTACCCCAAACCCTCATTCATTACTTCATTATTCATTTGTTTCCCTTCGTTTCTTTTATGCATTCGTGACAGAAAAATGTTCTAGAGTTCTCTAGAGATTGCGGGTAGCTGACCAAGTTACTACGCCTTGTAGTCATGATACGTAGGTAATCAAATGCCTAGGTCACAAGGTGTTGAACTAGAGAGGCTCTAGCAGGAACTTTGGGGGGATTCTAGAATAGTTAACTGGGGGAGAGGGCGAGATAATGGGACAAAAGAGAGCTATTTCCTCCCACCCCCATTACATGGTGATGGGGAGAAGGTTGTGATAGTGATCAGGTTGTGATGGTTGAGAGGTTGTGGTGATGGTGAGGAGGTTGTGGTGATGGTGAGGAGGTTGTGGTGATGGTGAGGAGGTTATGGTGATGGTGAGGAGATTGTGGTGATGGTGAGGAGGTTGTGGTGATGGTGAGGAGGTTGTGGTGATGGTGGAGAGGTTGTGGTGATGGTGAGGAGGTTATGGTGATGGTGTAGAGGTTGTGGTGATGGTGAGGAGGTTGTGGTGATGGTGAGGAGGTTATGGTGATGGTGAGGAGATTGTAGTGATGGTGAGGAGGTTGTGGTGATGGTGAGGAGGTTGTGGTGATGGTGAGGAGCTTGTGGTGATAGTGAGGAGCTTGTGGTGATGGTGAGGAGGTTGTGGTGATGGTGAGGAGGTTGTGGTGATGGTGAGGAGGTTGTGGTGATAGTGAGGAGCTTGTGGTGATGGTGAGGAGCTTGTGGTGATGGTGAGGAGGTTGTGGTGATGGTGAGGAGGTTGTGGTGATGGTGAGGAGGTTGTGGTGATGGTGAGGAGGTTGTGGTGATGGTGAGGAGGTTGTGGTGATGGTGAGGAGGTTGTGGTGATGGTGAGGAGGTTGTGGTGAAGGTGAGGAGGTTGTGGTGATGGTGAGGAGGTTGTGGTGATGGTGAGGAGGTTGTGGTGATGGTGAGGAGGTTGTGGTGATGGTGAGGAGGTTGTGGTGATGGTGAGGAGGTTGTGGTGATGGTGAGGAGGTTGTGGTGATGGTGAGGAGGTTGTGGTGATGGTGAGGAGGTTGTGGTGATGGTGAGGAGGTTGTGGTGATGGTGAGGAGGTTGTGGTGATGGTGAGGAGGTTGTGGTGATGGTGAGGACGTTGTGGTGATGGTGAGGAGGTTGTGGTGATGGTGAGGAGGTTGTGGTGATGGTGAGGAGGTTGTGGTGATGGTGAGGAGGTTGTGGTGATGGTGAGGAGGTTGTGGTGATGGTCAGAAGGTTGTGATGATGGTATTTTTTTTTTACCTAAGTGTAGTTACAGGATGAGAGCTACGCTCGTGGTGTCCCGTCTTCCCAGCACTCTTTGTCATATAACGCCTTGAAACTACTGACGGTCTTGGCCTCCACCACCTTCTCACCTAACTTGTTCCAACCGTCTACCACTCTGTTTGCGAAAGTGAATTTTCTTATATTTCTTCTGCATCTGTGTTTAGCTAGTTTATATCTATGACCTCTTGTTCTTAAAGTTCCAGGTCTCAGGAAATCTTCCCTATCGATTTTATCAATTCCTGTTACTATTTTGTATGTAGTGATCATATCACCTCTTTTTCTTCTGTCTTCCAGTTTTGGCATATTTAATGCCTCTAACCTCTCCTCGTAGCTCTTGCCCTTCAGTTCTGGGAGCCACTTAGTAGCATGTCTTTGCACCTTTTCCAGTTTGTTGATGTGCTTCTTAAGATATGGGCACCACACAACCGCTGCATATTTTAGCTTTGGTCTAACAAAAGTCCAAAGTAGAATATGCAGCGGTTGTGTGCAGCGGCGCCAGCGAGAAACAATGGGCAGAGTTTCTTTCACTCTGATGCCCCCTGTTACCTAGCAGTAAATAGGTATCTGGGAGTTAGTCAGCAGTCACGGGCTGCTTCCTGGGGGTGGAGGCCTGGTCGAGGACCGGGCCGCGGAAACACTAAGCCCCGAAATCATCTCAAGATAACCTCAAGAAGAAGAAGATCCTTTTTTGTCTTATTCAACACGGAGTTGGACTTAAATCCTGTCTACCACGTGAGGGTTATAAAGTCCTATTTACGTCCGGTAGGTTATTAAGCCCCATCAGCCTCCGGAGGGTTTAAAAGCCCATTCAACCTCTGAGGTTATTAAACCCCATGAACCTCTGGAGAGGTTGAATCCCAATCAACCCTTGGAGGGTTATTAAGGCCTATCAACTTCCAGAGAGTTATTAAGACTTAACAACTTCTAGAGGGTTATTATGGCCTATCAACCTCTGGAAGATTATTAAGGGCTAACAACCTCTGGAGGGTTATTTAGACCATCGCAGTTGTTTTCTGACCAGCCAATATATATATATATATATATATATATATATATATATATATATATATATATATATATATATATATATATATATATATATATGTCGTACCTAATAGCCAGAACGCACTTCTCAGCCTACTATGCAAGGCCCGATTTGCCTAATAAGCCAAGTTTTCATGAATTAATTGTTTTTCGACTACCTAACCTACCTAACCTAACCTAACCTAACGTTTTTGGCTACCTAACCTAACCTAACCTATAAAGATAGGTTAGGTTAGGTAGGGTTGGTTAGGTTCGGTCATATATCTACGTTAATTTTAACTCCAATAAAAAAAACTGACCTAATACATAATGAAATGGTTAGCTTTATCATTTCATAAGAAAAAAAAATAGAGAAAATATATTAATTCAGGAAAACTTGGCTTATTAGGCAAATCGGGCCTTGCATAGTAGGCTGATAAGTGCGTTCTGGCTACTAGGTACGACATATATATATATATATATATATATATATATATATATATATATATATATATATATATATATATATATATATATATATATATATATATATATACCTAGTGCGAACAAGACCTGAATGGCCCCCAGGACAATATGCAACTGAAAACTCACACCCCAGAAGTGACTCGAACCCATACTCCCAGGAGCAACGCAACTGGTATGTACAAGACGCCTTAATCCACTTATACCTAGTAGCCAGAACGCACTTCTCAGCCTACTATGCAAGGCCCGATTTACCTAATAAGCCAAGTTTTCCTGAACTAATATATTTTCTCTAATTTTTTTCTTGTGAAATGATAAAGCTACCCATTTCATTATGTATGAGGTCAATTTTTTTGTATTGGAGTTAAAATTAACGTAGATATATGACCGAACCTATCCAACCCTACCTAACCTAACCTAACCTATCTTTATAGGTTAGGTTAGGTAGCCGAAAAAGCTAGGTTAGGTTAGGTTAGGTAGGTTAGGTAGTCGAAAAAACAATTAATTCATGAAAATTTGACTTATTAGGCAAATCGGGCCATGCATAGTTGGCCGAGAAGTGCGTTCTGGCTACTAGGTATGACATATATGTATATATATATATATATATATATATATATATATATATATATATATATATATATATATATATATATACACACACACATCCCAACACAATCCCATTGTTCTTACCCCCCATTACCGAGAAGGCAATATCGGTAAACCGCTCCCTTCCCCCCCCCCACCCCAATATTTTATCGGTCGGGGAATTCAGTTTACAGCCCGATAATACCAATTTTGAGTCGCGGCGGGATTTAATAGGTCTATGAATCATGTCGTAAAACAAATAGAATTATGCGAGAGAATTATTCGACCACCCTCCCCCCCCAATCCCCCTCCCTTTCAACCCCCCCCCCCCCCCCACCCCTGACGACCGAATGGCTGCCACTAATAATTTGCATCGTTGCCATAACTGGGAGATTGATAAAATTGAAGAACTTCAAGGTCATAGGATGTCGGGTGTATATTCTGGTGTGTGGGAGAGCATTTGGCAACACTGCTCTTCAAAGCCATATATATATATATATATATATATATATATATATATATATATATATATATATATATATATATATATATATATATATATATATATATATATATATTATATATATATAAATTGTTTATATTTGTTGTTTACCTGATGTTGGATAAATATTTTGTTTTTAAATCTTATGTCGGTTAAATTTTTAAATCTGATGGCCGTTGATTTTTAAATCTGATTTAGGTTAGTTTTTAAATCTGATTTTGGTTAATGTTTAACATCTGATTTTGGTTCATTTATTTGTCTAGAGTATATATTTTAAAATGCTCAAGATGTCTCATTCCGTTTAAAATGTTCATCGTGAATAAAATTAAGTGTTGACAGAAACCGCAAATTGACGGAAATACTAATATAGAACACATTTAGATTTGTTCTGAAGTAAAGATAGTTATATCAAATATAACATCGTAGTCAACACATAACACGTAGAGTGAACACATAATAATATCAGAGTGAACACTTAACAGCAGATATGTTCATACAGTCTGTTCTTCACTGGTTCTGTTCTGTCATATATTCTCTTCTGTTCTCTCATATTTTTCGTGTTCAAGCTATATTTGCTTGTGCAAATTTTTTTGGTCATGTTATTTTTCAGTTTTTTTTTTTTGCACGTTTCAGGCATACTTATCAAGCACGAATGAGGCACAAGAGAAGCAGGCTTGAAGCAAGAAAGAGAGAGAGAGAGAGAGAGACAGACAGAGATAGGGACAGAGAGAGAGAGAGAGAGAGAGAGAGAGAGAGAGAGAGAGAGAGAGAGAGAGAGAGAGAGAGAGACAGAGAGAGAGAGAGAGAGAGAGAGAGAGAGAGAGAGAGACAGAGACAGAGAGACAGAGAGACAGAGACAGAGAAACAGAGAGAGAGAGAGAGAGAAATAGGACGCAGCATTATATTCACTATTATCTCTGGCCAGCAAATCAACTTACCTGAAGTCAGTGGCCCATAAGTGAGACGTCACCGACACACATCAATGACAGATCAGCGAGCCCAGGATGACTGACAGCTGGACGACACGGCTGTGACACCTCAAGGAGTTATCCTCGACACTCCACTGACATTCTCCAGGCCTGTCGACGAGGCACAAATTAGGCTTAAGTGAATTATGTAAATTAAAGATCCACTCAAGGAACAGGATTCTCAACCCGTTCTCATAAACAACGGCCCGTCCTCATAAACAACAGCCCGTTCTCATAAACAACAGCCCGTCCTCATGATCAACAGCCCGTCCTCATAAACAACAGCCCGTCCTCATAAACAACGACCCATCCTCATAAACAACGGCCCGTCCTCATAAACAACAGCCCGTCCTCATAAACAACAGCCCGTCCTCATAAACAGCCCGTCCTCATAAACAACAGCCCGTCCTCATAAACAACGACCCATCCTCATAAACAACGGCCCGTCCTCATAAACAACAGCCCGTCCTCATAAACAACAGCCCGTCCTCATAAACAACAGCCCGTCCTCATAAACAACGACCCATCCTCATAAACAACGGCCCGTCCTCATAAACAACAGCCCGTCCTCATAAACAACAGCCCGTCCTCATAAACAACAGCCCGGCCTCATAAACAACAGCCCGTCCTCATAAACAACAGCCCGTCCTCATAAACAACAGCCCGTCCTCATAAACAACAGCCCGTCCTCATAAACAACAGCCCGTCCTCATAAACAACAGCCCGTCCTCATAAACAACAGCCCGTCCTCATAAACAACAGCCCGTCCTCATAAACAACAGCCCGTCCTCATAAACAACAGCCCGTCCTCATAAACAACAGCCCGTCCTCATAAACAACGACCCATCCTCATAAACAACGGCCCGTCCTCATAAACAACAGCCCGTCCTCATAAACAACAGCCCGTCCTCATAAACAGCCCGTCCTCATAAACAACAGCCCGTCCTCATAAACAACGACCCATCCTCATAAACAACGGCCCGTCCTCATAAACAACAGCCCGTCCTCATAAACAACAGCCCGTCCTCATAAACAACAGCCCGTCCTCATAAACAACAGCCCGTCCTCATAAACAACGACCCATCCTCATAAACAACAGCCCGTCCTCATAAACAACAGCCCGTCCTCATAAACAACAGTCCGTCCTCATAAACAACAGCCCGTCCTCATAAACAATAGCCCGTCCTCATAAACAACGGCCCGTCCTCATAAACAACAGCCCGTCCTCATAAACAACGGCCCGTCCTCATAAACAACAGCCCGTCCTCATAAACAACAGCCCGTCCTCATAAACAACAGCCCGTCCTCATAAACAACAGCCCGTCCTCATAAACAACAGCCCGTCCTCATAAACAACAGCCCGGCCTCATAAACAACGGCCCGTCCTCATAAACAACAGCCGAGATAGTTACGCAGAGATAACGTACCAGGACCACCCCTTGTCAAGTCCTGGACCCTTGTCAAGTCCTGGACCCTTGTCAAGTCCTGGACCCTTGTCAAGTCCTGGACCCTTGTCAAGTCCTGGACCCTTGTCAAGTCCTGGACCCTTGTCAAGTCCTGGACCCTTGTCAAGTCCTGGCCTCTTATCAAGTCCTGAATCCTTGTCAAGTCCTGGACCCTTGTCAAGTCCTGGACCCTTGTCAAGTCCTGGACCCTTGTCAAGTCCTGGACCCTTGTCAAGTCCTGGACCCTTGTCAAGTCCTGGACCCTTGTCAAGTCCTGGACCCTTGTCAAGTCCTGGCCTCTTGTCAAGTCCTGAATCCTTGTCAAGTCCTGGCCTCTTGTCAAGTCCTGAATCCTTGTCAAGTCCTGGACCTTTCTCAATTTTTCGACCCTGATCACGTGAAGACTTGAGACTCCATACTGGCTTGGAGAAGAACTGCACTCGGACTCAAGGCGGAGCTCCACATGGACTCAAAGCGGAGCTCCACACGGACTCAAGGTCGAGCTACACACGGACTCAAGGTGGAGCTCCACACGGACTCAAGGCGGAACTCCACACGGACTCAAGGCGGAGCTCCTCACGGACTCAAGGTGGAGCTCTACACGGACTCAAGGTGGAGCTCCACACGGACTCAAGGTGGAGCTCCACACGGACTCAAGGCGGAACTCCACACGTACTCAAGGCGGAGCTCCTCACGGACTCAAGGTGGAGCTCTACACGGACTCAAGGTGGAGCTCCACACGGACTCAAGGTGGAGCTCCACACGGACTCAAGGCGGAACTCCACACGGACTCAAGGCGGAGCTCCTCACGGACTCAAGGCGGAACTCCACACGTACTCAAGGTGGAGCTCCACACGGACTCAAGATCGAGCTCCACACGTACTCAAGGTGGAGCTCCACACGGACTCAAGGCGGAACTCCACACGGACTCAAGACGGAGCTCCTCACGGACTCAAGGTCGAGCTCTACACGGACTCAAGGTGGAGCTCCACACGGACTCAAGGCGGAGCTCCACACGGACTCAAGGTGGAGCTCCACACGGACTCAAGGTGGAGCTCCACACGGACTCAAGGCGGAGCTCCACACGGACTCAAGGCGGACCTCCACACGTACTCAAGGACGGAGCTTACATAGCAACATTTCTCATCCAAACAAATGACATCCGGAAACAATTTTATGTTCCTCTCACTGGTTTATTGCTCATATACTTTGCAAAAATGTTTTTTTGCTTGTGTGAGTTAGACAGCAGCCTGTAAACACACCCACCCACCACTCATGAGAAGGGAATGGAGTTTTAAGGAGATGGCCATCCCGGGCTGTGAGGGTTTCAGAGACTACATAGCAGGCACCATGACAATGGGAGGACCAAGAATAGTATTAGCAGTAATATATAATCCTCCACCAAATGACAGAAGACCCAGTCAAGAGTACGAAAACAACAACATGGCAGTTAACACTATAGTTGAGAGGGCAGCCTCTGCTGCCTGTAGAAATAGATCCCACCTGCTCATCATGGAGGACTTCAATCAGGGAAGGATTGACTGGGAGAAGAAGGAACCGCATGGGGGCGAGGATACGTGGAGAGCCAAACTACTGGAGGTGGTGACTAGAAACTTCTTAACCCAGCATGTCAGAGAACCCACAAGGATGAGAGGAAATGACGAACCAGCGAGACTCGACCTAGTCTTCACTCTGAACGACTCCGACATTAGAGAAATCGGTTTTGAGGCCCCAGTAGGAATGAGCGACCACAGTGTACTGGTGTTTGAGTGCCCGATTGAAGAAGGGTTATTGAACTCGAGGAGGGATACCGAAACCAAAAGGTTAGTATACCGAAAGGGAAACTATGAGGATAAAAGAAAATTCCTAACAGAAATAGCATGGGAAACAGAGCTCAGGGGAAAGACGGTCCAAGATATGATGGACTACATCACGCAGAAGTGCAAGGACGCAGCAAACAAGTTTGTCCCAGTCCAAAAGGAAAACTGTGAAATGAACATGAGAAACCCATGGTTTAATCAGAGATGTAGGCTAGCTAAGCAGCAAAGTAAAAGGGCATGGAGAAACTATAGGAATAACAGGACACTGGAGAGCAGAGAAAGATACCAGAATGCCAGGAATGAATATGTCAGGATGAGAAGAGAGGCAGAAAGACAATACGAAAATTACATCGCAAGGAAGGCAAAGACTCAGCCTAAATTGTTGCATACCCACATCAGGAGAAAAACAACAGTAAAGGAACAGGTTATGAAATTAAGGATAGGGGCAGAAGGATTCACTACAAATGACAAGGAAGTGTGTGAGGAACTGAATAAGAAATTCCAGGAGGTCTTCACCTTAGAGCAAGGAGAAATTCCAGAGATAAGAGAGGGAATAGCTAACCAGGAACCACTGGAAGAGTTTGAGATTACAAGCGGGAAAGTAAGGAAGTGTTTACTAGAGTTGGATGTGACAAAGGCTATAGGCCCAGATGGAATCTCCCCTTGGATACTAAAGAAAGGAGCAGAAGAACTGTGCCTACTACTCTCCATAGTGTATAACAAATCACTGGCAACAGGGGAACTGCCAGAAATTTGGAAAGCAGCTAACGTAGTCCCGATATACAAGAAAGGGGATAGACATGAGGTACTGAATTACAGGCCGGTGTCCCTAACCTGCATACCATGCAAGCTGATGGAGAAGATTGTGCGAAGAAAGCTAGTGGAGCATCTGGAGTGAAAGAACTTTGTAACACAGCACCAACATGGGTTCAGGGATGGTAGGTCCTGCCTGACAGAGTTACTTGAATTCTACGACCAGGCAACAAAAATAAGGCAAGAAAGCGAAGGGTGGGCAGACTGCATATTTTTGGATTGTCAAAAAGCCTTTGATACAGTGCCACACAAGAGGCTAGTGAAAAAGCTGGAGATGCAGGCTGGAGTGAAAGGGAAGGTACTCCATTGGATAAAGGAGTACCTAAGCAACAGGAGACAACGAGTCAGTGTGAGGGGGTGAGGTCAAAGATTGGCGAGACGTTACGAGTGGAGTACCGCAGTGGTCGGTCCTTGGACCAATACTGTTTCTGATATATGTAAATGATCTTCCAGAGGGTATAGAATCGTTTCTCTCAATGTTTGCCGATGATGGTGAGAGTATATAGAACCTCTATACAGGCATTAAATAACAGGAATGGGGACGGAATGGGGATATTAAATAACAGGAATGGAAAACAAGTCACAATAACATGCTTGAACACCACACACGCATAACCCACAACCCACACCTGTGCAATGAATGACAACAGTGGTCACACACACACACACACACACACACACACACACACACACACACACACACACACACACACACACACACACACACACACACACAAACACACATACACAAACACACACACGTAATAAATATTTCACCCCCTCTGCTGGGAAAATACAGAAACACCTCGTTAGTCTCACTGTCCATCAGAAAGAAAGAATTCATTCGTGAATTGAAACAAAAAAATAGCGTGTATTCATTCAAGAGAACGACGACAACAACGACAGTTTGTTTTTGCTCGTCAAGCACCCTAACCTAACCTGTCAATGCATGGAAAAGATTACGGTCGATTCCTTAACAAATGTAGCGTATTAGGTGAGAGGACAGGTTGAATTATTGCGGATAGTGTTAAGAAAAGGGGGAATATGAGAGGTCTTGCAGGAAGGGGGGGAGGGGTGCAAGGAGTCGTAGTGGGTGTTTGAGAGGTCCTATAAGGTGCATGAGAGGTCCTAGCAGGAGGGAGGGAGAGGTGGAAGGTCCTATACGAAGTGTGAAAGGTCCTTCAGGGTGTGTGTGAGAGGTCCTATACAGCGGGTGTGTGAGAGAGGTCTTGAAATAAAATACAACAGCACAAAAACTCAGCAACTACAACAACAACAACAGCAGAGAAACTCAGCAGCTACAACAACAACAACAGCAGAAAAACTCAGCAACTACAACAACAACAGTTGTGATCTACCACACGCAAAATGGAATAAAATATACTCGTTAAAATAATCCCTCTCGCAACGAACGCCTTGTAACGAGGCGTTAACGAAGGGGGGGGAAGAGGTGTGCCTCGCCCCTCCCCCCCCCCTCCCCCCATCCTCGTTAACAGACGCGGGTGCTAAGCAATTACACGCCGCTCAATAGCACAAACAAACCACTTAAAAAGTTACTTCAATCACAGGCTACCTTTAATCTTTTGATTACAGAAATCCATTGTGTTCGTTTAAGCGCGTTTTTTTAGCTTCGTTAAATGAGTTTCTTATCTTAATTTAAACTTACGATACGATCTGAGATGAACCTGTAAGAGCATTAAGCGCAGAGGAATAAGAGTTGCAACACATTCGCCTAGTTGACTCTTATTGAACTTTTGGCAAGTTGGGGTAGTTGAAGTTCTGATGCGTTGCGTGTTCTCTAAGGTCTGTGTTGGTGCTTTCATTGTGCATGCCTTGTCTCTATGTTGCTCTGTTTACTTATTCATCTTCTCTGTGGCTCTGTTTCCCCTATTCGTCATCGTGCTCTGGCTCTGTTTTCTTATCCATCTTAGTCTGTGGTTCTGTTTCCTTGTTCCTCTTTGTCTGTGGTTCTGTTTCCTTATTTCTCTTTGTGGTTCTGTCTCCTTATTTCTCTTTGTCTGTGGTTCTGTTTCCTTATTTATCTTTGTCTGTGGTTCTCTTTCCTTGTTCCTCTTTGTCTGTGGTTCTGTTTCCTAGTTCCTCTTTGTCTGTGGTTCTGTTTCCTTGTTCCTCTTTGTCTGTGGTTCTGTTTCCTTATTCCTCTTTGTCTGTGGTTCTGTTTCCTTATTCCTCTTTGTCTGTGGTTCTGTTTCCTTATTCCTCTTTGTCTGTGGTTCTGTTTCCTTATTCCTCTGTGTCTGTGGTGGTGATCGTAAGATTGGTAAGATCACCCGTCAACATCACTTAGCACATCCTGGCTAATCCTGCAAGGTCAACCATTTGTTGTTCTGGTACATGGATGCACCACCGTCAATTTTTTATCCACGGAACGTCTCTTGAACATGTTGGGATTTTTTGAGAGTGTTGGCTGATTATTTTGTTCGCGGGGATAAGGAGAAATGTGAACTATTTCGTGTTCTTTTACCCACGAGATCTTTTTGATGTGATTTTTTTTTGGGTGGGAGATAGTCTGTGTTCTTTGTGTATATGTGTGTGTGTGTACGTCTGTGTTTGTTCTTTTTGTATATGTGTGTGTGTACGTTTGTGTTTGTTCTTTGTGTATATGTGTGTGTGTACGTTTGTGTTTGTTCTTTGTGTACTCACCTAGTTGTGCTTGCGGGGATGAGCTCTGGCTCTTTGGTCCCGCCTCTCAACTGTCAATCAACAGGTGTACAGGTTCCTGAGCCTACTGGGCTCTATCATATCTACACTTGAAACTGTGTATGGAGTCAGCCTCCACCACATTACTGCCTAATGCATTCCATTTGATAACTTCTCTGACACTGAAAAAAGTTCTTTCTAACGTCCCTGTGGCTCATTTGGGTACTCAGTTTCCGCCTATGTCCCCTTGTTCACGTTTCACCCGTGTTAAACTGTTTATCTTTATCTACCCTATCAATTCCTCTGAGAATTTTGTAGGTAGTGACCATGTCTCCCGAGATCTCCTGTCTTCCAGCGACGTGAAGTGTATTTCACGCAGCCTTTCCTCATAACTCATGCCTCTTAATTCTGAGACTAGCCTAGTAGCATACCTCTGAACTTTTTCCAGCTTCGTCCTGTGTTTGACAAGGTACTGGCTCCATGCTGGGGCCGCATACTCCAGGATTGGTCTTACATATGTGGTATACAAGGTTCTGAAGGATTCCTTACACAGATTCCTTAAGGCAGTCCTGATGTTAGCCAGCCTTGCATACGTCGCTGATGTTATTCATTTTTATGTGGGCTTCAGGAGACAGATTTGGCGTGATATCAACTTTTAGATCTCTCTGTCCATTTCATGAAGGACGTCATCTGCCTTTCGGTATCCTGTGTCAGGTCTCCTGGTTCCACCGCCTTGTTTCATTACCTTACATTTACTTGGTTGTACTTTAGTAGCCATTTGTTGGACCATTCCTTCAGTTTGTCCAGGTCATCTTGTAGCATTATACTATCTTCTTCTGTCTTAATCCTCCTCATAATTTTTGCATCATCCGCAAATAAGGAGAGGAACAAGTCTAATCCCTCTGGGAGATCATTTAAATAAATCAGAAACCGTATAGGTCCAAGGACTGAACCCTGCGGGACTCCATTGGTGACGCCTCGTCAATCCGAGACCTCACCCTTGACAGTGACTCGCTGTTTTCTGTTGCTTAGGTACTCCCTTATCCAATGGAGTACCTTCCCTTTCACTCCTGCCTGCATCTCCAGCTTGTGCACTAGTCTCTTATGTGGTACTGTGTCAAAGGCTTTCTGGCAATCTAAAATGTGTGTGTATGTGTGTGTGTGTGTGTGTGTGTGTGTGTGTGTGTGTGTGTGTGTGTGTGTGTGTGTATGTGTGTGTGTGTGTGTGTGTGTGTGTGTGTGTGTGTGTGTGTGTGTGTGTGTGTCTATGTGTACTCACCTAATTGTGCTTACGTGGGTTGAGCTCTGGCTCTTTGGTCCCACCTCTCAACGGTCAATCAACTAATGTACAGGTTCCTGAGCCTACTGGGCTCTATCATATCTACACTTAAAGCTGTGTATGGAGTCAGCCTCCACCACATCACTTACTAATGCATTCCATTTGTCTACTACTCTGATACTGAATAATTCTTTCTAACGTCTCTATGACTCATTTGGACACTCAATTTCCACCTGTGTCCCCTAGTGCGTGTGCCCCTTGTGTTAAAAAGTCTGTCTTTATCTACCCTATCAATTCCTCTGAGAATCTTGTATGTGGTGATCATGTCCCCTCTAACTCTTCTGTCTCCCAGTGACGTGAGGTTTAATTCCAGTAGTCTCTCCTCGTAGCTCATACCTCTCAGCTCGGGTACTAGTCTGGTGGCAAACCTTTAAACCTTTTCCAGTCTAGTCTTATGCTTGACTAGATATGGACTCCATGCTGGGGCTGCATACTCCAGGATTGGCCTAACATATGTGGTATATAATGTTCTGAAAGATTCCTTACTCAAGTTTCTAAAGGCCGTTCTTATGTTAGCCAACCTGGCATATGCCGCTGATGTTATCCTCTTGATAAGTTTCAGGGGACAGGTCTGGCGTGATATCAACCCCCAGGTCTTTCTCTCTCTCTCTCTCTCCGACTCTTGAAGTATTTCATCTCCCAAATGATACCTTGTATCTGGTCTCCTGCTCCCTACACCTATCTTCATTACATTACATTTGCTTGGCTTAAACTCTAACAACCATTTGTTCGACCATTCCTGCAGCTTGTTCAGGTCTTCTTGAAGCCTCAGTCTGTCCTCCTCTGTCTTAATCCTTCTCATAATTTTGGCATCGTCAGCAAACATTGAGAGGAATGAGTCTATACCCTCCGGGAGATCATTTACGTATATCAGAAACAGGATAGGTCCAAGTACAGAGCCCTGTGGGACACCACTGCTGACTTCACGCCAGTCTGAGGTCTCACCCCTCACTGTAACTCTCTCTGCTTCCTATTGCTTAGGTACTTCGTTATCCACTGGAGCGCCCTACCAGTTACTCCTGCCTGTTTCTCCAGCTTATGCATCAGCCTTTTATGGGGTACTGTGTCAAAGGCTTTCCGACAGTCCAAAAAAATGGTGTCCGCCCATCCTTCTCTTTCTTGCTTAATCTTTGTCACCTGATCGTAGAATTCTATTAAGCCAGTCAGGCAAGATTTACCCTCCCTGAACCCATGTTGATGGGTTGTCACGAAGTCTCTTCTCTCCAGATGTGTTACTAGGTTTTTTCTCACAATCTTCTCCATCACCTTGCATGGTATACAAGTTAAGGACACTGGCCTGTAGTTCAGTGCCTCTTGTCTGTCACCCTTTTTGTATATTGGTACTACATTAGCAGTCTTCCATATTTCTGGTAGGTCTCCCGTTTCCAGTGACCTACTATACACTATGGAGAGTGACAAAGTGCTCCTGCAAACTCTTTCAACACCCATGGTGAGATTCCGTCCGGCCCAACAGCCTTTCTCACGTCCAGCTCCAATAGGTGCCTCTTGACCTCATCTCTTGTAATTTCGAACCCTTCCAAGGTCGCCTGGTTTGCTGTCACCTCTCCTAGTGCCGTGACCTCTCCTTGTTCTATTGTAAAGACCTCCTGGAACCTCTTGTTGAGTTCTTCACACACCTCTTTGTCATTCTCTGTGTACCTGTCCTTACCCGTTCTAAGTTTCATCACCCGTTCCTTCACTGTTGTTTATCTCCTGATGTGACTGTGCAGTAACTTTGGTTCGGTCTTGACTTTATTAGCTATATTATTTTCATACCTTTTCTCGTAATTTTCTCGAACAACTAGAAGTTCAGTGATAAGTACTCATATTATTTTGTGTGTGTGTGCGTGTGTGTGTGTGTGTGTGTGTGTGTGTGTGTGTGTGTGTGTGTGTGTGTATGTGTGTGTGTGTGTGTGTGTGTGTGTGTGTGTGTGGTGTGTGTGTGTGTGTGTGTGTGTGTGTGTGTGTGTGTGTGTGTGTGTGTGTGTGTGTGTGTGTGTGTGTGTGTGTGTACGTGTGCACGGGCGTGGAGCACGTATTGTATGTGTGTGTGTGTGTGTGTAGAAAACGTTGAAAATCATTGAGACGGCAGCTATCAGGTCACATCTGTAGAGATAGCCAGAGAGAGAGAGAGAGAGAGCATCTAATTTCCCCCCCCCCCATCTTCCCAGCCTTCCCCCCCCCCCCCCCCCCCCTCACTCATCTCCCCCATTGTATCCACACATCATCCCCATATTCTGGGTCAATCGCCCCGCTCTAATGCCGCCTGTGTATTGACTTAATTAGAGATATATCATTTTTCCTCTCTCCAATCATGGGTACTTAGCCAATTATCTTCAGCAGGAATAGAATTGTTTGCCATTGAAAGACAGGCGACTTCATTTCCTGTATATACGATACAAGGCCACAGCGGGTTAAATTACACTACACTAGGTCACTGGAACGGGAAAACGAGAGATATATTAACGCAAAAAAAAAATTATATATATATATATATATATATATATGCGAACAAGCCTGAATGGTCCCCAGGACTATATGCGAATGAAAACTCACACCCCAGAAGTGACTCGAACCCATACTCCCAGAAGCAACGCAACTGGTAACTACAGGGCGCCTTAATCCGCTTGACCATCACGGCCGTCAAAAGGAAGTGATAGCCGAGGCTATTTGAGCCACTTCCCCGACGGCAACTCGGATGGTAATCTTGGGCATAGCATTTCACCAAATCACCTCATTCTTTGGGGCACACGTGAGGAACACAAATGCGAACAAGCCTGAATGGTCAGGCTTGTTCGCATTTGTGTTCCTCACGTGTGCCCCAAAGAATGAGGTGATTTGGTGAAATGCTATGCCCAAGATATGCAACTCGGCTCAAATAGCCTCGGCTATCACTTCCTTTTGACGGCCGTGATGGTCAAGCGGATTAAGGCGCCCTGTAGTTACCAGTTGCGTTGCTTCTGGGAGTATGGGTTCGAGTCACTTCTGGGGTGTGAGTTTTCATTCATATATATATATATTGTGACGATAATCTCCTTCAAGAGATTGAGCCTGCTCTTCCCTCCAAAATTACGTCTTCACAACTATATAAAAGACTATGGAAGAAATGTCCAACAACGACAACAACACCAGCACCAGCAAGGCTTGCAAGGGTGAGCAGAAACGTATGCAGCCCGCCACCTGTTCGGACCCAAATCACCAAACTACCCGTTGATCGCTACGGCTCCGCTGATTGGTCGCCGGTCTGGCTGCACCTGCACTCGCCCCCCAATACTACCCGATGTCTGGGGTCGCCCCAACATCAGTCTTCAGAATGTTCCGTGCTTTCGTAGCCAGCACACCTCCCAGCTAGACTCTAGAGTGTACTGAGAGAGGTGGTGGCTTTAAGCCAATATTCCAGCACCTCCCACTTACTGTTGTATTGCACTTCTTGTTATTTTGCCTTAACGTAACTTTTCATTTTGTCATTTAAGAATTCTTATTATTTTGATTCATTGATTTTATTATACATATTTGTTTGTGCATTATTTTCATGTTTTGATTTATTTAACGTAATTAAAATTTCATTGTTAAAGTTTACTTGTGTTTTGTGTGTCTTCTCCTTACCTTACCACAGACGAAGTTCCAGTTTTTCTATTTTTTTTATAACTATGTGACGAGGCCATACCCCTAGCCTTAAACAGCCGAACACCAACGCGTTACCGTCACAATATATATATATATATATATATATATATATATATATATATATATATATATATATATATATATATATATATATATATATATATATATATATATATACCTTGGTGAGAGAAGGTTCTTAAATCTATTTATCCAAAATACTGATTTCAGGGGAATTTTCCTCGTTGCACAAGTAAATCTGTCATTATGTCAGGGACATCATCAACGCTAGGAATGTTGAAATTACTTGTGGACAGCAGGAAATTTCCTGAATCAAAAGTATGATTACAACTAGAAGTTCGGTGCTAAGTATACATGTTATTATTTTCATGGTTTATATAACGTAATTGTCAGAAGTGAATCGCGACATTTTCTCGACGAGATCTGCGATGTGAAGGCTTTTGTTACTGGTGGAGTTTTAGCGAGGCGTCTCGTTATCTTAAGAAGTTGATGGTTTTTGTCAGTGTTAGGAAACTGTTTTATCTGTCTGGCTGGCTGCCTGTTTGGCTGGCTGGCTGGCTGTTTGGCTGGCTGGATGTTTGTCTGGCTGGCTGGCTGTTTTGCTGGCTGGCTGCCTGTTTGGCTGGCTGGCTGGCTGTTTGGCTGGCTGGCTGGCTGGCTAGCTGTTTGGCTGGCTGGCTGGCTGTTTGGCTGGCTGGCTGGCTGTTTGGCTGGCTGGATGTTTGGCTGGCTGGCTGGCTGTTTTGCTGGCTGGCTGCCTGTTTGGCTGGCTGGCTGGCTGTGTGGCTGGCTGTGTGGCTGGCTGGCTGGCTGTTTGGCTGACTGGCTGGCTGGCTGGCTGGCTGGCTGGCTGGCTGGCTGGCTGGCTGGCTGGCTGGCTGGCTGGCTGTTTGGCTGCTTGGCTGGCTGGCTGGCTGGCTGTTTGGCTGCTTGGCTGGCTGGCTGGCTAGCTGTTTGGCTGGCTGTTTTTCTGTCTGGCTGGCTAGCTGGCTGTCTTTGAAGGCCAATGTTAGTGACACTGTTAGACGACAAAAGTGATGTAAGTGTTGTACTTCTCCCACAGTGCGGACTTTTAGTGCTTCTCCCACAGTGGCGAACTTTGTAAAAGTGTACTGGACTATACCACCCCCGGAGACTAAGTCATGTAGGAGAATCTTCCGGAGATTACTTGAGTCCGTGTTAGGATCATTTGGCGGTGAGGATAGCAACCGTGTTAATAGTTTAGTGAGGAGCAGGTGACGGTACACCCACCTCATCCGGAGGGCTAATGAGACACTGGCGAAGACAGCCCTCACACCTCATCTACAGGTGAGGTAAAGGTATTTGTCATCAGACCTGCCCAGCCTCTCCGCCTCTCAAGGTAATCCATCACTATAACTTATCTCCAGCATTCATCACCCCGTTTCCTCTATACACTGCGACACAGACTAATTTTCTGTCCGGATCAAATCTTGCAAACCTTTGCGAGCAATAAGTTTAGTTATAGAGTTGATTTATGAGGCGATAGTGGCCATGTTTATACAGGAGGATGCTGCTTCTGCTGAAACAATGTTATCTGCGGTCAGGCGGGATGGGCTCGGCATCACCCCAATTAGACAACAACTTGACTAATTGCCCTCTTTAATGGGGACGAAAATAGGCGGTTGATTCATGAAGCTTGGGGGACGTTATCTCTACAAACGAGCATACATAGCTACTTTGTGTATGTCTTAGAATGATTTCATAGCTACTTGTAAATAGCTTAGGATGTTTACGTAGCTACTTGTTAATATCTTAGAATGGTTATATAGCTACTTCACCTAGCAGTGCTTACCTAACGGTGTGGAAGCAACCTGAAACCCTTTGTAAGGAGGCGTCAATGAAGCTGAGTTGTTGTTCATCCATAGTGGGAGCTTATTGTGCTTCTCCCCATGGGGGGGGGGCATGTTGTTCTTCTCCCCATGGGGGGGGCATGTCGTTCTTCTCCCCATGGGGGGGCATGATGTTCTTCTCCCACAATGGGGGGGCATGTTGTTCTTCTCCCATAATGGGGGTCTTAGTTGTGCTTTTCCTTCAAGGTCAGCTTCATTCCCTGATGGTCCAAGTGGCTGGGCACCGTTCCTTCACTCCTTGTCCTCATATCCCAGCTTCTTGTCCTCATATCCCAGCTCCTTGTCCTCATATCCCAGCTCCTTGTCCTCATATCCCAGCTTCTTGTCCTCATTTCCCAGCTCCTTGTCCTCATATCCCAGCTCCTTGTCCTCATATCCTAGCTCCTTGTCCTCATATCCCAGCTCCTTGTCCTCATATTCCAGCTCCTTGTCCTCATATACCAGTTCCTTGTCCTCATATCCCAGCTTCTTGTCCTCATATCCCAGCTTCTTGTCCTCATATACCAGCTCCTTGTCCTCATATTCTAGCTCCTTGTCCTCATATTCTAGTTCCTTGTCCTCATATACCAGTTTCTTGTCATTATATCCCAGCTTTTTGTCCTCATATCCCAGCTCCTTGTCCTCATATCCCAGCTCTTTGTCCTCATATACCAGTTCCTTGTCCTCATATCCCAGCTCTTTGTCCTCATATACCAGTTCCTTGTCATCATATCCCAGCTCCTTGTCATCATATCCCAGTTCCTTGTCCTCATATCCCAGCTCCTTGTCATCATATCCCAGCTCCTTGTCCTCATATCCCCTCCAAGTGCTATATAGCCATACTAGCTTAGTGCTTTCTCCTGATAAGTACCTTACCTTACCTTTTTGGTTATCCCAACTTAATTCATTCAAGAGTTATCTCAAAACTCAACGAAATAAAGCAGCCAACAAAATTGGCTATCCCTGGAATCCACCCCACCCCGTCTTCTATAGCCAGACGTACCAGACGTGACGGGCATAAGATATCATTCCTAGTGAGAAAATGATCTCGGTTTTCAATGGAAATCTCTCACGCGACTTCGGAGACTCGATAACCGATTTTTTTTAACACATCTGGTCTGAAAATTGGGTTGTAAATATGCGAGGTGTGAAGCCCCTTGAAGCTGAGGCTGCTGTCGGCCCGAATACCAAAGAGAACGGGGCTATGTATGCACCGGGAGGTGTGTGTGTGTGTGTGTGTGTGTGTGTGTGTGTGTGTGTGTGTGTGTGTGTGTGTGTGTGTGTGTGTGTGTGTGTGTGTATGTGTGTGTATGTGTGTGTGTGTGTATGTGTGTGTGTGTGTGTGTGTGTGTGTGTGTGTGTGTGTGTGTGTGTGTGTGTGTGTGTGTGTGTGTGTGTGTGTGTGTGTGTATTACCTGGCTTCTAGCTGGGCATGTATACACTGGGAGTGTATTTTACTTTCTGGACAATTTTTGAGAAGTAAAGTATGCTTGGTGGGTTGGTCAGTATGAGGTATTGTGGTGGGTTTAATCAACCTCTCCAGTGGTTGATTTATATAAGCCTTAAGGCCAACACCAAATTTATGGTTATTTGAGACATGGGAAATGGTTATTTAAGCTGTTGCGGTGGACTTAATAACCCTCCAGAAGTTGATATAAGCCTCAGGCTAAATACCAACCTAGAATACTCATTCAGTTCCTCACTTAGATAACCAGAAGAGATATCTCGGCTCTTATTCAAATTCAATTTTTTATTCAGGATAAAGTACATACATTGATGAAGAGTTACAAACATAATGTTGGATTTATAGATAGAGCTAGTACATACAGTACCTAAAGCCACTATAACGCATAGCGTTTCGGGCAATTCAGGCAACTTATTAGTTTTAGAGCCCAGATATCCATCTCACAAATTTTCATTTCGCAAATTTTTCGCTCAGTATTATGCAAACACACGCAAAACAAGACGTCAGAAGTGACCAATGACTTAGTTAACATCTTGTAAGTTGCTATAACAAGGAGAGATGGTCACTCAGAAAAAATGACTATGAGAAACATTTACATCCAAGTCTCATCAACAGAAATGAGAAAATTATTAGAAAAAAATCTTGATTTTCTCTTTCCGTTTGAATTGTTATGGTTCAATATTTGGAATTTTGTTCGTCAAAATATTGGTTAACGCTTAATTATTCGTGAATGTAATTTAATGAATGTAAAAAAGTCGCAAATCTTTGAACCAAGGTTCAACAATATTTTTAGTACATTATTAAATTATATTTTGGCTCACACGAATCATCTCTTATTGACCCATTCAAGCAGCTCCTATTGGTCCATACAAGGCATCTCTTATTGGTTTATATGAAGTAGCTCCTATTAACCCATACAAGCAGGGCCCCTATTGGTTCATACGAAGCAGCTCCTATTAATCCATACGAGGTTGCTCCTATTGACTCCTGCAAAGCAAAAACAGAGGTCTCAGGACAGCCCTGAGGCGTTCACAACGGTTCCCCCACTCTGACAACTGCATTTATGATAACTCTTTGTTTCCTCTGATATAACATTTATCCTTTATCCTTTATCCAACCTTTATCCAACTTAGGATAGATAGCTACAAACCCAGTCATTTATTAAGTCATTCATTCAGTTTAATCAGTCAGTCGTAAAGCACAGTATCAAAAACTTTGTTCTAAAGGCACGGTACTGTTCTCAATATTTGATTGAGAACAGTGCCTTTTTTTCATTTGTTCTTCCATCAACTACCTCAAAAATGTTGAAGAGAATGGTAGTAAATTTGTCAAATGTTGGAGAGAATGATAGCAAATTTGTCAAATGTTGGAGAGAATTGTAGTAAATTTGTCAAATGTTGGAGAGAATGGTAGTAAATTTGTCAAATGTTGGAGAGAATGGAAGTAAATTTGTCAATTACGAGAGCCCCCCCCCCCCAACTTTTGTTATTGTTGTTGTTGTAAAGTCATGTTGAGAATACTTATTAATCTATTTTTTTAATGTAGATGAATGACTTTTGCGATTATCGATTCAAGCCATTTACTCACAATAGATGCTAAGCTAATTGGCTGATAGTTCGACGCAAGTTATCTGTTTCCCTTCTCAAAGTATAGCACAACAATTGCAACTCTCTCTCTCTCTCTCTCTCTCTCTCTCTCTCTCTCTCTCTCTCTCTCTCTCTCTCTCTCTCTCTCTCTCTCTCTCTCTCTCTCTCTCTCTCTCTACAAAGGATTTGGGTATGTTGCTTGATTGCAATGCTTTATTAAGTGTAAATGATATAGTTTCAAATATATCGTCTATACGTTTCCTTTTTTTAAGACCTTGACAAAGATTTTTTCTCGGGAGCTGAGGGACTTGTTTGCCTGTACTTTTCCTGTTTAAAAATTAATTTCCTTCCTGGTAGCCACTAGATAATTGTGTAATTTCAAATTGATATAATGAGAGAAGAAGTCACACAAAAAGATGACTGCAAATATATATAATATTTTCACAAGAAAGTGATGTATCCTTGATACAATATTTGAGGTAATATAAGCCTGAGAATATCCAGGGTGGGGAGTTTGATACTATATCACACGGGCCTTAGTATATTCTTTAAGGAAGAATATACCTCAGTTTCGACCTGATAAGCATCCAGGACTGGTCGAAACGTCGCCACTTTCTTGCATTCCATTTGTGTGGGATGGATTATAAATTGACCCAATTGTATATTAAATCTAATTTCAACTGAATTCCACCCAGAAATGTCTCATCCAATTTCAACTGAATTCCATCCAGAAATGTCTCTGTGGTTCCCTAATCAGATTCACGTTAAGTACATCGTTCCTTGCAAGGTAAGCGAGTCGTAGTTTGGAAGAGAGTGAAATTACCAAAAACTTGTCTAGTTTGCGCGTGCACAAAAACTAGCTCTTTGAGCTGTGATTATCGTCAAGTCGCACCTCGGTGTAAATGAATGGAAAAACGGGTTGACGGAGCCCGTTAGGCTCAGCTCTTGCGAAAATGTAATTCTGGGTTAATATCTTCTTGAGGTGTAGCTAATTACCTCCGATGTTTATATCTCTCTTTTAGTTTTTTTGTCTCTTTCACTCTCTCTCTCTCTCTCTCTCTCTCTCTCTCTCTCTCTCTCTCTCTCTCTCTCTCTCTCTCTCTCTCTCTCTCTGTGTCTTTATATATAATATACATTATGCGAAGAAGCCTGAATGGTTCCCAGGCATACATGCAACTGAAAACTCACACCCCAGAAGTGACTCGAACCCATACTCCTAGGAGCACTATGCAACTGGTGTACAGGGCACCTTATCCACTCGACCATCACGACCGGACAAAAACTGATGGTAGCCGAGGCCATTTGCCCATCAGCCCGCCGGCACTCTGATGGTAATCTGGGGCATAGTATTTTATCAAATCACCTCATTCTTTGGGGCACACGTGAGGAACACAAATGCGAACAAGCCTGAATGGTCCCCAGGCGTCCGGTCGTGATGGTCGAGTGGATAAGGTGCCCTGTACACCAGTTGCATAGTGCCCCTGGCAGTATGGGTTCGAGTCACTTCTGGGGTGTGAGTTTTCAGTTCAATATACATAAAATATATATGCTTTTGTTTACATCTGTGAACCCTAGTGCCCTAATCAAGGAATTTCTATAGAGAGTAGCGCTCCGGGGCAGCCAAGGAACGTCTGTGTTCTAACTAAGACAAGTGTTCTAATTAAGGAACGTATGAGGAGCGTTACGTCTCCATCCAGGACCGTCTGTGCGGAACGGCACAGTGATCCAGTTCGTCAAGGAACGAGTATAGTGAAGGAGGGTGATGAACGTCGCCATCACTCAGTCAACAACAGATATTAGTGTGACTGTTCTACTGTCTCCTTGTCTCTTAAAAAATACCATTTGAAGATGATGATTCTTCTGGTCTCTCCTCACTACGTTTCTTCTTTCTCCTCCTGCTACTTCTCCTCCTCCTCCTCCTTCTCCTTCATTCACCACCTCCTTCATCCACCTTCTTTGCCTTATTCTTATTCCCCTCCGTTTCTTTCCCTATATCTTCTCCGTGATTACCATAGATAAGCTTCAAGCAGACTCGTATATAATAACCTTAGGAACCCGGGCGAACACACTCAATACACAAAATTAACACAATTCAATATGGCAACCTAATTATATCATGCTAATTAAAAACAGAAGAAGACCAACACTCGCACCCTGAAGTCCATCAATTTCCCCCCTCCCCCCCATCAGTTGATTACCGCTGATGCCAAAGCGTTACGTTATTGTGGATGACGGGATTGAAAACAGGTTCGATACGGGGCCCGTTTTTGTAGCTGTGTTTTTTTTTTTTACCACTCTATTAAGACCTGATGATAAACGACTCCGAACACCCGTGTCCTCCACCATTGTGCTTGGCCGCTGCCAATAATCTCCCACAATAGCCTGGAGCGTCAACAGCTTAGTCAATGTCTTTATTTAAGAGGAGAAAACCAAGACTCTATCTTATAATATTATAAATACGGGAAGGAATCGCAACCAAATTTAACCAAAAAATCAGGGTGGTTTTTTGTTTTTGTTTTTGTTCAAGCGTCGCAGTTAGGTTGTGTTAGTGGTTAAAATGAGTATACAAATTTGCGTTGTGGTTGTGATTATTTTAATGGCTCTTTGTGACATCAGTCGAAGAGAGAGAGACGGATTACTGGTTGGCCTCTTGAGTCCAAGTGAAGTCAGGTTGATGTCGTTACAAGCGGCATGTGAGTGCATATGTGAGTATCTTTTGGTGAGTGTTTATGTGAGTATATTTTTGTGAGTGCATATGTCAGTATCTTTTTGTGAGTGCATATGTGAGTATCTTTTTGTGAGTGTTTATGTGAGTATCTTTTTGTGAGTGCATATGTGAGTATCTCTTTGTGAGTGCATATGTGAATATCTTTTTGTGAGTGCATATGTGAGTATCTTTTTTGTGAGTGCATATATGAGCATCGTCTTGTGAATACATATATGAGTATCTTTTTGTGAGTGCATTCACTCTTGTACATATTGAAGTAATTTATTATTAAAAATAACTTAAAATATAAATTGAGTTTAGCTTTTAATAGACGGGTGGGGTGGGGGTGGAGATGAGTAGAATGGGGGGAGAGAGGGGAAGGGATGGGGGGGTAGGGGGAGCGAGGGGAAGGGGGGGGTAGGGGAGCGAGGGGACAGGGATGAGAGCTGAGGGGTTGGGGGGGAGAAAGCAGTAGACTATAAATAAAGATAATTATATAAATTCGCTCAAGAAATCAGATTATTTGGACTTTGCCATTCGTTTTCCTGCGAAGGAACACAACAAATGCGGCTTACCTGTAGTTTACCTGTAGTTGGTTTCGAGAGTTCATCCATTTCCCTTAGACCAGCCAGGAGGGGGAGGGGGGGGGCAGGCTTGTCTTGTGGTCATTTGAGCTTAGTGGCTTTGCAAGAATGTCCTAATCACCTCATTTAAATGATTTCCATCACAATTAAGCTTATTTTATTCACTAATTGCGGCAAAATCATGCATATTTATATACAAAATGTTCTCTCATCTAATATAAGGACTCGTATATAGTGGATTCAGCTGAATCTATATAATTAGGGTTGCATTGTTTTTTTTTTACTATGTCGTGGTGGAGTGATCTAGGGCGCTATATAACTTGCGAGTACCAAGGGTTCGATTCCTCCTTATGGCAAAATCTGATTTTCTTATTGATACATCACGTTAATGGGATTTCACTGTGCATACGTAATGTTGTTAATCTAAGTTAGTTGCAATATGCTTAGAATGTTCTTAAGAATTTTTTGTACTGGATTTATTGTCCTGTAATCTTTTACGTCCTTCAAATAACATCTTAAGACATGTTTATCCGTATCTCTAGAGGCCTGTTCTCTTATCTTTTCCTCAAGTTACTTCCCTCATCTGCTGTGGCTATTCTCATTCTTGTTGTGAGATACACACTCAGCAGTGGTAATGGCGAGATACACTTAGCACAGCCTAGTAGTTTAAGATCGAGAGAGAGAGAGAGAGAGACAGAGAGAGAGAGAGAGAGAGAGAGAGAGAGAGAGAGAGAGAGAGAGAGAGAGAGAGAGAGAGAGAGAGTGGTCTTGGGAATGTCTGTATATTATAAAATAGTTGTGTTGATCAGAGTGTGGGAGCATAAATACCGAGGTAGGGAGGCGGAGACGACAGCATTAGCAGCGTGCGGCATGATATACTGATCACCCCGACAGGTTTAACACCAATTAGCAGCGTGGTTGGAGGGCGTGCCGGGTTTGCCACCCACTGGTCAGCCTTCAGCTCCCCTCACCCGGCTGACCCTCTGACCGCCACCCCACTCCCACCCCACCCCTACACACACCCCACTCCCAATGGCCCGTCGGCTTATCTGATTGATTAGTGTGGCCCAATGAAACACCCTCTCCCCCCCCATTTCCCCCCCCCTCCCTATCTCTTTGGCCCACCTTTCTACCCTACTGCCCTATCAACAATTCCCCCCTTCCCCCTCTCTACCTTTTCCCCTCCTCCCCTTTTCTAGGGGGGGGGGGCAACACCCCTTCTGACCACCTTCTGCAGCCCCACCAACCCCCACCTTATCTTGCCCACCGGCTCCTATCCGGCTAGCCCACCGACCCACCTCTGTACAGTGATGGGCCCACCATCCTTCACCCGCCAGGTCAACAACCTCAGTACGGATGGCAGCCAAAAATTGGAAGAATAAGTTGGCTGTTTATGAAAGCAATAGCTGTCATATTTATTTAATATATAAACAAAATATCTGTCAAATTAAGGCTTTATAAAAAAAAACTAATAGCTGTCATATTAATGCATTATACACAATGTGATCCGTTTATGATTCTCGGAAGATATACCACAGACGTTTGTTTAATTTTGTTGATATTGCAAAATAACTGCCAAGTGAAATTCTTGTTAAAAAAAAAATGGGATTTTGTGTAAAAAGAAGATATTTTTAGACCATATACAGCTTCGCAGGTATACGATAACATACCGCTGACGTATAACTATGTATAATTACGGGTATTACAAACTCATATAATTTAATACTCACTAATAGCCAATATATAGCCAATATAAAGGCCAGTGAATATTTATCTTAGAAAAGGGGCGGAGGGTTTTTTTAATATCCATTAGGAGGGTGGGGGGTGGGGGGAGGGGGGAGGGGGGTATGGGTAGCAAATAATATGGGTATGGGACTCAAATCTCTGAGTAATATTTAAAACTAAACAAAAAATGGTTAGACTAGAATTAGTTATATATATCGCCGTTATTAAGACGTATTAAGGCGGATATATTTGTTTTCTTGGCGCACAAATAAAATGCTCTTGTCGTATAAATATATATATATATATATATATATATATATATATATATATATATATATATATATATATATATATATATATATATATATATATATATATATATATATTATTAAATATGACCGAAAAAGTAAGATTAATAATTCTAACACGAATTTTCTCGATCTTTCTTACGTTTCTTTTCACTGTTGATGGTAATTCAAAGATCAATTCTCCAAAATTCCTTTTTATTTCTAGTCTGACGCGACACTTAAGCGCGTTTCGTAAAACTTATTACATTTTCAAAGACTTTAGTTTACACAAACACACTCAACTTTAACTGAATAGAGCTTAAACATCTTTCGAGTTTTTGTACCTTCATTTGGGTGAAGTGACATGTTACAATAGTTTTGGATGAGGTGAAAATAAACTTTTAACACAAGACAGAACACGAAACAATGAAATACAAACAGGTATTAAAAGTAGGTAACTGCAGAAGGCCTATTTGTATTGGCCCATATTTCTTGATGCTTCTATATTAGAGCGGAGTCTTGAAGTGGGTAGAATATAGTTGTGCATTAATTGGCTGTTGATTGCTGGTGTTGACTTCTTGATGTGTAATGCCTCGCAGACGTCAAGCCGCCTGCTATCGCTGTATCTATCGATGATTTCTGTGTTGTTTACTAAGATTTCTCTGGTGATGGTTTGGTTGTGGGAAGAGGCTATATGTTCCTTAATTAATGGAGCCCTGTTGCTTATGCATCGTTAAACGCCTAGAAAAAGATGTTGTTGTCTTGCCTATATACT
>NC_091192.1:28551216-28566216 GCF_040958095.1 Procambarus clarkii
AGGCTATTTTCCCATCATCCCGTCGGCACTCTGATGGTAATCTTGGGCATAGTATTTCATCTTTTGTCCGGTCGTGATGGTCGAGTGGTTAAGGTGTCCTGTAGACCAGTTGCAAACTGCTCCTGGCAGTATGGGTTCGAGTCACTTCTGGGGTGTAAGTTTTCAATTATATGTATATATATATATATATATATATATATATATATATATATATATATATATATATATATATATATATATATATATATATAATATATATAATTGAGCAATTATATGCAAAATAATATCTTGTTGTTCGCCACTCTGTCCAGGCTGGAGACCAGACACTTAGGGCTAGTTTCACCCAACTTTGCATGGTGATTGCTGAAGGGCTGATGCCCAGTATGGGCGGGTCGGGGTCGGCCCTACTGCTTCCACTGAAACGTAAATGGCTCCCAATGCAGTTGGTGATAACTCTTGCACTGCGGGTCGACCCGCTATAAGAAAAAAAATAAAAAAAATCGAAACCATGTTTTTTTTTAATTCTACTCATTATAATTTACTCATAGTAAGTCGAACAAATAAATATGACGACACGGAAACTAGTAGCACAAAGGCCTAATAGATGGCACATTGTAGGGCAGTATATCGATATGAAAGATAGTGATGCAGGTTGGCAATATATATAGGTTCCCATATAATATAGTTCTCCACCCCTCTAATATAGGTTCGTTTGCTTGCGTTTTCTGTTTCGGCTGCTATGTGAATAATACTGAAAAATAATACTGAATAATAATACTAAATAATAATACTGAATAATAATACTGAATAATAGTACTGAATAATAATAATAATACTGAATAATAATAATATATTTTATTATATAATAATAATAAATCCAGTATACTTGCGTATACTGGATTTATTGATATAAAACTGCTAGAGGTATACATTATTGCCCTTTAGACCTGCTGTTGGGGTTCATAAGATGAAATCTCGAGAATCCAGAGGTGTCCCCTGGGTGACTGTGGCATCGTATCACCATTGTAATTCAATCAATATAGATATATTCCACCCTCGTATCTGCTTTGGTGTGTGTGTTTGCTAACCAAGTGGTGCTTGCAGGCTCGGCCTTCAGCTCCTGGGTCCTATCTTTTCAGGATATGTTTGATGAAAAAAATCCTAACCCTCGGCTTGATTTTTTTTATTTGTAAATCACATTGTAGGGGACAGAATGGCTGTTGTTACGCTTTTCGAGTTTTCTGTAATCCAGTTATTGACGTTCCCCAGAATGCAACCCACAATAGTTGCCTAACTCTCAAGTGTTCGTTTTATTACCTTTTCTCTTCTGTTCTGCCCGGGGATCGAACGCGGGTCCCTTAGATTTGAGCCGAGGAGGTCAGCACAACTCCTATCTCCTATCCTTTAGTTTTGGTAGTTTCTACCAAAACTACATCCTTTCTATCCTATCCTATCTCCTGTTTTGGTAGGATTTGCAGTAACGATGAGGACCGTAGTACACATACCGACGTACAACGAAAGTAGAAATCGGCACTTTTGAGTTGGACAAACCGGAAAACTATTTTCTACTTATGTTGCAAGGACAAACTAAGCTAACCTAACCTAATATTTTGACCAGACCACACACTAGAAGGTGAAGGGACGACGACATTTCGGTCCGTCCTGGACCATTCTCAAGTCGATTGTCTTACAATTGGTCAACTTACTTTAGCCACGCTATTGTGACTCATCGACTGCAACCTAATATTTCCTTCCTAGGCTTAATACACGATATCTGAGGCCTATTATAAGAACATATGTTTGCTATTCTAGGTCGTGGAATATTTAAGTTTGTTTGTTAGCTTCATTTTTTCCGACTCTGTAAAGTGAATAGCACAAAGTTGTACTATTTAATTGCTTAGAACGGCAATCTTTGTACTATAGTGAACGTAGTTATAAATACTGCTATCTAAACAGGAGAATGGGTTGAGGATGTAGACCGCTGTGCTACGGAACCTCAATATGGAATTAACCTCAACTACTTTTATTTTTAAATCATTTATTTTATTTTGCATTTTTTTTATTATTAATAATTTTGTTTTGTTTACTCTCATGTGCGTTAAGTTCCCTTACATTCAAGCTTTCATTCGTGTCTGCTTACTCACTCAAGCTTGCTTACTATCCTTGTGTTCGTTCTAAACAGCCTGAACTTGTTAACTTTAAACATTACAACGAAATATCTTGAATGCCTCGATCATGTCCACGCTGGCTTTCATCTTTTCGATTCTTGTCATTTTTAGGTTCTCACGGAATGCTTTCATACTGAAATCTGGATTGTTGGGTGTGTGTGTGCTTTAAGAAGGTAGGGACATCATGCTAATGCTGCATACTCTAGTACCAGTCTCACGTGAGTGGTAAAAAGAAGCGTTGATCAGGGCCATAAAATCTGCTCTAATGCTCTCCAGCCTTGCATATACCGCTGATGTAGTTCTATTTAAGTGTTCCTCTGGTGATATGTTTCCATATAGATCAACTCTTCCGTCCCCGACCTTGGGAGATGTCTTTTTAATTATGTGTTATTACTCCTTTATCTCTTACTTTCTTTTAACTTCTTTTTCTCCTCGTCCGTGTCCTCTTTTCGCTGTCTTGCATTGCATTGGCCAGCGTTGAACTCGAGCATCCACTTGTTAGATCAGTGTTATCATTCGTTCAGAATTTCCTGGAACTTCTTATAGTTATTACCTTCATTTTACATCGTTCTTATACACCGTTCTGATACATGTTCCTCATACATGGGTATGTTCCTCATACATGGGTATGTTCCTCATACATGGGTATGTTCCTCATACATGGGTATGTTCCTCATACATGGGTATGTTCCTCATACATGGGTATGTTCCTCATACATGGGTATGTTCCTCATACATGGGTATGTTCCTCATACATGGGTATGTTCCTCATACATGGATTGTGAGGAGCGAGGTCTGGCACTGTGATTTAGAGAACACTCATCGTCCTGATTCCCAAGTCTGATTGTGTGTGTGTGTGTGTGTGTGTGTGTGTGTGTGTGTGTGTGTGTGTGTGTGTGTGTGTGTGTGTGTGTGTGTGTGTGTGTGTGTGTGTGTTTGAGTGGATATTTGTTTGTATTTGTGCATTTATGTGCGAGAGAATATACATATATATACACACATTAATGAGCACATGTGCCAAAACGAACTCACATACGCGCATGTGGACGTTTGCACACACACACACACACACACACACACACACACACACACACACACACACACACACACACACACACACACACACACACACACACACATAAGACCTCAACATCAAACCACGATGTGTGTTAAGACCTGTCGTAAGAGACCATGACACAAGAAAGGTTTAATATTCGGCCATTCCCATATGCAAATTTTAAGAGCGTCTCAGAGCACCTAAGATTAGTACCGAATCTACCCGAGCAGAGTCTCCGTAATAGGCAAGTTTTTGTAATGGTCGTTTATTAGGTAAATTGCGACAATTAGTAACTTTGCCACCTATTAATTAACTCACTATTAATATTCTAATTAGCATCTGCGAATACGAGGGAGAAAATTTTCTCAAATGGAATGAGAAAATAGGAGAAGCAGCCCATTTATATAGATAAGACTTTAACTACTGGGGAATGGGGCAAGGTGATGGTAGTAATGATTAGGGATAGGTGGTTGTGGTGATGATTGTGGTGGTGATAATCCTGAGCGGGGGGATTGGGATGGGGGGGAGGTGATTGTGGTTGAGATGGTGGTGGTGGTGATGGCCATATATAGCGTCTACAGCACAATAACCACAACTCAGGAACTTTGTATTCCAAGGAGGAGGGAAAAAGTGCAAAAAAATATTAGTTTCTTATATATTGGTAAGACACAACAGCACTTGTATTTTGGGTCTCTTCTTAGGAGAGGTTTCACACTCTAACCCTTCCCCCCCTTTCCCCACCCCTTTCCCCCCCTTTCCCCACCCCCCTCTTCCTCCTCGTGTTCTTATCAGACAATTTCATAACTCGCATGTTGAAGCCTGAAAATAGCATCGATTTTCTAAAGCTTCAGCAACGTGCTTTTGCACCTCTTGTTTTTAATCACAAATGCCAAAAAGGCGAGGCGAGGTCTGGTCAGAGTGCAATTACGACTGCAACTTGATCAGGAGATGGGGGGAAGCCGTAAAGACCATCCGGGTGCATTTCCTTAGCCTCCACCCGGTAATCTGGAGACGTTCTTGAGAGGGGACTTCAAGGGGCCTGCTGGTGGAACAGCTAATTAATTCACATGATGGACGCTAAGGGGTGAGATATCTTTCTTTCTCTCTCGCTATCTTGCTCTCTCTCTCTCTCTCTCTCTCTCTCTCTCTCTCTCTCTCTCTCTCTCTCTCTCTCTCTCTCTCTCTCTCTCTCTCTCTCTCTCTCTCTCTCTCTTTCTCTCTCTCTCCCTCGAAGCCTCTTGCTTTAGCGCTGTTGAAGAGGTTTAATAAATTACTGTCTGTGGTGGCCTCAACTGGAGGTAATTCAGCAACCAGTTCTCCAGATTTGCACTCCGTAAAAAATGTAACCGTTTTGCCTAACCAGGAACGTCGAAATTAAACAGTTTTGACTAACTAAAAAACAACAACATACGAACCCAAGCAACCCACCTAACTTACTGAGGACGATGCATGGAAAACGTCCATATTATGGTGGTTTAATTTGGGCCAATGCGTCTTATTTTTTTACGTATTGGTCGTCTACGTAAGCAAAACTTCCACTGTTCGGGTACTCATAAATTTAAGTCTTCAAATTCAAAGTAAATTTGTCCATGCTAAATATTTTGTTTTAATTTATTTATTAGTGGTAACTAATTTATGCTCATCCAAGCTGCGACCGACCTCAACTAATCAGGTTAAACATATTGGGTAATTAAAACTGTTTTCTAAAAAAAAAATATTATATTTGTTTGTATAGTTAGGCCTAGGAGAGAATATGTTGGGTTAGGCGCTTCGGTCTCTTTTTTTTTTTTTTTTTTTTTTTTTTTTTGTTAGGAAACGGGTGAAGATTTTCAGAGGTAATATTCGAACATACAGAACTTTAGCGAAGCAATTGTTCGAGAATTGTTCGATTGCCATCAGATGTGAATCGTGTGTAAAAATTATTTTAATTCATAAACAGCGGGTTTAGGGGACTCTTAATGAGCATTTGCCCATTGTGTGTGAGGACGGACAGTTTACGGAGTTGCGATTCGAACAGAGGTCGTCAGCGAAGCACTGTTCGAGAAATATTCGAACGTCATAAGTTATTAGTCATGTGTAGAGCATCTATCATTCATAAAATTAAAGATGCTCTACACACGACTTGCATCAGGGCTGGTCTTGATAAGGACGGGCTGGTGTTGATAAGGACGGGCTAGTCTTGATAAGGACGGGCTGGTGTTGATAAGGACGGGCTGGTCTTGATGAGGACGGGCTGGTGTTGATGAGGACGGACTGGTGTTGATGAGGACGGGCTGCACCTTTCCCAATCTCCTCCTGCTGTTATGGCGTGGTCGTCCGCGAACCATTTTGAAGCGCACGAAGCCAATTCCTATCTGGTGGTCATATTTTATTGTCAGCCCAGATCTAATCGTCAGGTATGATGCTTTGTCACCCGTGATTCCCCCATGCAAAACTGGTCGAATAATCTTGATTCTTCCCGAGGGTGTAAGCCTAGGGGGTGAGGGGGTCGCTATGGGTTAGGGACTTATGGAGAGTCTTATTTCATGACAGGTGGAGGGCTTCCACCTAGACGTGAAGGGCTTCCACCTAGACGTAGAGGGCTTCCACCTAGACGTGGAGGGCTTCCACCTAGACGTGGAGGGCTTCCACCTAGACGTGGAGGGCTTCCACCTAGACGTGGAGGGCTTCCACCTAGACGTGGAGGGCTTCCACCTAGACGTGGAGGGCTTCCACCTAGACGTGGAGGGCTTCCACCTAGGTTAAGAGAGGTTCTTCAAACATCAATTAATGCTTGTTGCTTCCTCCAATTATATTCTTAAAAAAATATATACGCATTCATCCCACCCTGCTTTTACGAACCCATGTCAGTTGTGACTCGTTTCCTCTACGGGAAAGCCCCCCTCACCATCAATGCCGGCCGCCTCATTTGCAAGTGAATGGTGCAACCATGAAAAGTACGAACCCCAGCAACCCACCTTAACCTATCGGAGGTCAATTGCATATATATAGATACATATATAGGTCCCACAATCTGTGGGTCTTATAGTGGTTCTGGGACTCCGATGTCACCATTTGCATCAGGGCAACTTACCTCTGTCATCACTTCTGACACTTAAGTAAGTCGCTCTCCTTGACCCCCCCACGTCACTTACCTCTTGCACCTTGTGTGCCACATTGAGTGATCACCACTTAGACACCTTACAACTCTGGCACCTTGAAAGCTGGCATTACCTTCACTCTTTGACTAAGAGGGATTACTAAGAAATTTGTAATTTCTAACTTCTTCTTCTTCTTCTTCTTCTTGATAGTAGGTACAGTTTGCATGAAGGGTTTACCCTCCCGATGACTGCACCAGATGTTGGGAGACGAGTTTATGTTGAGGATGATAAGAGTGTCAAAAGTGCTTGTTGCGTTGTAGTGTAGATAGAGGAGCGGCGACTTCAGCAGAGGTGGATGTGAGAGGGAGACTTGTCGCACCGTAGGGCGGCATTTTGTGTTTATGGCGTCAGCTGATCCAAGGAGTTGCATTGTGCGCTAGACGTCTACTAACATTTTTCCCGGAACTTCAGTATCGGAAAGCGCAAGCAGTACGCTTCCCAAGTCATCAACGTGTGTAAGGACACCCGGCCACCAGGCGGCGCCGTTGGTTAAGACATCTTATCCGGCACCCCATAAACAAACTCCTTCGCCCGCGGCACCCAGATAGTGGAAGAGCCCCAGGGATCGGAAGCACCCGGGCATCCCGATAAGGGTCCAACACCTGACCCTCATGGGACACGACCCCGGCAGCTGGGACAAGGCTTTCCCCAGATCGGGGCAACGAAGGAGGGGGGAACTGCAGGGGATGCAGGCGCGGCATCGACCCCACCACAGGGTACAGGAGCCGAGGCTCCTCCTCCCCCCGGCGCACATCCTTCTTCAGCACCACGACGAGGTCCTGATCACCAGGGGGCAACCCCCCACTTCGGGGATCCAACAACAAGAGGCGCAGGGGGGAGTACAGGAAGCAACTCTTTGCCCCTCACAGCCCCATCATCTATGACGGGGGACGCCAGAGAACCATACTCCCTCCACCTCCTCCCAAGGCACACCACGAAGGGGAGACACACTCCCAGCCCGCCGGGAATGCTTCGAGACAGGCCGCACCACACCACTCCCACTAGGCTTGCTCCACAGGCACGGCCACCATTTTCGCGTCAACACGGCCCACACCCACACTATCCGAAGAGTTCACAGAGGCCACATCGCCCGCACTGTCCACCTCATCCAGGGAAACAGTCTCAGAACACCGGCGTGCACGCCTCGGCAAAGAAATAGAAGCATAAGAACTACAGTCGCCGACACACACAGGCACGGCTGGCACCTCCCCCCTGCCCGAAGCACGCCCTTCAGAACATAAGAACCTGTATCCCCGGGAGCCGTGACCATCTACAGGCGGGGGCGGGACATGGACCTCCACCGGGGGGACAAGGACCTTGTTCCAGCGAACACCTAACACAGTTCCAAACCGTTCGAAACAGGTCAAAAAATCGTTCTGAAACTCGAAGGGGGGCACCATGCACCGCCACAGACGTCAAGGTGACACTAAGAGTCACCACCTTAACAGAACCAGCAGTATCAGGGAGAGGGTAAACACGCCCCTCACACCGCTCGAGAAACGTCCGAAAGGCAACCTGGAGGTGGAATTTGACCACAGCACGGTGGCCCTGAAGCAGCTGGACGCCCACTAAGTCCGACAGCTGCACATGCAGCACGTCCACCAGGGCGACACCAACCAACGGATGATCCACCAGCACCGTAAATGCCAGACCAGCCGACGATGTCCTCTTCACTGGAGGACGAGAAGTCCCCATGGCTAAGTCAAACGTCACTCTGTCAGTAGCAAACCACCACCACCAGCAGGACAACCAGCAATCGTCCGACGTAAACACTAGCCAGGAGCGGAGACACCTCAGGAGCATCCGACCCGGCCGGTGGTCGAAACTCAGCTCCAATTTCTAACTTAGCAAATAAGTTGGGGGGGGGGGACTTGATGTTAGTTAGGCAGGGGCCAGGATTCCACACGCATTTGCACCAGTACGTACGAAGCCTGCACATCTTTTTCTCAATTTCTCAAACAAAGCCGCCAATTTTGAGAAAATTGGCGGTTTGGTTTACATTTATTAAACAGTTAAAAGGCATCGAAAGTTCCCAGTCAAATAGCAACAATTTGACTTATAACAATAATAAAAATTTGTTATAAGTAGCCTAAGGCTTCGGAGCTCATAAACTGTTTACTAAATGTAAACAAAGCCGCCATGATTGAGAAAAGATGTACAGGCTTCGTAAGTGGTTGCGGAAATGCTTGTTGAATCCTGGTGCTGGTGTTCTGGCTCCAGCGCTCGTTAACACCGGGCCTATTTGTCCCAGGCGATTTCCCAGCGGAAAGGGACAGAGAAGGAAAAGGGACTCTCAGCTGAGAAGGATGGGCACATGTTCACCACCTCAATGATACAAACACAAGAGTATCAAACTCGGGGGAAGGTGATTGACAATGAATTCAATCACATCATTAAACCCAAGGGAGGGGGGTGGGGCTGGCTGGTACAGCAATCAAGGACGTACATAGTGCACAGGAGCGGATTGCAATAAATACTCAAAGATCTTTGTAGTTTATGTAGCTGTATTTATTAAAGCAATTCGAAGGGATTTTAGTCTAAATGTCCCGACGAGACAAAAACCTCAAACATGCTAATAGTATCAGAACAGGGAATATATATATTTATATATATTCACAAATTACACTACACGAATTAAATCAATGACCCGCAACAAGAATACAGCTTAACGACCTGGCAACCTCTAGGGGGGGGGGGGGTTGTCATTGTGTCCGCTACAATACCATTCTGACCCACCACCAAGTATACTTTATTCCTAAACATAGCCCAGGACTATAGTAAACTCAGTATATATATATATATATATATATATATATATATATATATATATATATATATATATATATATATATATATATATATATATATATTTTGGTAGCAGTCTTTCCTGTAGACATATTTTATTAAATATGACCGAAAAAGTAAGATTAATAATTCTAACACGAATTTTCTCAATCTTTCGTACATTATGCTTCACTGTTGGAGGTAAATCAAAAATCACTTCTCCAAAATTCATTTTTATTAAAAAAAACGGCCAGCCTACTCTTGAGAAACTCTCCAGACACGAAACAGAACGCTTTAAAAGAGACTAACGTCGTCTATGCCTTCAAATGCCCACTTGGGGACTGTAAGCTCCAAAAAACCCAGTATATAGGCAAGACAACAACATCTCTTTCTAGGCGTTTAACGATGCATAAACAACAGGGCTCCATTAAGGAACATATAATCTCTTCCCATAACCAAACCATCGCCAGAGAAATCCTAGTAAACAACACAGAAATCATCGATAGATAGAGCGATAGCAGGCGGCTCGACGTTTGCGAGGCACTACACATCAAGAAGTCAACACCAGCAATCAACAGCCAATTATTGCACAACTATATTCTACCCACCTCAAGACTCCGCTCCAATATAGAAGCATCAAGAAATATGGACCAATAGGCTTTCTACAAACACTTCTATTCAATATCCATTGTTTCGTGTTCTGTCTTGTGTTGATACTTTTAATACCCTATTAATATCCTCTAGTGCCACATCATCCTTCCCACCTTACTCAAATGTATTGCCACATCACCCTTCCCACCTCACTCAAATGTAGATATAAAATCAGGGAAACGCAAGTTCTAATCAGTTGTGTATTTGTGAAGTCTTTGAAAATGTAATAAGTTTTACGAAACGCGCCCGTGTCGCGTCAGACTAGAAATAAAAATGAATTTTGGAGAAGTGATTTTTGATTTACCTCCAACAGTGAAGCATAATGTACGAAAGATTGAGAAAATTCGTGTTAGAATTATTAATCTTACTTTTTCGGTCATATTTAATAAAAATATATATATATATATATATATATATATATATATATATATATATATATATATATATATATATATATATATATATATATATATATATATATATATACCGAGAAGCTGAGTTTACCTCCCGGTGTGCACACCCCTTTGTGTATATACCTATTCCTTATTGGGGAGGTTTACGGCCAGTATAGAGGTCTATGGGAGGTCCGAAAGGCCTCTATGGGGACCTCTATATTTCAGCTATTAAACCTAAAAGCTAAGGCAAAGTAAACCCAGTGTCTACCGAAGAATTTATGAGAGAAAAAAAGTATACATGTATAGGTGAATGTAAATGAAACGCACATATGGGAATGGTGGAAGTATGTGAGGTCGTCAGGGTATGTGACATACTGAAAGAGTATACAAGCTACCGTATGAATAAACCTTTTCCCACGCCCTATCCGGCCTTTTCGTGAGAGAAAATTAGATCTGCATACTTACGAGTATGATGAGCGTATATATATATATATATATATATATATATATATATATATATATATATATATATATATATATATATATATATATATATATATATATATATATATATATATATATATATATATATATATATATATATACCTTTGGGTTAATAACTACGTAACAATTTCTGTTAAATTATGTAAACATATGATTAATTTTACACATATTTTCTCTTTTTTTATTTTTCTAATTAACTTTATATTTTATATAATTTATCATACGTTTATTCTTTTTATAGTTACATCATGATATATTAAAGTGATTTTTTTAGGGGGGTTTAATGTGAGATTAAATATATTTCAGTTACGATAATATTGTCATCTCAGACAATAACCAGACTGATTGTGTTCCACTCAACACATCCACCAGTTTCCTGGAATTCTTAGAATCTAGATCACGCCACGGAGGAAATTGTCATTGTTCAACACCTCACCGCTCTGGTAACATTAACTGTTCTGTCTGTTCAACAATTCTGGTACAGATGTGAGCATGATTTCTCACATAATTCAATGATGTTTGTCAAATTTAAATTCGAGTGTTTTCGATAATAATTGTTTGACTATTTTTTTGAAGGGAGACTGCACGAAAAAAAGGAAGTTTTTATTTTTATTATGTAAGTCTTTGTGTATATTTGGTTGTTGGTTCTTATATAAGGAAGATGAATATTCGCAGGAAAGTTATTCAGGTGCCAGCCAACTACCACCAAACAACCCCCCCTTTAACATCCCAACCACCATCAACACCCACCCACCCATCTGGCCAAACCAACGAACCCCCCCCCCCACACAACCAACAACCACCCACTAACCACCCGAACCAACGACCCCCACCACCAACCAACCAACAACCACCCACTAACCACCCGAACCAACGACCCCCACCACCAACCAACCAACAACCACCCACTAACCACCCGAACCAACGACCCCCACCACCAACCAACCAACAACCACCCACTAACCACCCGAACCAACGACCCCCACCACCAACCAACCAACAACCACCCACTAACCACCCGAACCAACGACCCCCACCACCAACCAACCAACAACCACCCACTAACCACCCGAACCAACGACCCCCACCACCAACCAACCAACAACCACCCACAAACCACCCGAACCAACGACCCCCACCACCAACCAACCAACAACCACCCACAAACCACCCGAACCAACGACCCCCACCAACAACCAGCTCCACTAACCAACCTAATTAGTCCAACCAGAGTCACAGTTTGTTAATTACCTTCCTCATGTTCAACTGCTGTCAGTTACCTCCCAGTGTTCAACCTCTGTCAGCCCCCCCCCCCACCTAGTGTTCAACCCCTATCACCCCTCCCCCCACCTAATGTTCAACCTCTATCACCCCCCCCCCCTAATGTTCAACCCCTATCACCCCTCCCCCCACCAAATGTTCAACCTCTATCACCCCCCCCACCTAATGTTCAACCCCTATCACCCCCCCCCACCTAATGTTCAATCTTTATCACCCCCCCCCCCGACCTAATGTTCAACTTCTCCTTATTTTCACGTGTTCGATTTTTCTATTTCAAATAAATAAACAAAGAATATGGGGGGGGGGAGGAAAAAAAATATTTCAGTGTCAGCAGGCGAAGTTTAAACCATAGTGAACACCGCTTTTACAGATAAACAACGCTTAATGATATCCCTCGCTTACTGCGAACTCTTAAATGCTGTGATTTGCAAGATTAACCGGACTCCGATGTGTATCTTGCATACCTAAGTACCAGGCGTGGGATAGTTAACGCTTTCAACTCCATATTTGTCTGATCGGCAAGATCCCTGAACGCCTTCTGTCTTCCCCTTGTGATGTGTTCGGGGGGGGGGGGGGGCTACGTCCGTAGCCCCCCCCCCGAACGAGATACAGGTCAGTAGCCCAGCTAGTATACAGGTCAGTAGCCCTACCTCTACAGGTGGGTAGTTTAGTATACTTGCTGGTTGGTCAGTGAGCTGTTGTGGTGGCCTTAATAGCCTTCAAGAGGTTGATAGGCCTTAATAACCCTCCAGAGGTTGATAGGCCTTAATAACCCTCCAAAGGTTGATAGGCCTTAATAACCCTCCAGAGGTTGATAGGGCTTAATAACCCTCCAGAGGTTGATAGGCCTTAATAGCTCTCCAGAGGTTGATAGGCCTTAATAACCCTCCAGAGGTTGATAGACCCTAATAACCCTCCAGAGGTTGATAGACCCTAATAAGCCTCCAGAGTTTAATGGGCCTTAATAACCCTCTAGAGGTTGATAGGCCTTAATAACCCTCCACAGGTTGGTAGGCCTTACCAATACATCACAAGATCCAAGAAATTAATGCTTATTAAATACTTAGCCAATCAACTCATCCTTACCCAAAATACTACAATATAAACCGTAAATAAACATATATGGCCTAAAATTCTTTTTTTTTCTCTAAAACACAACCTTCCGCCAATCAGCTTCCAAAGCGTGTGGCCTTGCTTAAGGCTTGTTGAGGCTCAGACGCTAGCTTTCCCTTCAATCTGGTCCTCTACAAATTTGTTCATATGTATAACAACGAGTCTTCCTCCAATCAGGTAGGCTCAGATACTAGCTCCTCTTGCATTGAAGACCTTTACAAATTTCTTCGAGGACTGATAACGAGTCTATACAAGGTAATTGCCTCTCCTGGCCGACAATAACCGGTCAGAAACCGACGTATTAGTACATATTAAAACACCGTAATAGTGACGTTTGACGAGTTGCTTTTGAGGTTGAACGTTGGTGGTCAGAGGAAAAAGTTGCTTTGTTTTATGGCGTGGTAGATAAAGAAAACGGGCTGAGACAATCAACGTAGAATTAACGTTGCTCTTGCATATTGTGTCCACTGGATTAGAGGAACGTTAACTCATCATAGTTTAACGCTGGTTAATACACACACACACACACACACACACACACACACACACACACACACACACACACACACACACACACACACACATATATATATATATATATATATATATATATATATATATATATATATATATATATATATATATATATATATATATATATATATTGTGACGATAATCTCCTTCAAGAGATTGAGCCTGCTCTTCCCTCCTAAGTTCGTCGCTATACATCCCTATACAACTAATATGGAAGAGATATCCAACAAGTACAACTCCAAGGTTTGCCAGAGAGCAAACGTATTCAGCACCAGGAACACCTGCTCCGCCTCCACCACTCGAACCACCAAACTACCTGTCCGTCGCCTGCTCATCGCTGATTGGCTGGTGGTCAGTCGCGCCTGCTCCTCCACCGCCACACTACCTGATGTCTGGGGCCGCCACGACCTGCAGACCTCAGAATATCCAGTGCTTGCTTTCAACAAGTTAACACGTCTCGTTGGTAGACTAAGATCTAGCTTACGTGAACTAAGAGAGGTGGCAGCTTAAAGCCAATATTCCTGCACCCATATTTTGCATTGTATATTGTTCACTTGTTATTACTCACTTGTCTTAACGTAACTTTTCATTTTGCCATTTGATTATTCTTATTATTTTGATTGATTGATTTTATGTTCCAATTTGTATGTCCATTTTATTCATGTTTTGCTTTTCTAACGTAATTAAAATCTCATTGTTAAATTTACTTGTGTTTTGTGTCTTCCCATTACCTTACCACAGACGAAGTTCAAGATTTTCTTTTTTGTTTCTATATGTGACGAGGCCATACCCCTAGCTTTTGAAACAGCCGAACACCAATGCGTTACCGTCACAATATATATATATATATATATATATATATATATATATATATATATATATATATATATATATATATATAACTGAAAACTCACACCCCAGAAGTGACTCGAACCCATACTCCCAGAAGCAACGCAACTGGTATGTACAAGACGCCTTAATTCACTTGACCATCACGACCGGACACTTCTGGGGTGTGAGTTTTCAGTTGCATATTGTCCTGGGGACCAATCAGGCTTGTTCATATATATATATATATATATATATATATATATATATATATATATATATATATATATATATATATATATATATATATACATATATATATATATATATATATATATATATATATATATATATATATATATATATATATATGAGAATGGAAGTTACTGCAGAGGGCCTATTGGCCCATACCTTGCCTTAAAGTGGGTAGATAGAATGTAGTTGTGCATTAATTGGCTGTTGATTGCTGGTGTTAACTTTTTGATGTGTAGTGCCTCGCCCCCTTTCATCCAAAGTGCAGGCGGCTCAACATCAGCGAGGCACTA
>NC_091192.1:28568716-28573716 GCF_040958095.1 Procambarus clarkii
TACGAGAAAGTGTAAGTCAGTATGACAATATAGCACTTGGAAGGGATATATGAGGACAAGGAGCTGGGATATGAGGACAAGGAGCTGGGATATGAGGACAAGGAGCTGGGATATGAGGACAAGGAGCTGGGATATATGAGGACAAGGAGCTGGGATATATGAGGACAAGGAGCTGGGATATATGAGGACAAGGAGCTGGGATATGAGGACAAGGAGCTGGGATATGAGGACAAGGAGCTGGGATATATGAGGACAAGGAGATGGGATATATGAGGACAAGGAGCTGGGATATATGAGGACAAGGAGCTGGGATATATGAGGACAAGGAGCTGGGATATATGAGGACAAGGAGCTGGGATATATGAGGAAAAGGAGCAGGGATATATGAGGACAAGGAGCTGGGATATATGAGGACAAGGAGCTGGGATATATGAGGACAAGGAGCTGGGATATATGAGGACAAGGAGCTGGGATATGAGGACAAGGAGCTGGGATATATGAGGACAAGGAGCTGGAATATGAGGACAAGGAGCTGGGATATATGAGGACAAGGAGCTGGGATATATGAGGACAAGTAGCTGGGATATATGAGGACAAGGAGCTGGGATATGAGAACAAGGAGCTGGGATATGAGGATAAGGAGCTGGGATATGAGGACAAGGAGCTGGGATATGAGGACAAGGAGCTGGGATATGAGGACAAGGAGCTGAGATATGAGGACAAGGAGCTGGGATATATGAGGACAAGGAGCAGGGTTATATGAGGACAAGGAGCAGAGATATATGAGGACAAGGAGCTGGGATATATGAGGACAAGGAGCTGGGATATATGAGGACAAGGAGCAGGGATATATGAGGACAAGGAGCTGGGATATATGAGGACAAGGAACTGGGATATGAGGACAAGGAGCTGGGATATGAGGACTAGGAGCAGGTATATGAGAACAAGGAGCTGGGATATGAGGACAAGGAGCTGGGATATAACGACAAGGAGCTGGGATATGAGGACAAGGAGCTGGGATATAAGGACAAGGAGCTGGGGTATGAGGACAAGTTGCTGGGATATAAGGACAAGGAGCTGGGATATAAGGACAAGGAGCTGGAATATAAGGACGGTGCCCAAATACTTGGATCATACCTTTACCTTGCGGTGATTCCGGGGTTAAGATCTCCGCGGCCCGGTCTCCGACCAGGCTTCCTGGTTGCTAGACCGGTCAACCAGACTGTTGGGCGCGGCTGCTCGCACCCTGACGTATGAATCACAGCCTGGTTGATCAGGTATCCTTTGGAGGTGTTATCAAGTTCTCTCTTGAACATTGTGAGGGGTCTGCCAGTTATGCCCCTTATGTGTAGTGGAAGCGTGTTGAACAGTCTCGGGCCTCTGATGTTGATAAGAGTTCTCTCTCAGAGTACCTGTTGCACTTTTGCTTTTCAAACGGGGGTATTCTGCACATCCTGCCATGCCTTCTGGTCTCATGTGATGTTATTTCTGTGTGCAGGTTTGGGACCAGCCCCTCTATTATTTTCCACGTGTAAATTATTATGTATCTCTCCCGCCTGCGCTCAAGAGAATGCACATTTAGGCTCTTTAGTCGGTCCCAATAGTTTAGGTGTTTTACTGAATGGATTCTAGCGGTAACTCAAGGAAATCTGCACGCCCTCCATCAGGAATCAATATGCTCCCAACTGATAAATATATTATATTAATTGCGAATATTTAAAAACCATAACATAAAATCTATAAAGAGCACAGGAGCATTGCTCCTGTTTCAACAGCACAGCAGGAACAGCAGCAGGTGAAGCCGCCGGCGATGCAGGCAGAGGTGCAAGTTAAAGGAGCTGTAGTTAGGGCAGAGAGAGAGACTATTGCCCCACGCGCGTGTGTGTGTGTGAGTGTGTGTGTGGGTGTGTGTGTGTGTGTGTGTGTGTGTGTGTGTGTGTGTGTGTGTGTGTGTGTGTGTGTGGGTGTGCTCCATCACAGGGGAAAGCAATTGAAGGGATCTCGCAACTCTCACCATGACTGATGAGAGTGACCAGGTCCAAGGCAGCTTGTCCTCAGGCTCGGCTCGTCCATCCAACGGCCGACCCCCCCCCCCCCCAAACCCTTACCCATGAGGTATTAAGTCGTAATGGTTTGGCACTTTTCCCTGATAATTCCCTTCCCTTCCCCAAACATTCAATCATAAATTTTAATGAATCGTCGTTAAAATATATATATATATATATATATATATATATATATATATATATATATATATATATATATATATATATATATATATATATATATATATATATATATATATATATATATAATATACACACGACAGTGTATATATATTTAATTTACATTACTATTTACTAGAATTTGGTGTATAGTTTTGCCTAAATTTAGTTAGGTTAGTTTAGGTGTTTCTGTTGGCAATTATTTGTATTTGAAGCACGTGGGTGAAGCTTTATACAGAGGTGTGATTTGAAAAGATGGCGTCAGCAAAGCACTGTTCGAGAAATGTTCGAATATCATCAGCAATGTGTCGTGTGCAAAACGTCTGTCTATGAGGACGAACTGTCTTTACGAGGACGGGCTGTCTTTACGAGGACGGGCTGTCTTTATGAGGACGGGCTGTCTTTATGAGGACGGACTGTCTTTACGAGGACGGACTGTCTTTATGAGGACGGACTGTCTTTATGAGGACGGACTGTCTTTATGAGGACGGGCTGTGCTTACGAGGACGGACTGATCAATGTACCTAACACAACTCCAGCGCCGTGAATTGTGGGTTCTCGAGTTATGGATTGCTGCGCTTTCATCCTAAAACATTCTTTTTAGGTGTGTTTTTTGTAGTGTTGCGGTGATGGGATTGTTGCTCCCGGGCGGATATGCCGCTTCAAGAACGCTGTTCACTTGGGTAATAACAAGGTGGTTGAAATTGGCAATACATTTCGCGAATTTGTGATTGATGGAATAATTGGCGGATGGATGGGGGAGGGGGTGGTGTGGGGTGTGGGGCTTTAATCCTTGTAAACGTGGCATGTTATCAGGGATGGAGGGGGGGATCGAAGAACGACTTCTGAACCATGGGGGTGTAATTCCGTCGTTGGGGGCATTATCTCGGATTTATAGGATTCAATTAGCCTCCGACCGTCCGCTGGACGCACGACGGGGCATCACGTGACGTGGGTAGATGCTGGGTTATACGTCGCTCCGTCATGACGTACTCGAAGTTACAACTCGTGATTTTGTCAAACGTGTTTTTGGGGAGGGGAATTTGGAATTTATGACAGGCACGCACCGTGGTCCGGTCACGGTGCAAAGTCGGCATGAAGCTGAGATTACACAAATCGCATCTTGATCAATCATGGCGGACTTGTCTGTATTTAGTCAACAGTTTACGAGTTTGGAAATGCTACGAGGTTCTTCTCCAACCAAGATTGTTATTGTTTATAAAATACATCGTAACGCCTCGGAGCTCGTAAACTGTTTATTAACGCCAACTAAGCCGATATGATTAGGGAAAGATGTACCGGTTTCGAAAGTGGACACGTGACTTTCGGTGGAAACTTGCCAGTAAATAATCTACTTCTGATGCTATTCTGTATCTTCCATACACAGTTGGAAGATATACACATGCCAATCACATACACATGCACATGGATTGGCGTACACATGCCAATCACATACACATACACATGCACATGGATTGGCATACACATGCCAATCACATACACATACACATGCACATGGATTGGCATACACATGCCAATCACATACACATGCACATGGATTGGCATACACATGCCAATCACATACACATGCACATGCACATGGATTGGCATACACATGCCAATCACATAAACATGCACATGGATTGGCATACACATGCCAATCACATACACATGCACATGGATTGGCATACACATGCCAATCCGTTGACCAGCAGGTCAACGGATTGTCACTAGCGTCCTGGTTGCCCCAAGACACACGCCCTGCACCCCACGACGTGCTAAAAGCTACACAACCTGCAGGAGTCTTCGCCAACCCATTGTGTCGTGAATCCGTTGTGTCGTGAATCCGTTGTGTCGTGCTCTAACTTAAGTTGATATTATCGACATTCTTTATACATTTCTGTTGATCTTGAGGTGTCATTAATTTATATCTCAGTTCCAAACAGAGCCGCCATGCTTGAGGAAAGATGTACAGGTTTCGTAAATGTACATTTCTCGCAGGTGGATAAGTAAGATATCCGTAAGATATAAGTAAGGTAGTGGTAGTGTTGGTGGTAGTTGTGGTGATGGTAGTGATGGTGATGGTTGTGGTGGGTGGTAGTGTTGGCAGTGGTGGTGGTGGTGATGGTAGTGGTAGGTGGTAATGTTGGCAGTGGTAGTAGTGGTGGTAGTAGGGGTAGTGGTGGTGATGGTAGTAATAGGTGGTAGTGGTGGTAGGGGGTGTGGTGGTGGTAGTGGTGGTGATGGTAGTGATGGTGATGGTAGTGGTGGGTGGTTTGTGTTGGCAGTGGTGGTAGCGGTGGTAGTGGTGGTAGGTAGTGCTGGTGGTTGTAGTGGTGGTAGTGGTGGTAGGTAGTGGTGGTGGTTGTAGTGGTGGTGGTGGTAGTAGTGGTGGTAGTGGTGGTGGTAGTGGTGGTGGTGGTAGTGGTGGTAGGTAGTGGTGGTGGTTGTAGTGGTGGTAGGTAGTGGTGGTAGTGGTGGTGGTGGTAGTGGTGGTGGTGGTAGTGGTGGTGGTGGTAGTGGTGGTGGTTGTAGTGGTGGTGGTGATGGTAGTGGTAGGTGGTAGTGGTGGTAGTGGTGGTGAAGGGGCCATGTAACACTGTCGAAGACAAGAAAAGTGAGTGAAAAGGAAAACTTGAGAGTGGCGTCCACGTCCGGCGCTAAGATTGATGAGCCGACCTGTCACTAGTCTGTCTCTCTCTCCTGTTTGCAGCCCCGGCACCCTGCCCTGCCCTTCCTTGCCCTGCTGTACCCTGCCCTGCCCTTCCTGGCCCT
>NC_091192.1:28578716-28696216 GCF_040958095.1 Procambarus clarkii
TATGCCGCAGTAACCTTAAATCATGCCTAAAATCAATATTAAATCAATTGAAAGTCGACCTTAAATAAAATCAACGCTGATTGGACGTTAAATTCGACGTTTTTTGTTTGTTTTTCTAGATTTGCCCCGAGATGGGGAAGGGAGAGGGTGTGGGGGAGAATTGGGGGGTGGGGGAGGAGGGGGGAAAGGACTTTACACAGGACTGGTAATTATAGACTGCGTTGACTAAGGAGGGATACACCGGACTGCTGGCTGGTCAGAGGATCATGGTGTGTGCATGACTCGACTCTCTTCGTTCTTCCCTAATATGTGTAATTAATTCGCCCAATTTTGGACACGGAGGGAAAAAAATTTAACACCCCCCCCCCACTCCCCCCTCCCTCCGTGGGGCACATTTGTTGTCATTCGCAATCACTCTGGGCAACGTTCCTTGTCAACCAACCACCAATTAACTCTTTGAACGTTTTTTTTTTTTTTGTCAACCGGATTCAGACAAACGTTTTTTTTTATCTCACACACACACGCGCATTTGAGACTGAAGAAAAAGAGGAGGTCTCGGGCCGTCGTGGAACCGGACCTGAAAATGCGGTCTAGGATGGACCGAAACGTCGTCGTATCTTCACTTTCCGATGTGTGTGGTGGTTGGGGAATCGATTCTTGAGCCACGGTATTGGGTCATCGTCTGCCTAGAAACGGGTTAATTGACTTTTGCAGCGACCACATTATTATCGATCAACATTATAGAGAAAACTGAACATTACAGAAGCTATAATTGACAATTTTTTTTAACTAAGTGCGTGATATAGACACCCTGATTATAGATACATATGTTAACACTGTCATACATAGAAAACATCTGTTGACACAAACAGACACAGAAACACCCGTTGATACTAACAGAGGAAAAAACAAAATTCCCGTTGATATTAATGGAGAGTGAACTTAATATTCTTTTGGTCTAAATATATATACATAGAAATTTTAAATAATACGACCATCTATTGTCTTTAGCTCCTGCTTTCACGGGAGCGTGGCACAGACCTCAAGCCGCCTCGTGGAATAAAGATGAGGAAGGTGTAACCTATTGTCTCGGAGGTTAAGAAATCACGAGGTCAAAATAGTACCAATAAAATAGGGAGTGATGTTGGGGGTGTGTAGTGGCGACGCTGCTGGCTGGGGTGGTGTTTGTCCTGGCTCCATCTATCACTTGTGGGGGTTCGAGTCTTGACACGTGTGCGTGTGTGTGTGTGTGTGTGTGTGTGTGTGTGTGTGTGTGTGTGTGTGTGTGTGTGTGTGTGTGTGTGTGTGTGTGTGTGTGTGAGATTTGTTTTTTATGCTTAAGTGTGTCTATATTTAAGTGTATGTGTGTGTGTGTGTGTGTGTGTGTGTGTGTGTGTGTGTGTGTGTGTGTGTGTGTGTGTGTGTGTGTGTGTGTGTGTGAGATTTGTTTTTTATGCTTAAGTGTGTCTATGTTTATGTGTATGTGTGTGTGCGTGTGTGAGCATGCGTGTGTGTGTGTGCGTAAATGACTTAGGTTCACTTGTAAATCCATACAAGAGCATCAAATAAGATACAGAGAGGCGTAACCAGCTGCCCTCCTCAGCATCCGTCTTGGGAGATGAGATATGCATCACTCTAAGGTGTGGGTGTTTGAGCAGTGTGTTGGTTTTCTGCACTCACACTTAACCCGAGTGCAATCCTTGCACGTACACTTACCTTGAGTGTATTCCTTGCACTCGCACTCAACTTGAGATCGCTCCTTGCACTCAGACTTATACTGAGAGCCCTTTTTGCATCTACTCTTATCCTGGGAGCCCCCCCCCTTCCTTGCACTCACACTTATCTTGAGAACACTCTATGTACTCACGCTCACAATGAGAGCACTCATGCACTCACACGCACTCTGACAGCCTTGGGAAAAGTCATGTTAGACGAGTCACGATCACATCTGTCTGCCTCCTGGAGACACACACACACACACACACACACACACACACACACACACACACACACACACACACAAACACACACACACACACACACACACACACACACACACACACACACATGTACCATCTGGGAGGTGATATCCTACAAGAGTCAAATAGAGAGAAAGATCTGGGGATTGATATCACACCGAACCTGTCTCCAGAGGCCCACATCAAAAGGATATCATCAGCGGCATATGCTAGACTGGCCAACATAAGAACTGCCTTTAGAAAGTTGTGTAAGGAATCGTTCAGGACCCTGTATACCAATTACGTCAGACCAATCCTGGAATATGCAGCTCCAGCCTGGAGTCCATACCTGGTTAAACACAAGACAAAGTTAGAGAAGATTCAGAGGTATGCCACCAGGCTCGTCCCGGAACTAAGGGTATGAGCTACGAGGAAAGGCTAAAGGAGCTGAAACTCACGTCCCTGGATAACAGAAGAGTAAGGGGAGACATGATAACCACCTACAAAATTCTCAGGGGAATTGACAGGGTAGACAGAGACAAACTGTTCAGCACGGGTGGGATACGAACAAGGGGACACAGGTGGAAACTTAGTACCCAGATGAGCCACAGAGACGTTAGAGAGATTTTTTTCAGTGTCAGAGTAGTTAATAAATGGAATGCACTAGGAAGTGATGTGGTGGAGGCTGACTCCATACACAGTTTCAAATGTAGATATGATAGAGCCCAGTAGGCTCAGGAATCTGTACACTAGTTGATTGACAGTTGAGAGGCGGGACCAAAGAGCCAGAGCTCAACCCCCGCAAACACAATTAGGTGAGTACAATTAGGTGAATACACACACACACACACACACACACACACACACACACACACACACACAGACACACACACACACACACACACACACACACACACACAGGGGAATCAGCTATCAAGGGGGGTCTGGTAGCTGAGCGGACAGCGCGCAGGACTCGTAATTTTGTGGCCTGGGTTCGATTCCCGGACCAGGCAGAAACAAATGGGCAAAGTTTCTTTCACCCTGATGCCCCTGTTACCTAACAGTAAATAGGTACCAGGGAGTTAGACAGCTGTTACGGAGCTGCTTCCTGAGTGTGTGTGTGTGTGTGTGTGTGTGTGTGTGTGTGTGTGTGTGTGTGTGTGTGTGTGTGTGTGTGTGTGTGTGTGTGTGTGTGTGTGTACTCACCTATATGTACTCACCTATATGTGCTTGCAGGATCGAGCATTGACTCTTGGATCCCGCCTTTCTAGCTATCGGTTGTTTACAGCAATGACTCCTGTCCCATTTCCCTATCATACCTAGTTTTAAAAGTATGAATAGTATTTGCTTCCACAACCTGTTCCCCAAGTGCATTCCATTTTTCTACTACTCTCACGCTAAAAGAAAACTACCTAACATCTCTGTGACTCATCTGAGTTTCCAGTTTCCACCCATGTCCCCTCGTTCTGTTATTATTACGTGTGAACATTTCATCTATTTCCACTTTATCAATTCCCCTGAGTATTTTATATGTCCCTATCATATCTCCTCTCTCCCTTCTTTTCTCTAGTGTCGTTAGGTTCAGTTCCTTCAGCCGCTCTTCATATCCCATCCCTCGTAACTCTGGGACAAGCCTCGTCGCAAACCTCTGAACCTTCTCCAGTTTCTTTATGTGTTTCTTCAGGTGGGGGCTCCATGATGGCGCGGCATACTCTAAGACGGGTCTCACGTAGGCAGTGTAAAGTGCCCTAAAAGCTTCCTCATTTAGGTCTCTGAATGAAGTTCTAATTTTCGCCAGTGTAGAGTACGCTGCTGTCGTTATCCTATTTATATGTGCCTCAGGAGTTAGATTAGGTGTCACATCCACTCCCAGGTCTCTTTCTCGAATCGTTACAGGTAGGCTGTTTCCCTTCATTGTGTACTGTCCCTTTGGTCTCCTGTCACCTGATCCCATTTCCATAACTTTACATTTACTGGTGTTAAACTCCAGTAGCCATTTCCCTGACCATCTCTGCAGCCTGTTTAAGTCCTCTTTGAGGATCCTACAATCCTCGTCTGTCACAACTCTTCTCATTAATTTTGCGTCATCTGCAAACATTGACATGTATGATTCCACTCCTGTAAACATATCATTTACGTAAATTAGAAAGAGGATTGGTCCCAGCACCGATCCTTGAGGTACTCCACTTGTTACTGTTCGCCAGTCCGACTTTTCGCCCCTTACCATTACCCTCTGGCTCCTTCCTGTTAGGTAGTTCTTCACCCATACTAGGGCCTTTCCGCTTACTCCTGCCTGCCTCTCAAGTTTGTATAGCAGTCTCATGTGCGGTACCGTATCAAAGGCCTTTTGGCAGTCAAGAAATATGCAGTCTGCCCAGCCTTCTCTGTCCTGCCTTATCCTTGTTACTTTATCATAGAATTCTAAAAGGTTTGTTAGGCATGATTTCCCTGTCCAGAACCCATGTTGGTGCTTGTTTACAAACCCAATGCTCTCCAGGTGTTCAACAAGTCTTAGCCTAATTATTCTTTCAAGTATTTTGCAGGGGATGCTTGTCAGTGATACGGGTCTGTAGTTAAGTGCCTCCTCCCTATCACCTTTTTTGAAAATCGGTACGACATTTGCCTCCTTCCAGCAACTGGGCAATTCTCCCGACATAAGTGACTCATTAAAGATCATTGCCAGAGGCACGCTGAGAGCCTGCGCTGCCTCTTTAAGTATCCACGGTGATACTTTGTCTGGTCCAACAGCTTTATTTGCATCCAGTGTTGTCAACTGTTTCATTACATCCTCTGCTGTCACCTCTATATCTGATAGTCTTTCATCTTGGGTAATCTCTTCTAACAAAGGGAGCTGCTCAGGCTCGGTTGTGAACACTCCATGGAATTTTGCATTCAGTACCTCGCAGATTTCCTTGTCGCTTTCTGTATATGCCCCTTCTGTTTTCCTCAGTCTTGTCACTTGGTCATTTACCGACATCTTCCTTCTTATATGGCTATGTAGTAATTTTGGTTGCTTTTTCGCTTTGACTGCAATATCATTCTCATAATTTCTTTCCGACACTCGTCTTATGTTAATGTAATCATTCCTAGCTCTGTTACATCTAATCCTGTTGTCCTCTGTCCTTTGTCTTCTGTACTTCCTCCACTCCCTCCTGCTTCTCACCTTTGCTTCCTGACACTGTCTATTAAACCATGGGATGTGTGTGTGTGTGTGTGTGTGTGTGTGTGTGTGTGTGTGTGTGTGTGTGTGTGTGTGTGTGTGTGTGTGTGTGTGTGTGTGTGTATGTGAGTGTGTATGTGAGTGTGTGTGTGTGTGTGTGTGTGTGTGTGTGTGTGTGTGTGTGTATGTGTGTGTGTGTGTGTGTGTGTGTGTGTGTGTGTGTGTGTGTGTGTGTGTGTGTGTGTGTGTGTGCACTCACCTAGTTGTGTTTGCGGGGGTTGAGCTCTGGCTCTTTGGTCCCGCCTCTCAACCGTCAATCAACAGGTGTACAGATTCCTGAGCCTATCGGGCTCTATCATATCTACACTTGAAACTGTGTATGGAGTCAGCCTCCACCACCTCACTTCCTAATGCATTCCATTTGTCAACCACTCTGACACTTAAAAAGTTCTTTCTAATATCTCTGTGGCTCATTTGGGCGCTCAGTTTCCACCTGTGTCCCCTTGTGCGTGTGCCCCTCGTGTTAAATAGCCTGTCTTTATCTACCCTATCAATTTCCTTGAGAATCTTGAATGTGGTGATCATGTCCCCCCTAACTCTTCTGTCTTCCAGCGAAGTGAGGTTTAATTCCCGTAGTCTCTCCTCGTAGCTCATACCTCTCAGCTCGGGTACTAGTCTGGTGGCAAATCTTTGAACCTTTTCCAGTTTAGTCTTATCCTTGACTAGATACGGACTCCATGTTGGGGCTGCATACTCCAGGATTGGCCTGACATATGTGGTATACAAAGTTCTGAATGATTCTTTACACAAATTTCTGAATGCCGTTCGTATGTTGGCCAGCCTGGCATATGCCGCTGATGTTATTCTCTTGATATGCGCTGCAGGAGACAGGTCTGGCGTGATATCAACTCCCAAGTCTTTTTCTTTCTCTGACTCCTGAAGAATTTCCTCTCCCAGATAATACCTTGTATTTGGCCTCCTGCTCCCTGCACTTATCTTCATTATATTACATTTGGTTGGGTTAAACTCTAACAACCACTTGTTCGACCATTCCTGCAGTTTGTCTAGGTCTTCTTGAAGCCTCAAACAGTCCTCTTCTGTCTTAATCCTTCTCATAATTTTGGCATCGTCCGCAAACATTGAGAGAAATGTATCGATACCCTCCGGGAGATCATTTACATATATCAGAAACAAGATAGGACCGAGTACAGAGCCCTGTGGGACTCCACTGGTGACTTCACGCCAATCGGAGGTCTCACCCCTCAACGTAACTCTCTGCTTCCTATTGCTTAGGTACTCCCTTATCCACTGGAGCACCTTACCAGCTACACCTGCCTGTCTCTCCAGCTTATGTACCAGCCTCTTATGCGGTACTGTGTCAAAGGCTTTCCGACAATCCAAGAAAATGCAGTCCGCCCAGCCCTCTCTTTCTTGCTTAATCTGTGTTACCTGGTCATAGAATTCTATTAAGCCAGTCAGGCAAGATTTACCCTCCCTGAACCCATGTTGTCGATTTGTCACGAAGTCCCTTCTCTCCAGATGAGCTACCAGTTTTTTTCTCACGATCTTCTCCATCACCTTGCATGGTATACAAGTTAAGGACACTGGCCTGTAGTTCAGTGCCTCTTGTCTGTCACCCTTTTTGTATATTGGGACCACATTCGCCGTCTTCCATATTTCTGGTAGGTCTCCCGTCTCCAGTGACCTACTATACACTATGGAGAGTGGCAAGCAAAGTGCCTCTGCACACTCTTTCAGTACCCATGGCGAGATCCCGTCTGGACCTGTGTTGATGTGTGTGTGTGTGTGTGTGTGTGTGTGTGTGTGTGTGTGTGTGTGTGTGTGTGTGTGTGTGTGTGTGTGTGTGTGTGTGTGTATACTCACCTAGTTGTGGTTGTGGGGGTTGAGCTTTGGCTCTTTGGTCCCGCCTCTCAACTGTCAATCAACTGGTGTACAGATTCCTGAGCCTACTGGGCTCTATCATATCTACATTTGAAACTGTGTATGGAGTCAGCCTCCACCACATCCTCCACCTCCATGTTAAATCCTCTCATCGCAGGGGATTACACTCCCCTCCCTCCCCCTTTCCATCCTCACATGCAGCCTACCCTCTATCTACCACTATTATATCGCCAATAGAATCGCCAATCGCCACAATCCACTCTTTTAATCTATTTCGCACTATTTCACTTGTTTGCTGAATTGCGCCGCCCCCCCCCCCAATTAACGCCGCGGCTATTTTAGGGAAATCTGTTGCGTACGCTTATATAGTGTTTCCTATATAGTCCCTCTATAATCATACTGGCTTAAGTGGCTTACTCCTATATAGTCATACTGGCTTAAGTGGCTTACTCCTATATAGTCATACTGGCTTAAGTGGCTTACTCCTATATAGTCATACTGGCTTAGTGGGTTACCCCTATATAGTCATACTGGCTTAGGGCTTCCCCTATATAGTCATACTGGCTTAGGGCTTCCCCTATATAGTCATACTGGCTTAGTGGGTTACTCCTATATAGTCATACTGGCTTAGTGGCTTACCCCTATATAGTCATACTGGCTTAAGTGACTTACTCCTATATAGTCATACTGGCTTAGTGGGTTCCCCCTATATAGTCATACTGGCTTAGTGGGTTCCCCCTATATAGTCATACTGGCTTAGTGGGTTCCCCTATATAGTCGTACTGGCTTAGGGCTTCCCCTATATAGTCATACTGGCTTAGTGGGTTACTCCTATATAGTCATACTGGCTTAGTGGCTTACCCCTATATAGTCATACTGGCTTAAGTGACTTACTCCTATATAGTCATACTGGCTTAGTGGGTTCCCCCCTATATAGTCATACTGGCTTAGTGGGTTCCCCCTATATAGTCATACTGGCTTAGTGGGTTCCCCCTATATAGTCATACTGGCTTAGTGGGTTCCCCCCTATATAGTCATACTGGCTTAGTGGGTTCCCCCTATATAGTCATACTGGCTTAGTGGGTTCCCCCTATATAGTCGTACTGGCATAGTGGGTTCCCCTATATAGTCGTACTGGCTTAGTGGGTACCCCCTATATAGTCATACTGGCTTAGTGGGTTCCCCCTATATAGTCATACTGGCTTAGTGGGTTCCCCTATATAGTCGTACTGGCTTAGTGGGTTCCCCCTATATAGTCATACTGGCTTAGTGGGTTCCCCTATATAGTCGTACTGGCTTAGTGGGTTCCCCCTATATAGTCATACTGGCTTAGTGGGTTCCCCCTATATAGTCATACTGGCTTAGTGGGTCCCCCTATATAGTCGTACTGGCTTAGTGGGTTCCCCCTATATAGTCATACTGGCTTAGTGGGTTCCCCCTATATAGTCGTACTGGCTTAGTGGGTTCCCCCCTATATAGTCATACTGGCTTAGTGGGTTCCCCCTATATAGTCATACTGGCTTAGTGGGTTCCCCTATATAGTCATACTGGCTTAGTGGGTTCCCCCTATATAGTCATACTGGCTTAGTGGGTTCCCTCTATATAGTCGTACTGGCATAGTGTTTACTCCTATAGAGCATATTGGCCTAGTGGCTTCAGCCTAAATTGTCATATACTGACTTATAGTTGCTTTCTGATATGGTAATACTGGCTTAGTGGCTAACTCCTATCTATCATACTAGAGTGGGTTCCCGAATGTGACTGGGTCTCTCTTCCCCCTCTCCCCTCTCTCTCTCTCTCTCTCTCTCTCTCTCTCTCTCTCTCTCTCTCTCTCTCTCTCTCTCTCTCTCTCTCTCTCTCTCTCTCTCTCTCTCTCTCTCTATACCCTCTCCTTCTTCCCGTCCCAATGGTGTTGCAGTCTCTGATGTTCAGACCGTTCCTACCAGACTTGGTCAAGGCCTTGACCTTGACCTTCCTTGACCAGACTTGGAGACGGTCAAGATGAGCCTTCTTGGCCGTCTCTCCACTGTGTCCAACAGTCTGGTGAATGATGTGGGGGCAGGCCATCCAGGAGATGGGTGCATACTCTAGATGAGAGCGAACTTGCGCTTCATGTAAGGTTTTGCAGCCCTTGCTGTCGAGACGGTGGGAGATGCGCCGTAGGGCTGCAAGTTTTCTGGCTGCCTTTTTGGGCTAGGTTAAGCACGTGGTTCTTCATTGCCATTCAAGAGTCGAACTTCATTCCCAAGATGTCCATTTCATCTGTGAACTCTATGGTTTTGCCACCCATTTTCAGGCCTTTATGCCAATTCTCTTTCCCCCCCCCCCCACTCCTTCCCTCTCCTCCTTTCTCATTTCCTCTTTTAAACATCCTTCCACTCTCCCTTCTTGCTCCCACTCTCCTCTCTCACCTCTCTCTCTCTCTCTTCCTCTGAAAAATTATGAAATAAATATCTCAAATAAGTCTATGGACAATACAACCAATATTTCATATTTGACTTCATGAAAATTGCATGGGAGGAATATGGGGGTTTATGGGAATGGGAGGGGGAGGGGGGGGGGTATTAGTTGCCGACATTTCTTACAGTGCGACACTGGAACTATCCCCCGACTGGCCTATGACACGCCCACACCCCACATGCTTTTAAACTTGGACAGATTGACAATAAACATATATATATATATATATATATATATATATATATATATATATATATATATATATATATATATATATATATATATATATATATGATAGAGGGATAGATAGAGAGAGAGAGAGACTGGCTTAGCGGGTTGCCCCTATATAATCAAACTGTCTTAGCGGCTTCTCCCTGATCCACTAAGTGAGCGTAAACTCAACAAATCACCACAGTTATGCATGTATTAAATCCGCGTTACGTGGACTTTCAAAGCGGCGCAGAATCGGCAAAAATGGGATGATTACCATAGAGATGCGAACGAGAACCAGAGGCGGGCCGCCGCTGACGACTGACTGGTTGGCCCTGAATGATCCACCTCTTACAACACTGACCTCCGATGGGTGGCCGGCCCGACCCAGGCTCCTGGGGGGGGGGCAGAATAGGGTGGTGAGAGAGAGAGAGAGAGAGAGAGAGAGAGAGAGAGAGAGAGAGAGAGAGAGAGAGAGAGAGAGAGAGAGAGAGAGAGAGAGAGAGGAGGCAGGGTGGTGGTAGCAGTGGTGATGATTGATGGGTATGAAGTACTTGCGACACCTGCTACTCTCTCTTACGGGCTCACCATAGCCCGTGCTACATGGACACTTCGTTCTGAGTAGCAAAATCTGAAACAACAAACCTCTCACTCATTTACGGGCTATTCATGCCCGTGCCACCTCTTGGGGGTGGCTTAATCTTTATCAATCCCACTCATGTGTTCAGCTGAAGGGGGGAGAGAAATAGATGGATGGCGGATTGAGAGGAGGCGAAGGAGTGGATTTGTTTGTAAGGGGATGGAATGATGATAATGGTGATGTGGTTGTTAAGTGGAGTGGATGAGTGAGGATATGGTTGAGGCGTGGGATGATTTTGTGATGAGTTTTTAAACTGATTGGTCGCGTGAATCACACTTCAACAACCTCGCCCATCTAGAAATCCCACACCACCATTGTGGGGTTTAAGGTATGTGCATGAAGCCATGCACATACCCCCTTCCCCTGGCTATCTGAGGTCGAATCCTTCATGGGGGGAGGAGTTTTCGGTTATATATATATATATATATATATATATATATATATATATATATATATATATATATATATATATATATATATATATATATATATATATATATATATTTATATATATATATATATATATATATATATATATATAGATATATATATATAGATATATATATTATAGATTTTCTCTGGTTAGTTTTTTCGCTCTTAAATATTGACAATTACTTCGTTCAGCACAGATGGTCGGAACTGATTCGCACGACTTGCAAATATCGCGCAAGATCGAGCAAAAAAAATTGCCCCTGGAAGCATGGGGGAGGGGGGGGGGAGGGGAGGGGGGGGGGGAGATAGGGCGAAGTTAGGCTAAGTTAACCTCTAAAGTTTGCTCAAGTTGGGCGAGGTCGTCTCCTGGGGGGGCCATTAAGTTGATCATCGATATATCGCTAGGCTCAACTTACGACCTGGCAAGCGTTTAATTGTAAAGTGATTTGTATATAGGTAACCCCCCGTGAGTTACTCAACTATTGTGGGTTGCATCCGGAGGAAGGTCAGTCGTTGGCCTAAGGGGGAGACCTCAATAAGGGCTGATGTCTACAGGCTTCCTGTCCCCGAGCTATGGGGGGGACGGAGGGAGGGAGGGAGGGGATGGAAGAACCACTTGCCACTTCGCTGACCTTCCAGTTACGACAGTTGTAACTGTCACTCATTCAAATTTCAAATTTGTATTCTGCAAGGCATTAGTGATAAAAAAGAAGATATGCAAAGGAACTTGAGGGCTTTTTGTGGGAGGTAGAAGATAACCGTAAGTCACACCTCACCCTGATTGGTACAGATAAGTGGCCTCCTGATGACCCATTGTTACGGAGGTTCAATACCAGAGCTTCTCTCTGATTCACGATGGTTCTGATAGATGGCAGCAGCAGCGCGGGCAAACACTCGCCAGTTGCCATTGATATCACAGCCAAGAGCATGAGCTCATTCAAGTTTCAAATTTGTATGAAAAATGATAATTGAAAGTTTCCTATCCTAACCTTTCCGAGTAGGCCGGACGACTCAAACAGAAAACGGGACAGTCCGTCACTTTTGTGAGTCGATTTCATTTCAAATTACGTCCACTTTTGGCCATAGTGAGTATACGAGCGAAAAGCGACGTTATTTTTAAGAGGACTGGTTGATGGGTAAGAATAATACGGTAGTTCCTGAAGGTTCAATCCCCGACCGTCTACAAATGGTTGGGCACCATTCCTTTTCTTCCCCGTCCCATCCCAAATCCTTATCCTGATCCCCTTCCAAGTGCTATAGTCGTAATAGCTTGGCGCTTTCTCCTGATAATTCCCTCCCTCCTCCAGAAGGTATGTATTGGTCCATACGAGGCAGCTCCTACTGGTTCATACGAGGCAGCTCCTATTGGTCCATACGAGGCAGCTCCTATTGGTCCATACGAGGCAGCTCCTACTGGTTCATACGAGGCAGCTCCTATTGGTCCATACGAGGCAGCTCCTATTGGCCCATACGAGGCAGCTCCTATTGGTCCATACGAGGCAGCTCCTATTGGTCCATACGAGGCAGCTCCTATTGGTCCATACGAGGCAGCTCCTATTAGTCCATACGAGGCAGCTCCTATTGGTCCATACAAGGCAGCTCCTATTGGTCCATACGAGGCAGCTCCTATTGGTCCATACGAGGCAGCTCCTATTCGTCCATACGAGGCAGCTCCTATTGACCCCATACGAGGCAGCTCCTATTTATATCTCAAACTCTGAGATGTTTCTGAGCTCCTATTTCTTTCCTTCTCGCAGGAACGTTCTAGATAAAGGAAAGAGAGAGAAAGAGAGAGAGAGAGAGAGAGAGAGAGAGAGAGAGAGAGAGAGAGAGAGAGAGAGAGAGAGAGAGAGAGAGAGAGAGAGAGAGAGAGAGAGAGAGAAAGAGAGAGAGAGAGAGAGAGAGAGAGAGAGAGAGAGAGAGAGAGAGAGAGAGAGAGAGAGAGAGAGAGAGAGAGATGTCAGTTACTACTGTCGTTTTAAAGATATACATATATACATACGCATACATTTATTCATTGAACTATTTCTGGCGCCGAGGGAGTGTGGTCGACTCTGGAGTGATGTTCAAGGATCTCAAGGTCGAGTGAGATGGGATGGGATGCTGCTCACAATAACTTGGGACATCCCATGTTGTTGCTGCTGCTGTGACGATGGAGTTTTGAGTAGCAGGTTGTAGCCATGGCATCGTTTAATGCCGGGTTTGGTGTTCGATTCCTCCCCTGATAATCCAAGTGATTATATAGGCTCCTTTTCTTCACCTCCGGTCTTCTACCCCCCCCCCCCTCTCCCTTTCCCCATATCCCAGCTCTTTCATGCGATGATCCATACGATGCTTCCTATCCAAGCTCCTCGTCCTCATATCCTAACTCCTTGTCATTATATCCCAACTCCTCGTCCTCATATCCCAGCTCCTTGTCCTCATATCCCAGCTCCTCGTCCTCATATCCCAGCTCCTTGTCCTCATATCCCAGCTCCTCGTCCTCATATACCAGCTCCTTGTCCTCATATCCCAGCTCCTTGTCCTCATATCCCAGCTCCTCGTCCTCATATCCCAGCTCCTTGTCCTCATATCCCAGCTCCTCGTCCTCATATACCAGCTCCTTGTCCTCATATGCCTTCTCCTCGTCCTCATATCCCAGCTCCTCGTCCTCATATCCCAGCTCCTCGTCCTCATATCCCAGCTCCTTGTCCTCATATCCCAGCTCCTTGTCCTCATATCCCAGCTCCTCGTCCTCATATACCAGCTCCTCGTCCTCATATCCCAGCTCCTCGTCCTCATATCCCAGCTCCTCGTCCTCATATACCAGCTCCTCGTCCTCATATACCAGATCCTTGTCCTCATATCCCAGCTCCTTGTCCTCATATCCCAGCTCCTCGTCCTCATATCCCAGCTCCTTGTCCTCATATCCCAGCTCCTCGTCCTCATATCCCAGCTCCTCGTCCTCATATGCCATCTCCTCGTCCTCATATCCCAGCTCCTCGTCCTCATATCCCACCTCCTCGTCCTCATATACCAGCTCCTTGTCCTCATATCCCAGCTCCTTGTCCTCATATCCCAGCTCCTCGTCCTCATATCCCAGCTCTTTGTCCTCATATCCCAACTCCGCGTCCTCATATCCCAGCTCCTTGTCCTCATATCCCAGCTCATCGTTCTCATATACCAGCTCCTTGTCCTCATATCCCAGCTCCTTGTCCTCATATCCCAGCTCCTCGTCCTCATATCCCAGCTCCTCGTCCTCATATCCCAGCACCTTGTCCTCATATCCCAGCTCCTTGTCCTCATATCCGTTCCAGGTGTCATACAGTCACACTGACTTAATTAGTGCTTTCTCTTGATGCTTTTCCAGAACGCACTTCTCAGCCTACTATGCAAGGCCCGATTTGCCTAATAAGCCAAGTTTTCCTGAATTAATATATTTTCTCAATTTTTTTTCTTATGAAATGATAAAGCTACCCATTTCATTATGTATGAGGTCATTTTTTTTTATTGGAGTTAAAATTAAGGTAGATATATGACCGAACCTAACCAACCCTACCTAACCTAACCTAACCTATCTTTATAGGTAAGGTTGGGTTAGGTTGCCGAAAAAGTTAGGTTAGGTTAGGTTAGGTAGGTTAGGTAGTCGAAAAAACATTAATTCATGAAAACTTGGCTTATTAGGCAAATCGGGCCTTGCATAATAGGCTGAGAAGTGCGTTCTGGCTACTAAGTACGACATAAATATATATATATATATATATATATATATATATATATATATATATATATATATATATATATATATATAAATATATATATATACTTTGAGAGGAGAGGATCCAACTCCTTCCTCACTTGATTTCGTGGGGGTTCGACGCCTTGTAAAAACGACATGGCTTCTCTTGGTAAATTATGGTTTCTTCTCGGTAAATTGCATGTCCTTCTTGCTGGGAGACTTTAGCTTGGATTCTCGGGCGTGTTTGGACGAAGAGTGATGTGTTCGAATTCCCAGGATGAGAGAAGTGTGTGTGTGTGTGTGTTGACGTGTTCGAATTCCGAGAGCGTGGGGAAGGATGATGTGTGCTGGGAGTCACAGAGTATGGGGGGGGGGACTGGGGGAGCAGGGGGGGGGGGTGATATGTTCGGTTTTTACCGAGTGAGGAGGGTGTTGTGTTCGAATTTACAAACTGTGTAGTGGATTATGTGTCTGAATTTCCTGAGATGTTTGAGTGAATTATCTCATTCAGTCAGCCCTTGTCTGAGTGAATCTATACTGTCCTGAGTGAAGGGCAATGAGTCAAACCCGCTGAGTGAACGATCCATGCACTCACTACATACCTCCGAGGTCATCTGGATGTACTAAATAACAAAAAGTAACACACAAAAGTACCGGTGGCATTACACTATAGATACAATACATTGGCTAAGTGTTTTAAAAGATAAGAAGCCTTCCAGTTCCCAGACGAGGTATATCTGGTCTTAGGGGAGGAACTAGCCAAGATCTGGGCCACGGCTCCTTGGGTCAAGACCTGAGATTCGTGTTTCGTTCTGAGGTGGTGATTGGCATGACCCATAGTTTTGCCTCACGCTTGTTGCGAAGCGCACAGACCCGAGTACTCTCCCAGGCATATGCACGCACGCACGCACGCACGCACACGCACGCAGAACGAGGGGGGGGGTCACGGATGGAAACTCGAGACGCAAATGAGACAGAGATGTCAGAAAAATCTTTTTTCAGTGTCAGAGCTGTCAATATGTGGAACAAGGTTAGACGTATAAGGCGTTGAAGCCAATTCGATTCAGAGTTTTAAATGTAAATATGATAACAGCGAGAGAACTGAGTCATTGTGTTAATCTAGGAACGTTCGGAAGGACGAAGGCTTCCCTTCCCAGGGAAGGGAAGTCAACAACTCAAATCAAATCAAGTCAAAACAATTCAAATCAACAACAATTCCCTTCCCTTCCCTGAAGGGAAGCATTTCTAGGTGAGCACACACACACACACACACACACACACACACACACACACACACACACACACACACACACACACACACACACACACACACACACACACACAGGACCAAAGAGCCAAAGCTCAACCCCCGCAAGCACAAATAGGTGAGTACACACAGTCCCCCCCCACCCACACACAGGGGACGCTGGTAGCTGAGTGGACAGCGCTCTAGACTCGTGGACCTAGAGACCGGGATTCGATCCCCGCAGCCGGCGGAAACAGATGGACAGAGTTTCTTACACCCTGATACTTCTGTTACCTAGCAGTAAATAGGTACCTGGGAGTTAAACAGCTGCTACGGGCTGTTTCCTGTATGTGTGTGTGTGTATGTGTACTCACCTAGTTGTACTCACCTAGTTGTGCTTGCGGGGGTTGAGCTCTGGCTCTTTGGTCCTGCCTCTCAACCGTCAATCAACAGGTGTACAGGTTCCTGAGCCTATTGGGCTCTATCATATCTACACTTGAAACTGTGTATGGAGTCAGCCTCCACCACATCACTTCCTAATGCATTCCATTTGTCAACCACTCTGACACTAAAAAAGTTCTTTCTAATATCTCTGTGGCTCATTTGGGCACTCAGTTTCCACCTGTGTCCCCTAGTGCGTGTGCCCCTTGTGTTAAATAGCCTGTCTTTATCAACCCTGTCGATTCCCTTGAGAATCTTGAATGTGGTAATCATGTCTCCCCTAACTCTTCTGTCTTCCAACGAAGTGGGGTTCAATTCCCGTAGTCTCTCCTCGTAGCTCATACCTCTCAGCTCGGGTACTAGTCTGGTGACAAACCTTTGAACCTTTTCCAGTTTAGTCTTATGCTTGACTAGATATGGACTCCATGTTGGAGCCGCATACTCCAGGATTGGTCTGACATATGTGGTATATAATGTTCTGAAAGATTCCTTACACAAGTTTCTAAAGGCCGTTCTTATGTTAGCCAACCTGGCATATGCTGCTGATGTTATCCTCTTGATAAGCTTCAGGGGACAGGTCTGGCGTGATATCAGCCCCCAGGTCTTTCTCTCTCTCTGACTCTTGAAGTATTTCATCTCCCAAGTGATACCTTGTATCTGGTCTCCTGCTTCCTACCCCTATCTTCATTACATTACATTTGCTTGGGTTAAACTCTAACATCCTTTTGTTCGACCATTCCTGCAGCTTGTCCAGGTCTTCTTGAAGCCTAAAGCTGTCCTCCTCTGTCTTAATCCTTCTCATAATATTGGCGTCGTCAGCAAACATTGAGAGGAATGAGTCTATACCCTCCGGGAGATCATTTACGTATATCAGAAACAGGATAGGTCCAAGCACAGAGCCCTGTGGGACTCCACTGGTGACTTCACGCTATTCTGAGGTTTCACCCCTCACTATAACTCTCTGCTTCCTATTGCTTAGGTACTCCCTTATCCACTGGAGCGCCCTACCAGTTACTCCTGCCTATTTCTCCAGCTTATGCATCAACCTTTTATGGGGTACTGTGTCAAAGGCTTTCCGACAGTCCAAAAAAATGCAGTCCGCCCACCCTTCTCTTTCTTGTTTAATCTTTGTCACCTGATCATAGAATTCTATCAAGCCTGTAAGGCAAGATTTACCCTCCCTGAACCCATGTTGATGGGTTGTCACGAAGTCTCTTCTCTCCAGATGTGTTACTAGGTTTTTTCTCACAATCTTCTCCATCACCTTGCATGGTATACAAGTTAAGGACACTGGCCTGTAGTTCAGTGCCTCTTGTCTGTCACCCTTTTTGTATATTGGTACTACATTAGCAGTCTTCCATATTTCTGGTAGGTCCCCCGTTTCCAGTGACCTACTATACACTATGGAGAGTGGTAGGCAAAGTGCTCCTGCACACTCTTTCAATACCCATGGCGAGATTCCATCCGTCCCAACAGCTTTTCTCACATCCAGCTCCAATAGGTGCTTCTTGACCTCATCTGTGTGTGTGTGTGTGTGTGTGTGTGTGTGTGTGTGTGTGTGTGTGTGTGTGTGTGTGTGTGTGTGTGTGTGTGTGTGTGTGTGTGTGTGTGTGTGTGTGTGTGTGTGTGTGTGTGTGTGTATGTGTGTGTGTGTGTGTGTGTGTGTGTGTGTGTGTGCATGGGAAAAAAATTTGTTAGTTGTAGTTAGTATCTGTTGATTGACAGTTGAGAGGCGGGCCGAAAGAGTAGAGCTCAACCCCCGCAAGCACAAATTGGTGAATACAAGTAGGGGAATGCACACACATATACACAAACACACACACATCACTATCACATCTATGTCTGCCACAACTATTATTAAAGACTCAAGCCACCACCACAACCACCCCACCACCGTAACCTACATTAGACCCTCCTTGGAATATGCAGCACCGGCCTACAATCTGCACCTGGTGAGGCATAACACCAAAAATGCCAAAATATACAAAATTTTGCAACAAGATTGCTGCCAGAACTAGATTTTCTGACAGAACTAGAACTTAACAGAACTAGTTAAGCACACCAGCACAGGTTTAGAGAACTAGATGTCAACCCAAGAGAAGAAACAGAGGAGATATGATCATAACATACAAAATACTGAGTGGGAATAGAAAGAAAGTTTGAAGAAAGGACAAGGGGAAGCTGGAAACGCAAATGAGTCAAGAAATGTGAGAATTCAACATTTCAACAAGTGGAATACAATGAAAGAAGAAGTCGAGGAAACCTCCTCTATCCACAACTTTAACAATGCAATTCGAAAGAAAAAAATATACGAACGTCCGAATATTTAAATTACAGTGAAACTGGTACAACGAGGTTAGTAGGCGGGGCATGAAGTGGTACACCTTACTTCCTCTTAGTGACTGGTGAGAACTGTGGCGAATATCAACACTACCACCACCACCACTACCACCACCACCTTCCCCATCACCACCACCACCACCTTCCCCACTACCCCCACCTTCCCCACCCTCACCACCACCACCACCCCCACCCCCACCACCACCACCCCCCCCCCACCACCACCACCGCTGGAAATCACCGCATCTCAACAACCAGCAGAGTATAGGCTGACTCCACCCGCTTATTACCTCCTCGCCTTCGCCCCTCTGGTACGAATTATGGTCCTAATACACTACACAGTTTGGGGCCATCCAGGAGCCTCGCCGCCACCACCAGCCCCTAACACCCGTGGCGCCTCCCTGCTTCTGTAATTGATTCTGACGTTGTATTTTGTAAACTCTTACCAACACACACACACACACACACACACACACACACACACACACACACCCTCTCTCTCTCTCTCTCTCTCTCTCTCTCTCTGTCGGAAAATCCGACACCATTTAGTAATATCATACAGACAGATAATAATTGCTGCTGTATTGTATAAACAAGTTACCCATAGAAAATGTAATTGTAGTGGAATTTCCATCTATAGAAAACAGGATATCATTCCACATACTGTTATAAATTCACCACCTATTATGGTGGGAATTATTCTTAAATACATTAGTCTTTGGACTTTACCATCATAAAAACATCTCATATAAATTAACTTAATTATCAGTATTAAAATAGAGTAAATGTGACCCTTCTATCACTTACTGTCATCTGGACAATGTAGGCCAGTAGCGTCAGTGAGGAGGGAGTGGTCAGCCATTGTTATTGTTCATACTTAGACCACAGAGGCTCACGGGAGCAAATACGGCTCCTGTTAATTTTACTTGGACGAAGTGTTATGGAAACCAAAGGTGTACCATCATCAACACGCTGTCAACAAATTCAAGTTAAGTGTTCTACCGAATCCCATTTATCAATCATTTGTGGCCATTAATGTCATTAGATAGGGTGTGCCGGTTAGAGCATAAGATCGCCTCATACTAAAGGTAATTAAGCCCAGGTCTTCATGGTTCCATGTACAGTGTTTTCTCTGATATAGCTGTCATATATTAGGATTCTGGCTTCACAGCTAGCGCCCTTTTGACAGGTCAAGACGAGGAAGCATGCTTTGTGTACCAGTTACTGGGTGATGGAAGCTACCTCACACGAGGGAAAATGTGGTGTCTACATCCTGGTTATACCTGGTGGACTAAGGCCTGCTGTACAATAAGATAAGGAACCTCTTCAATGTATGTAGTCTAATACTGTAGTTTGATTGGCTGCATATACATAAATTCAATTAATATAAACCCCCCCTAATGTGTAGAGGATCGATTTGTGAGATTATGAGATTATTGCAGAAATACAGTCCACTTATCATTATACAAATTGCTATCGAAGTATACAAATTAACGTAAATATAAATTCATATAAATTAAATAAATATAAATCTCACTGGTCGGTTCCCACACACTCTTTCTCTCTCTCTCTCTCTCTCTCTCTCTCTCTCTCTCTCTCTCTCTCTCTCTCTCTCTCTCTCTCTCTCTCTCTCTCTCTCTCTCTCTCTCTCTCTCTCTCTCTCTTTCTCTGTCTCTCTCTTTCTCTCTCTGTCTCTCTGTCTCTCTCTCTCTCTCTCTCTCTCTCTCTCTCTCTCTCTCTCTCTCTCTCTCTCTCTCTCTCTCTCTCTCTCTCTCTCTCTCTCTCTCTTTCTCTTTCTACTTATAAATATTTTATACTTCCCTTTGGGGTAAGTCATTGGGAAAGTACCGAGATTTCCAGCAGAGAATCTGTGCCTTTTACCCTGTTGGAACACGTGAAAAAAAATTCATGTCTCAAGAAACCCTTAAAATCAAATAAAAATCTATAACACATAATTACATTACATCCATCATCACAACAAATCTACCATATCTGTAAACACTAAAATAAAAATTGAAAATGTTCAAAAAAAGCATGCGATAAATCAAGGCTGTATGAACAAAAACCATTAACTTCTTATTACTGGTTAGATGGAAAAAAGCTTAGTCACAGAAACTGAAAACTGCAGGAATATAATCATTTCTTCCCTGTGAAGGCCAGGATAATCATCTTTCTCAGAAATCCAAAACTTATCCAGGAAAAGGTCAATTAAACCTCAGCTTGGGTTCCTCGATCAGACTGCGGGCTCACCATAGCCCGTGCTACACAGTACCACACAAGAGACTAGTGCACAAGCTGGAGATGAAGGCTGGAGTGAAAGATACTCCACTGGACAAGGGAGTACCTAAGGAGCAGAAGACAGTGAGTCACTGTCAGGGGTGAGGTCTCGGAGTGGCGAGGCGTCACCAGTGGAGTCCCACAGGGATCAGTCCTTGGGCCTATACTATTCCTGATATATGTAAATAATCTCCCAGAGGGAATAGACTCGTTCCTCTGATTGTTTGCTGATGATGCAAAAATTATGAGGAAGATTAAGACGGAAGAAGATAGTATGAGGCTACAAGACGACCTAGACAAACTGAAGGAATTGTCCAACAAATGGCTACTAAAGTTCAACTTAAATAAATGTAAGATAATGAAGCTAGGCGGAGGAAATGGGAGGTCAGACACAGGATACCGAATGGAAGATGAAGTCCTTCACGAAACGAACAGACAGAAAGATCTAGGAGTTGATATCACACCAAACCTGTCTCCTGAAGCCCACATCAAAATAATAACATCAGCGGCGTATGCGAGGCTGGCTAACATCAGAACTACCTTCAGAAACCTGTGTAAGGAATCTTTCAGAACCTTGTATACCGATTATGTAAGGCCACTCCAGGAGTATGCGGCCCCCGCATGGAGCCCGTACCTTGTTAAGCACAAGACGAAGCTGGAAACAGTTCAGAGGTATGCCACTTGGCTAGTCCCTGAACGAAGAGGCATGAGTTACGAGGTAAGAATGAGTGAACTGCACCTCACGTCGCTGGAAGACAGAAGAGCACGAGGAGACATGATCATCACATACAAAATTCTCAGGGGAATTGACAGGGTAGAGAAGGCTGGATTACTTAACACTGGTGGCACACGCACAAGGGGACACAGGTGAAAGCTGAGTACCCAAATGAGCCACAGAGACATGAGAATGAACGTTTTCAGTGTCAGAGTAGTTAATAAATGGAATGCATTAGGCAGTGATGTGGTGGAGGCTGACTCCATACACAGTTTCAAGTGTAGATATGATAGAGCCCAGTAGGCTCAGGAACCTGTACACCTGTTGATTGACAGTTGAGAGGCGGGACTAAAGAGCCAAAGCTCAACCCCCGCAAGCACAACTAGGTGAGTACAACTAGGGTGAGCACTTGTGTTGAAAGTGAGAGCGGAAAAATAATGGTTGGAGTTCGAATCAACAATTCATCCAGATGGGTTTCAATACGGTTTGCAATTTGTTGATACATTTCTTAAGCTCCAGCAGTAGGCTATTGATCAATATATTTTGTGGGACACCCCTAGTGACCTCTAGCTTGGTCCCCTAGTGACCTCTAGCTTGGCCCCCTAGTGACCTCTAGCTTGGTCCCCTAGTGACCTCAACCTTGGTCCGCTAGTGACCTCTAGCTTGGTCCCCTAGTGACCTCTAGCTTGGTCCCCTAGTGACCTCAACCTTGGTCCCCTAGTGACCTCTAGCTTGGTCCCCTAGTGACCTCTAGCTTGGTCCCCTAGTGACCTCTAGCTTGGTCCCCTAGTGACCTCTAGCTTGGTCCCCTAGTGACCTCAACCTTGGCCCCCTAGTGACCTCTAGCTTGGTCCCCTAGTGACCTCAACCTTGGCCCCCTAGTGACCTCAACCTTGGCCCCCTAGTGACCTCTAGCTTGGTCCCCTAGTGACCTCAACCTTGGCCCCCTAGTGACCTCTAGCTTGGTCCCCTAGTGACCTCTAGCTTGGTCCCCTAGTGACCTCTAGCTTGGTCCCCTAGTGACCTCAACCTTGGCCCCCTAGTGACCTCTAGCTTGGTCCCCTAGTGACTTCTAGCTTGGTCCCCTAGTGACTTCTAGCTTGGTCCCCTAGTGACCTCTAGCTTGCCCCGCCCCCTAGTGACCTCTAGCTTGGTCCCCTAGTGACCTCTAGCTTGGCCCCCTAGTGACCTCTAGCTTGGTCCCCTAGTGACCTCAACCTTGGTCCCCTAGTGACCTCTAGCTTGGTCCCCTAGTGACCTCTAGCTTGGTCCCCTAGTGACCTCTAGCTTGGTCCCCTAGTGACCTCTAGCTTGGCCCCCTAGTGACCTCTAGCTTGGTCCCCTAGTGACCTCAACCTTAGTCCGCTAGTGACCTCTAGCTTGGTCCCCTAGTGACCTCTAGCTTGGTCCCCTAGTGACCTCAACCTTGGTCCCCTAGTGACCTCTAGCTTGGTCCCCTAGTGACCTCTAGCTTGGTCCCCTAGTGACCTCTAGCTTGGTCCCCTAGTGACCTCTAGCTTGGCCTCCTAGTGACCTCTAGCTTGGTCCCCTAGTGACCTCAACCTTGGTCCGCTAGTGACCTCTAGCTTGGTCCCCTAGTGACCTCTAGCTTGGTCCCCTAGTGACCTCAACCTTGGCCCCCTAGTGACCTCTAGCTTGGTCCCCTAGTGACCTATAGCTTGGTCCCCTAGTGACCTCTAGGTTGGTCCCCCTAGTGACTTCAACCTTGGCCCCCTAGTGACCTCTAGCTTGGTCCCCCTAGTGACCTCTAGCATGGCCCCCTAGTGACCTCTAGCTTGGTCCCCTAGTGACCTCTAGCTTGGTCCCCCTAGTGACCTCTAGCTTGGTCCCCTAGTGACCTCTAGCTTAGCCCCCTAGTGACATCTAGCTTAGCCCCCTAGTGACCTCTAGCTTAGCCCCCTAGAGACATCTAGCTTAGCCCCCTAGTGACCTCTAGCTTAGCCCCCTAGTGACATCTAGCTCAGCCCCCTAGTGACCTCTAGCTTGGTCCCCTAGTGACCTCTAGCTTGGTCCCCCTAGTGACCTCTAGCTTGGCCCCCTTGTGACCTCTAGCTTGGTCCTTTAGTGACCTCTAGCTTGTCCCCCTAGTGACCTCTAGCTTGGTCCCCTAGTGACCTCTAGCTTGGTCCCCCTAGTGACCTCTAGCTTGGTCCCCTAGTGACCTCTAGCTTGGTCCCCTAGTGACCTCTAGCTTGGTCCCCTAGTGACCTCTAGCTTGGTCCCCTAGTGACCTCTAGCTTGGCCCCCTAGTGACCTCTAGCTTGGCCCCCTTGTGACCTCTAGCCTGGTCCCTTAGTGACCTCTAGCTTGGCCCCCTAGTGACCTCTAGCTTGGTCCCCCTAGTGACCTCTAGCTTGGTCCCCTAGTGACCTCTAGCTTGGTCCCCTAGTGACCTCTAGCTTGGTCCCCTAGTGACTTCTAGCTTGGTCCTCTAGTGACCTCTAGCTTGGCCCCCTAGTGACCTCTAGCTTGGCCCCCTAGTGACCTCTAGCTTGGTCCCCTAGTGACCTCTAGCTTGGTCCCCTAGTGACCTCTAGCTTGGTCCCCTAGTGACCTCAAGCTTGGCCCTCCCTAGTGACCTCTAGCTTGGTCCCCTAGTGACCTGTAGCTTGGTCCCCCTAGTGACCTCTAGCTTGGTCCCCTAGTGACCTCTAGCTTGGTCCCCTAGTGACCTCTAGCTTGGCCCTCCCTAGTAACCTCAACCTTGGTCCCCCTAGTGACCTCTAGCTTGGCCCCCTTGTGACCTCTAGCTTGGTCCCCTAGTGACCTCAACCTTGGTCCCCTAGTGACCTCTAGCTTGGTCCCCTAGTGACCTCTAGCTTGGTCCCCTAGTGACCTCTAGCTTGGTCCTCCTAGTGACCTCTAGCTTGGTCCCCTAGTGACCTCAACCTTGGTTCCCCTAGTGACCTCTAGCTTGCCCCCCCTAGTGACCTCTAGCTTGGTCCCCTAGTGACTTCAACCTTGGCCCCCTAGTGACCTCTAGCTTGGTCCCCCCTAGTGACCTCTAGCTTGGTCACCCTAGTGACCTCTAGCTTGGTCCCCCCTAGTGACCTCTAGCTTGGTCACCCTAGTGACCTCTAGCTTGGTCCCCCCTAGTGACCTATAGCTTGGTCCCCCTAGTGACCTCTAGCTTGGTCCCCCCTAGTGATCTCTAGCTTGGTCCCCCCTAGTGACCTCTAGCTTGGTCCCCCCTAGTGATCTCTAGCTTGCCCCGCCCTAGTGACCTCTAGCTTGGTCCCCCCCTAGTGACCTCTAGCTTGGTCCCCCCTAGTGATCTCCAGCTTGCCCCGCCCTAGTGACCTCTAGCTTGATCCCCCCCTAGTGATCTCTAGCTTGGTCCCCCCTAGTGACCTCTAGCTTGCCCCCCCCCCTAGTGACCTCTAGCTTGGCCTTCCCCACACAATCAGAACACACACCCTTCCCCACACAATCAGAAGACACCCATGCTCTGTCACCCAATCAAGGATCTCCGATTGCTTCTCCCCTTGGGAGCTAATTTAGCCCAGCATCAAGAGGCACTAATTTTTAGTGCCGCCATTCGAGTTCAGAAGAAGATCTGAGTACCCTCGGGAACCTGTAATCACACACTCAGAGACTTATTAACTGTAATTAACCCGGGGAAGAGATGTATCAGTGCAATCTGGCACATGCGAAACTGTTCGTCTGGCCGCAGTTATCGCTACGGGTCGAGGGGTGTTTCACCGGTTACAGTTTCACCATGCGCTTCTCTGTGCCCTGAAATGCACACCCAGCACTCCAGCCTGTAATTAGCGCAGGTGTTGCTGGGTTTGGGGAGGGGGAGGATAATGAGGAAGGTACAGAGGTACTTCATAACTGCTGCTGCTGCTGCTGCTACTGCTGCTGCTGATAGTGCTGCTGCTGCTGCTGCTACTGCTGCTGCTGATAGTGCTGCTGCTGCTGCTGCTACTGCTGCTGCTGATAGTGCTGCTGCTGCTGCTGCTACTGCTGCTGCTGATAGTGCTGCTGCTGCTACTGCTACTGCTGCTGCTGATAGTGCTGCTGCTGCTGCTGCTACTGCTGATAGTGCTGCTGCTGCTACTGCTTCTGCTGCTGATGCTGCTGCTAATGCTGCTGCTGCTGCTGCTGCTGCTGCTTCTGCTGCTGCTTCTGCTGCAGCTGCGTTGAAGTGTAGAGTTACTGTATAGAGTGTATTCGTACGTGGAAGTGCAACGTTACAGCTGTGTTGTAATGATGTGAGGGCCTACAGTAGTGTTGGGACTGCAGTAATGTATGCATACATTAGTGAAGTGATTGCATGACTTTACCACTTCACACGTGCAAGGTTATACGTTATTTGTGCGGGTTTCAGCGCCTGGTCCCCGCCTCCCAACTTATTTGGGCTGTTCGCTATTGAACGACGGTCTCGCTTCATGCAGGTCGGCGTTCAATCCCCGACCGTCCACCAGTGGTTGGGCACCATTCCTCCCCCCTCCTCCCCACCGGTCCCATCTCAACTCCTTATCCTTATCCCTTTCACCCCACTACACATGTTCGAAACGCATCTCATAACACATGTTAATCAAATTCTGTACTGCGACTCATGCTCTAAGGGTACACCACGGGTTCTAGGGGTATACCACGGGTTCTAGGGGTATACCACGGGTTCTAAGGGTACACCACGGGTTCTAGGGGTACACCACGGGTTCTAGGGGTATACCACGGGTTCTAAGGGTACACCACGGGTTCTAGGGGTATACCACGGGTTCTAGGGGTACACCACGGGTTCTAGGAGTACACCACGGGTTCTAAGGGTACACCACGGGTTCTAAGGGTACACCACGGGTTCTAGGGGTATACCACGGGTTCTAGGGGTACACCACGGGTTCTAAGGGTACACCACGGGTTCTAAGGGTACACCACGGGTTCTAAGGGTACACCACGGGTTCTAAGGGTACACCACGGGTTCTAAGGGTACACCACGGGTTCTAAGGGTACACCACGGGTTCTATGGGTACACCCCGAGTTCTAGGGGTTCACCACGGGTTCTAAGCATACACCACGGGTTCTAAGGGTATACCACGGGTTCTAGGGGTACACCACGGAGTTCTAAGGGTACACCCCGGGTTCTAAAGGTACACCACGGGTTCTAGGGGTACACCACGGGTTCTAAGGGTACACCACGGGTTCTAAGGGTACACCACGGGTTCTAAGGGTACACCACGGGTTCTAAGGGTACACCCCGAGTTCTAGGGGTACACCACGGGTTCTAAGGGTACACCACGGGTTCTAAGGGGTACACCACGGGTTCTAGGGGTACACCACGGGTTCTAGGGGTACACCACGGGTTCTAGGAGTACACCACGGGTTCTAAAGGTACACCACGGGTTCTAAGGGTACACCACTGGTTCTAAGGGTACACCACGGGTTCTAAGGGGTACACCACGGGTTCTAGGGGTACACCACGGGTTCTAGGGGTACACCACGGGTTCTAAGGGGTACACCACGGGTTCTAAGGGGTACACCACGGGTTCTAGGGATACACCACGGGTTCTGGGGGTACACCACGGGTTCTAAGGGTACACCAGGGGTTCTAGGGGTACACCACGGGTTCTAGGGGTACACAACGGAGTTCTAAGGGTACACCACGGGTTCTAGAGGTACACCACGGGTTCTAGGGGTACACCACGGGTTCTAGGGATAAAACACGGGGTTCTAAGGGTACAACACGGGTTCTAAAGGTACACCACGGGTTCTAAGGGTACACCATGGGGTTCTGGGAACTACCACCACGTACAAAAAAGTGCTCAAAGTACTCTTTCTAGTAATTATATATACTTTTAAGGATGTTCTAGACTCTAGGGTTCTCAGTGGTCCAAGGCCAGTCGGGTTCTAGCGGATATTTGGGCCTGCGGGCCGCTCCAAGCAACAGTATAGTAGATCAAATTTTCACAGGACATGTACAGACGGGCGCGAGAAGCAGGAGAACTCTCGGAACCGACTACAGGTAAAATGCAGGTATGCTAGTGAGAGCAACAGTAGCAGCGCTTTGGAATTTCTTTAGGCTATTCAGTCCTATTTGCTGGGATATGAGGAACGGGCTAGGGGCTGGGATATGAGGAACGGGCTAGGGGCTGGGATATGAGGAACGGGCTAGGGACTGGGATATGAGGAACGGGCTAGGGGCTGGCATATGAGGAACGGGCTAGGGGCTGGGATATGAGGAACGGGCTAGGGGCTGGGATATGATGACGGGCTAGGGACTTGGATATGAGGACGGGCTAGGGACTGGGATATGAGGACGGGCTAGGGGCTGGGATATGAGGACGGGCTAGGGGCTGGGATATGAGGACGGGCTAGGGGCTGGGATATGAGGGGCCGGCTAGGGGCTGGGATATGAGGGGCCGGCTAGGGGCTGGGATATGAGGGGCCGGCTAAGGGCTGGGATATGAGGACGGGCTAGGGGCTGGGATATGAGGACGGGCTAGGGGCTGGGATATGAGCTATCTTCACAACCAAACAATTACGTAAGAAGCCTGACGCAAAGAATCAAATACGAACCATAAATGATTTTGTTAACTTCAAATATAAATTGACGCTTGACGCAAAAGGAGATTAAATGATAATAATTAGGTAAATAATGAATGCATTTATGCGTCAGACATTAGTTTGCGGATTTACATAGAAACTGTTTAATTGTATAATATAAGATTTCATATGATTCCTTTTGTGTGTAGGGTCGAAGTCTGTTTCGCTGTCACGCTATTTAGGCCCTCCAGGTGTGTCAGTGTGTGTGTTTGTTGTCGTTGCGAGGGGCCCAGGTGTGTGTACTTGTTGTTCTTGCGAAGCCCCAGGTGTGTGTGTATGTGTTTGATGTCCTTGCCAGGCCCATACAGTCTTCAGTCAGTCCCTGGCAGGTGCTAATTTGTAAGCTATTTGCACTTACGACACATTCCGTTCTGTGGTCTAAGGTCTTGAAAATGAAGCCCGCGATGTTTCGAGTGATTCGAAAATGATAGCGGCGACTTACACTTACTAAAGTGATTTTTTTTTTTTTTTTTTTTTTAAATTCGGTGAATTTTGCGGTTGATAAACATAACAGTAAACATAAAAATTGAAGTGTTTGATTTACACGCATGATAGAAAAGTGTTTCATTGTTTGTGTTTGGCCGAAAAAGTTGCACCGACTCGGTTGCCAAAGAGCCCAACAAGGAGTAATAAAATTGAACGGTAAGTTGAAACAATTTGTTAAAAAAAAAATTTGATTAGACGCAGCAGGATAACCCCTTATAGCTTTAGTAATAAAGTACAACAGGACAGCCTTATAGCTTTGGTAATAAAGCTGTTAAACCGACACTTGGTTTAATAGCAGTCGGGAGAGTTCGACCAACCATTAAACTGCCTCATTATTTTCTCATAAGCAGAGCGTTCTTTTCGTTTTATTGAGCATTCGGGTAATAAAATTCATGCTTTGGATTATGGGTTAAATTTGTCTGCATCAACGACGTTAATTTTCTACAAGCGCTTGACCAGTTTTATTTTCTGTTTTATTTCTACCAGAGACGTGGGCATTATTATATATATTTACACGCCTTACACAGTGTTAGAGAGCTGCTACAGTACACACACAGTGTTAGAGAGCTGCTACAGTACACACACAGTGTTAGAGAGCTGCTACAGTACACACACAGTGTTAGAGAGCTGCTACAGTACACACACAGTGTTAGAGAGCTGCTACAGTACACACAGTGTTAGGGAGCTGCTACAGTACACACACAGTGTTAGAGAGCTGCTACAGTACACACACAGTGTTAGGGAGCTGCTACAGTACACACAGTGTTAGAGAGCTGCTACAGTACACACACAGTGTTAGAGAGCTGCTACAGTACACACACAGTGTTAGAGAGCTGCTACAGTACACACACAGTGTTAGAGAGCTGCTACAGTACACACAGTGTTAGAGAGCTGCTACAGTACACACACAGTGTTAGAGAGCTGCTACAGTACACACACAGTGTTAGGGAGCTGCTACAGTACACACACAGTGTTAGAGAGCTGCTACAGTACACACACAGTGTTAGAGAGCTGCTACAGTACACACACAGTGTTAGAGAGCTGCTACAGTACACACACAGTGTTAGAGAGCTGCTACAGTACACACACAGTGTTAGAGAGCTGCTACAGTACACAGTGTTAGAGAGCTGCTACAGTACACACACAGTGTTAGAGAGCTGCTACAGTACACACACAGTGTTAGAGAGCTGCTACAGTACACACACAGTGTTAGAGAGCTGCTACAGTACACACACAGTGTTAGAGAGCTGCTACAGTACACACACAGTGTTAGAGAGCTGCTACAGTACACACACAGTGTTAGAGAGCTGCTACAGTACACACACAGTGTTAGGGAGCTGCTACAGTACACACACAGTGTTAGAGAGCTGCTACAGTACACACACAGTGTTAGGGAGCTGCTACAGTACACACACAGTGTTAGAGAGCTGCTACAGTACACACACAGTGTTAGAGAGCTGCTACAGTACACACACAGTGTTAGAGAGCTGCTACAGTACACACACAGTGTTAGAGAGCTGCTACAGTACACACACAGTGTTAGAGAGCTGCTACAGTACACACAGTGTTAGAGAGCTGCTACAGTACACACACAGTGTTAGAGAGCTGCTACAGTACACACACAGTGTTAGAGAGCTGCTACAGTACACACAGTGTTAGAGAGCTGCTACAGTAACACACAGTGGTAGAGAGCTGAGACAGTACACACACAGTGTTAGAGAGCGCTACAGTACACACACAGTTGTTAGAGAGCTGCTATCAGTACACACGACAGTGTTACGTAGAGCTGCTACAAGTACACACACAGTGTATAGAGAGCTGCCTAGCAGTACACACACAGTGTTAGTAAGAGCTGCTCACAGTACCACACAGTGTTAGAGAGCTTGCTTACAGTACACACACGACAGTGTTAGGAGAGCTGCTACAGAGGTACACACACAGTGTTAGAGAGCTGTCTACAGTACACACACAGTGTTAGAGAGCTGCTTACAGTACACACACAGTGTTAGAGAGGCTTGCTACTAGTACACCACAGTGTTAGAGAGCTGCTACAGTACACACACAGTGTTAGAGAGCTGCTACAGTACACACACAGTGTTAGAGGAGCTGCTACAGTACACACACAGTGTTAGAGAGCTGCTACAGTACACACACAGTGTTAGAGAGCTGCTACAGTACACACACAGTGTTAGAGAGCTGCTACAGTACACACACAGTGTTAGAGAGCTGCTACAGTACACACACAGTGTTAGAGAGCTGCTACAGTACACACACAGTGTTAGAGAGCTGCTACAGTACACACACAGTGTTAGAGAGCTGCTACAGTACACACACAGTGTTAGAGAGCTGCTACAGTACACACACAGTGTTAGAGAGCTGCTACAGTAACACACAGTGTTAGAGAGCTGCTACAGTACACACACAGTGTTAGAGAGCTGCTACAGTACACACACAGTGTTAGAGAGCTGCTACAGTACACACACAGTGTTAGAGAGCTGCTACAGTACACACACAGTGTTAGAGAGCTGCTACAGTACACACACAGTGTTAGAGAGCTGCTACAGTACACACACAGTGTTAGAGAGCTGCTACAGTACACACACAGTGTTAGAGAGCTGCTACAGTAACACACAGTGTTAGAGAGCTGCTACAGTACACACACAGTGTTAGGGAGCTGCTACAGTACACACACAGTGTTAGAGAGCTGCTACAGTACACACACAGTGTTAGAGAGCTGCTACAGTACACACACAGTGTTAGAGAGCTGCTACAGTACACACACAGTGTTAGAGAGCTGCTACAGTACACACACAGTGTTAGAGAGCTGCTACAGTACACACACAGTGTTAGGAGAGCTGCTACAGTACACACACAGTGTTAGAGGAGCTGCTACAGTACACACACAGTGTTAGAGAGCTGCTACAGTACACACACAGTGTTAGAGAGCTGCTACAGTACACACACAGTGTTAGAGAGCTGCTACAGTACACACACAGTGTTAGAGAGCTGCTACAGTACACACACAGTGTTAGAGAGCTGCTACAGTACACACACAGTGTTAGAGAGCTGCTACAGTACACACACAGTGTTAGAGAGCTGCTACAGTACACACACAGTGTTAGAGAGCTGCTACAGTACACACACAGTGTTAGAGAGCTGCTACAGTACACACACAGTGTTAGAGAGCTGCTACAGTACACACACAGTGTTAGAGAGCTGCTACAGTACACACACAGTGTTAGAGAGCTGCTACAGTACACACACAGTGTTAGAGAGCTGCTACAGTACACACAGTGTTAGAGAGCTGCTACAGTACACACACAGTGTTAGAGAGCTGCTACAGTACACACACAGTGTTAGAGAGCTGCTACAGTACACACACAGTGTTAGAGAGCTGCTACAGTACACACACAGTGTTAGAGAGCTGCTACAGTACACACACAGTGTTAGAGAGCTGCTACAGTACACACACAGTGTTAGAGAGCTGCTACAGTACACACACAGTGTTAGAGAGCTGCTACAGTACACACACAGTGTTAGAGAGCTGCTACAGTACACACACAGTGTTAGAGAGCTGCTACAGTACACACACAGTGTTAGAGAGCTGCTACAGTACACACACAGTGTTAGAGAGCTGCTACAGTACACACACAGTGTTAGAGAGCTGCTACAGTACACACACAGTGTTAGAGAGCTGCTACAGTACACACACAGTGTTAGAGAGCTGCTACAGTACACACACAGTGTTAGAGAGCTGCTACAGTACACACACAGTGTTAGAGAGCTGCTACAGTACACACACAGTGTTAGAGAGCTGCTACAGTACACACACAGTGTTAGAGAGCTGCTACAGTACACACACAGTGTTAGAGAGCTGCTACAGTACACACACAGTGTTAGGGAGCTGCTACAGTACACACACAGTGTTAGGGAGCTGCTACAGTACACACAGTGTTAGAGAGCTGCTACAGTACACACACAGTGTTAGGGAGCTGCTACAGTACACACACAGTGTTAGGGAGCTGCTACAGTACACACACAGTGTCAGGGAGCTGCTACAGTACACAGTGTTAGAGAGCTGCTACAGTACACACAGTGTTAGAGAGCTGCTACAGTACACACACAGTGTTAGGGAGCTGCTACAGTACACACACAGTGTTAGAGAGCTGCTACAGTACACACACAGTGTTAGGGAGCTGCTACAGTACACACACAGTGTTAGAGAGCTGCTACAGTACACACACAGTGTTAGGGAGCTGCTACAGTACACACACAGTGTTAGGGAGCTGCTACAGTACACAGTGTTAGAGAGCTGCTACCGTACACACAGTGTTAGAGAGCTGCTACAGTACACACACAGTGTTAGGGAGCTGCTACAGTACACACACAGTGTTAGAGAGCTGCTACAGTACACACAGTGTTAGAGAGCTGCTACAGTACACACACAGTGTTAGAGAGCTGCTACAGTACACACACAGTGTTAGAGAGCTGCTACAGTACACACACAGTGTTAGAGAGCTGCTACAGTACACACACAGTGTTAGAGAGCTGCTACAGTACACACACAGTGTTAGAGAGCTGCTACAATACACAATGTTAGAGAGCTGCTACAGTACACACACAGTGTTAGAGAGCTGCTACAGTACACACAGTGTTAGGGAGCTGCTACAGTACACAGTGTTAGGGAGCTGCTACAGTACACACACAGTGTTAGAGAGCTGCTACAGTACACAGTGTTAGGGAGCTGCTACAGTACACACACAGTGTTAGAGAGCTGCTACAGTACACACACAGTGTTAGAGAGCTGCTACAATACACACAGTGTTAGAGAGCTGCTACAGTACACACAGTGTTAGGGAGCTGCTACAGTACACAGTGTTAGGAAGCTGCTACAGTACACACACAGTGTTAGAGAGCTGCCACTCTACATAGGGTGAGACAGGGTTCACCTACACACGGAAATAGAAGCAAAGTCGTAAGGAAAATGATCTTGTTAACACCTCGTAGCAAGATCAGTCGCTGTCGTGGCAACGAGGCTGACGCATCGAAGTCAACAATGCAGCTAGACCTGTGTTTACTTGAGTGGGGGGATAAGATGCATTGAAATTATAATTTTTTAAAGTGTTAGTTACGCTCTTGGGTGTTGGGGGCTGTGTTGATGATCACCACCACCACACTATCACAACCACACTACCACCAGGCCACCCCCACACCACAACCACACTACCACCAGGTCACCCCCACACCACCACCACACTACCACCAGGCCACAACCACACCACCCCCTGCTGGTGTGGGGGGGTGGTGTGGTGGTGGACTGGAGGATCTGGCTCTGAGTTTTCAGTTGCATATTGGCTTGGGACCCATTCAAGCTTGTTTGCATTTGTGTTGCTCACGTGACCCCACAAAGTGAGGTGATTCGATGAAATATCAATGCCCAAGTTGACCACCGAGCGCTGTTGGAGCTTGGATAGTCTCACGAGTACCAAGATTTTTGTACAATCAGTGTGGTCTAGTGGTTAAGGTACCAGATACGCCAAGGTGCATAGTGCTGCTGGCTGTCTGAATTCGAATCTTTCTGGGGTGTGGTATTTTTCAGATGCATATTGGCTTGGCTTCGGGACCATTCAAACTTGTTCGCATATATTATATATAATATATATATATAATTTATATACATATATATAAAATTCCGTTTTGACAAACCAATAAAATATCAATCTAACAGGAGCAGAAACGGAACAAGACAACAGGACTAAGGCAGTTGCTATACTTCCTCGTGAACCAAATTAGATTATGAAGCGGTCTAGTTATACAGCAGAATACCAAACGACGTATTTGCACAATACAGATCTGATTATCATAGTTAATTGGACAGAGGGTCGTTCTAGCCGTCTGGATTTACCAGTTAATTGGAACTTTTGGTATATGGAACGAGTTTTACATTGTGTTTCAAGATTCATTTAATCCTCATTAAGGCTTTCTAAATAAATTAAGGCAACAACAGTTTATCTGTTTGAGATGACTTCGGGGATTTTTTTAATTTACTTGTCGGGCGGATTTCATTGTCGTAATGTTCTAAGGTTCTCTAGCCCCTGTTGTCTTTGTTACTGTTTGTTACTGTTACTGTTTGTTACTGTTACTGTTTGTTACTGTTACTGTTTGTTACTGTTTCTGTTTGTTACTACGTCACGGACACGACAAGCTCTCGTTATTGCTCGTCGTGTGGGGGTTTTTAGGTCGTTATTTCATTTTGGAACTATATATCATGGGGGGCCTTGTTACCCTCGAGTAGATCAAAGCTCTTGGGCTCTGGTTGTCGTATCATTACGCAGTCTTTATAGCATTGTGGGCTTCTGATCGTTCGAAGGGTGTTCCGTATCCTGGTGGCTTGCTGTTACAGTCTGTTAAGGGTGTGTGTGTGTGTGTGTGTGTGTGTGTGTGTGTGTGTGTGTGTGTGTGTGTGTGTTGAGGGGTTCATGGAGGTCATTGTTGCAAGCTCTCGAACGCAGGGAGGGGGTAGCGAAGACCGCAAACAGAAGGGGGAGGGGGGATGAAGGGGGAGGGGGGGGATGAAGGGGGAGGGGGGAGTGAGGAGGAGAGAGGGGGGATGGGTAAGAGGGGGGAGAGGGGGGGAGGAGGTGATCATCTTTGGTGCACTGTTGAGATGGATGGCCTGTCAGCTCCGTCTCAGTCAGGGACATTCCCTCTTCAGGGTAATAGATGAGCTCCACTGTCTATACTTGCCTTACCTGCCCCCTCCCTTTGCCGTCTTGCCTATACGTCTCTCTAGCCACTCCCCCTCCCCTAATGCCCGATCTTGTTTTTGTTCTTTTGCACATCTACCCGTCTGTCTGTCTGTCTGTCTGTCTGTCTGTCTGTTTGTCTGTCTGTCTGTCTGTCTGTCTGTCTGTCTGTCTGTCTCAGCCAGCCAGTTCTAGTTCTTCAGGCTTTAATATCTCATTCTTAATCATGCCCTTGCATGTTGTCTTGCCATATATTTGGACAAATATTTGCCTCTTACCCTCTTTGGTTTTCCGGTTTGATCGTTTAGACGAATCTTGACGATTTTTCTCATCCTGCAAGCGAGCGAGAAATGGCTGTTTTCCGGAATATTAGAAAAAAAAACAGGGAAAAAACGCATCATTTACAAAAGATATTTGGCTGAAAGACGGGTAATTCCTGCACAAAGGACCGGTATTTACCCCGGGCCACGGTGAAAGTCGGTTGTAATTAAGGTATGCGTCAGTCTATAAGAGGGGCGGACACACGAACACTAAAGGGGGGGAAGGGGGGGATAGTGTGTGTGTGTTTGTGGGTACCCACACGAACCAGGGGTGGAAAGTCCGTTCTCACGAATGGTAGGGAAACGGGGTATATAGAGACCATTCACATAAACGATTAGGGCCATTTGCCAAACCTGTGTGGGGGGAGGGGGGGAAAGGGCACTGTCCAAGACTCTCTCTTGGGCACTGTCCACGCAAGGCTCTCTTGGTCCACTGTCACTTTCCACACACTCTTTCACTGGCACTTTCTATACATAGCGAGGCACCACACTAAGTGCAAGGTTAGGGCAGGATAGGATAGGACAGGTTCGTTTATAGAGTAGCGATGACGTACAGAGGTACACACCTGCCTTGCTCGCCACCAAATGGTCCGGGGTTCGATTCCCGAGCAGGGGCGAAACGTTCTGGCCATTCTTTCTCACGCCTGATGCCTCTCATCACCTAGAATTCCGCAAATAGGTACGGGAAACTTAAAATAGTGGGACGTATCCTGTGGAGAGTCAGCACAAACCCCCCTTTTTATGGGGGGACTATGCTTAAATAGGTGCACCCTCCCCTCAGCCTCCCCCCCCCCCCAATTAAGCGTTGAATCGACGTCGATTTGGCGTCATTCTTGGATGCTGTGGCGTATATTCTTTAAAGATACTAAGAACAACGAGACAGGTTTCATCTCTCGTGCTAAGAGATGATGCAGCCATTATAATCTGGGGATGTTAAATTTCCCCTGTGATTCACTGTCTATTTTGAGGAGTAGTAATTGACGGTATGATAGACAGGTGAAGTCTCTGATGAGGGATGGTTCATGCTGTGTGACGGAGGGTTGTGTGACGGAGGGTTGTGTGACGGAGGGGTTGTGTGACGGAGGGGTTGTGTGAAGAGGTTTGTGTGACGGAGGAGTTGTGTGACGGAGGAGCTGTGTGACGAAGGGTTGTGTGACGGAGGGGTTGTGTGACGGAGGGTTGTGTGACGGAGGGGTTGTGTGACGGAGGGTTGTGTGACGGAGGGGTTGTGTGACGGAGGGGTTGTGTGACGGAGGGGTTGTGTGATGGAGGGGTTGTGTGACGGAGGGTTGTGTGATGGAGGGTTGTGTGACGGAGGGGTTGTGTGACGGAGGGTTGTGTGACGGAGGGTTGTGTGACGGAGGGGTTGTGTGACGGAGGAGTTGTATGCCGGAGGGTTGTGTGACGGAGGGTTGTGTGCCAGAGGGTTGTGTGACGCAGGGTTGTGTGACGGAGGGGTTGTGTGACGGAGGGGTTGTGTGACGGAGGGGTTGTGTGATGGTGGGGTTGTGTGACGGAGGGTTGTGTGATGGAGGGTTGTGTGACGGAGGGGTTGTGTGACGGAGGGTTGTGTGACGGAGGGTTGTGTGACGGAGGGGTTGTGTGACGGAGGAGTTGTGTGCCGGAGGGTTGTGTGACGGAGGGTTGTGTGCCAGAGGGTTGTGTGACGGAGGGTTGTGTGACGGAGGGGTTGTGTGACTGAGAGGTTGTGTGCCGGAGGGTTGTGTGACGGAGGGTTGTGTGACAGAGGGTTGTGTGACGGAGGGGTTGTGTGATGGAGGGGTTGTGTGACGGAGGGTTGTGTGACGGAAGGTTGAGTGACGGTGTTGTGTGACGGAGGGGTTGTGTGACGGAGGGTTGTGTGACGGAGGGGTTGTGTGACGGAGGGTTGTGTGACGGAGGGTTGTGTGACGGAGGGGTTGTGTGACGGAGGAGTTGTGTGACTGAGAGGTTGTGTGCCGGAGGGTTGTGAGACGGAGAGGTTGTGTGCCAGAGGGTTGTGTGACGGAGGGTTGTGTGCCAGAGGGTTGTGTGACGGAGGGTTGTGTGACGGAGGGTTGTGTGACGGAGGGTTGTGTGACTGAGAGGTTGTGTGCCGGAGGGTTGTGTGACGGAGGGTTGTGTGCCAGAGGGTTGTGTGACGGAGGGTTGTGTGCCAGAGGGTTGTGTGACGGAGGGTTGTGTGACGGAGGGGTTGTGTGACGGAGGAGTTGTGTGACTGAGAGGTTGTGTGCCGGAGGGTTGTGAGACGGAGGGTTGTGTGACGGAGGGGTTGTGTGACGGAGGGTTGTGTGACGGAGGGGTTGTGTGACTGAGAGGTTGTGTGACGGAGAGGTTGTGTGCCGGAGGGTTGTGTGACGGAGGGTCGTGTGACTGAGGGTTGTGTGACGGAGGGTCGTGTGACTGAGGGTTGTGTGACGGAGGGTTGTGTGACGGAGGGGTTGTGTGACGGAGGGGTTGTGTGCCGGAGGGTTGTGTGACGGAGGGGTTGTGTGCCGGAGGGTTGTGTGACGGAGGGGTTGTGTGCCGGAGGGTTGTGTGACGGAGGGGTTGTGTGACGGAGGGGTTGTGTGACGGAGGGTTGTGTGCCGGAGGAGTTGTGTGACTGAGAGGTTGTGTGACGGAGGGGTTGTGTGACGGAGGGTTGTGTGACGGAGGGTTGTGTGACGGAGGGGTTGTGTGACTGAGAGGTTGTGTGACGGAGGGGTTGTGTGACGGAGGGTTGTGTGACGGAGGGGTTGTGTGACGGAGGGTTGTGTGACGGAGGGGTTGTATAATGGTGTTGTATAACATTATTGTATTACAAGCAGAATGTTGTGTTACAAGCAGAGTATTGTATTACAAGCAGAGTATTGTATTACAAGCAGAATATTGTATTACAAGCAGAATATTGTATTACAAGCAGAGTATTGTATTACAAGCAGAATATTGTATTACAAGCAGAGTATTGTATTACAAGCAGAGTATTGTATTACAAGCAGAATATTGTATTACAAGCAGAATATTGTATTACAAGCAGAGTATTGTATTACAAGCAGAATATTGTATTACAAGCAGAATATTGTATTACAAGCAGAGTATTGTATTACAAGCAGAGTATTGTATTACAAGCAGAATATTGTATTACAAGCAGAGTATTGTATTACAAGCAGAATATTGTATTACAAGCAGAATATTGTATTACAAGCAGAGTATTGTATTACAAGCAGAGTATTGTATTACAAGCAGAATATTGTATTGCAAGCAGAGTATTGTATTACGAGCAGAGTACTGTATTACAGGCAGACAAGCACAGAATTGTACTACACGCAGACAAGCAGAGAATTGTATTACAAGCAGCGTATTTTGTTACAAGCACGGTATTGTATTAGCAAGAATATGCTGCATTACAAAGGTATTGTATTACCTAGATTGGGCTATATTATAAAGGGAATTAATTGTCTTATCCAGCATATTGCATTATTCAATATATGAAAATATATTCACTTGTCAATAAGAATATAATTACGGAAACCAGAACAGTGAATGTCAAAATTACCTTTCCTACAGGACAAACATTTACTTTTTATTTTTTGTTACCATACTGAAAACGAAAACGTTTTAAAACAAAATGGAAACGTTTTAAATAAAAAACGAAAACGTTTTCAAGGAAACGAAAACGTTTTTCTGACGAAAACGCCTCAATCAGTCATCAGTGAGCATAGGCTGAGTGATCAAGCTGCCTGGTGATCAAGGTAACTGAACCACGAGGAGCACAGATATCTTAGATGAAATAGAGAGAGAGAGAGAGAGAGAGAGAGAGAGAGAGAGAGAGAGAGAGAGAGAGAGAGAGAGAGAGAGAGAGAGAGAGAGAGTTTTGAGTGAATATATATATATAGGATCTGCCTTGTATGGACCAATACATGTTCCCTTGATTCTTATGCTCTTAAGAATGTGAGCCGCCGCCAATAAACTCCCCCCCCCCTTCCTTCCACCACCGCCAGTGAACTAAAATCAGACACTAGGATCACCATTAAATAGACTTCAAAATGGCGGACTCGGAAGTGACTCGAACCCGGACCGCCAGGAGCCCATTGCAACTGGTGTACTCGGTGCCTTAAACCACTCGACCATCAGTGACCGTACATAAGGAGGTGATAGCCGAGGCTATTTGAACCCCCCCACACCAACCCAACCCCACCCCCGGCGGCACTTTGATAGAAATGTTGACCAGACCACACACTAGAAGTTGAAGGGACGACGACGTTTCGGTCCGTCCTGGACCATTCTCAAGTCGACTTTGATAGAAATCTTGAGCATAGCTATTTCATCCAATCACTTCATTTTAGTGGGGCCACGTGAGCAACAGAAATGCAAACAAACTTGAATGGTCCCCAAGCACATATGCAATTGAAAACTCCATGGGGGGGGAGGATTTAAATAGCCTCGCCTATCACCTCCTTATGTGCGGTCACTGATGGTCGAGTGGTTTAAGGCACCGAGTGTACACCAGTTGCAATATGCTCTTGGCGGTCCGGGTTCGATCGAGTCACTTCTTTCATTTGCATATATCCTCCCCCTCCCTCCCCCCTCCCTCCCCCCTCCCCCTCCCCCTCCCTTCCTCCCCCCTCCTTCCCTCCCTCCCCCCGACGAACGATCTTCTTCCGTAGCCAGCTCTGACGAGGTCCACATGACCAGTAAATCCAGCACTCCTGTTTCGCAGAATGCTGATGACGGCTGCCGTTGGCGGCTAACGTGAATCTAACGGATGTCGGGTCTTGATGACTTCGCGCGTGTACACTCCCCCACATCGTTCGAATCCCGAAGTCTCTTGACGAGGCCGCCGAGCCTCGATTACCTAGTGCAACACTCCACACACACACACACACACACACACACACACACACACGAAGCTGGAAAAACTACAAAGGTAAGCCACTAGACAAGTCCCAGAACTAAGAGGCATGAGTTACGAGGAAAGGCTGCGGGAAATGCACCTTACGACACTGGAAGACAGAAGAATAAGGGGAGACATGATTACAACCTACAAAATCCTCAGAGGAATCGACCGGGTAAACAAGGGTAAACTATTCAACACTGGTGGGACGCGAACAAGGGGACACAGGTGGAAACTGAGTACCCACATGAGCCACAGAGACGTTAGAAGGAACTTTTTCAGTGTCAGAGTAGTTAGTAAATGTAATGCACTAGGAAGTGATGTGGTGGAGGCTGACTCCATACACAGTTTCAAATGTAGATATGATAGAGCCCAGTAGGCTCAGGAATCTGTACACCAGTTGATTGACAGTTGAGAGGCGGGACCAAAGAGCCAAAGCTCAACGCCCGCAAGCACAAATAGGTGAGTACAACTAGGTGAGTACACACACACACACACACATATTACGCTTGCAAGAAGTTGAAGAAATTCAGTTCGCAAACTACGGGCTCACCATAGCCCGTGCTGCTTGGAACTGCTACTGCTTCCAGGTAGTGAATCTTTAACAACAACAGTTCGCAAACCAGCATGTGTTGCACGGTTGATCTCTACTACTACGTCGCGTTTGGTGGCGTAAAATGATGAAAAAAGCAGGAGAATATTACAAAAACTTCTGTTTGTCGATTTCACTCTGAAAATCCAACGGAAAAGCTGTCATTGTTTTTCACGGCCACAGCAGCTCTCTCTCCTGCGACCCCAGGCCATGGCCCTCCTGCGACCCAGGCCATGGCCCTCCTGCGACCCAGGCCTTGGCCCTCCTGCGACCCAGGCCATGGCCCTCCTGCGACCCAGGCCTTGGCCCTCCTGCGACCCAGGCCTTGGCCCTCCTGCGACCCAGGCCATGGCCCTCCAGCGACCCAGGCCATGGCCCTCCAGCGACCCAGGCCATGGCCCTCCAGCGACCCAGGCCATGGCCCTCCACGACCCAGGCCATGGCCCTCCAGCGACCCAGGCCATGGCCCTCCAGCGACCCAGGCCATGGCCCTCCAGCGACCCAGGCCATGACCCTCCAGCGACCCAGGCCATGGCCCTCCAGCGACCCAGGCCATGGCCCTCCAGCGACCCAGGCCATGGCCCTCCAGCGACCCAGGCCATGGCCCTCCAGCGACCCAGGCCATGGCCCTCCAGCGACCCAGGCCATGGCCCTCCAGCGACCCAGGCCATGGCCCTCCAGCGACCCAGGCCATGGCCCTCCAGCGACCCAGGCCATGGCCCTCCAGCGACCCAGGCCATGGCCCTCCTGCGACCCAGGCCATGGCCCTCCACGACCCAGGCCATGGCCCTCCTGCGACCCAGGCCATGGCCCTCCACGACCCAGGCCATGGCCCTCCACGACCCAGGCCATGGCCCACACAGCACCAACACCACCAGGAATCTGAATAAATCGTCAATAAATGTTCCAAAAAGAACGTTTATTGACGAATAAAAACAACAAGGCAGATGTTTGTTTACGCAGATACTTCCCAAACACCTGCCTTGTGCAGATGTTCAGGAAGCACAGGTGTACTGTATGGCTGTGACCAGGTGATGAAACAGTACGTGAAACAGGAATAGCAAATTTCCCTCCCCCCACGCCCCCTCCCCCCCACTGTAAACCCCCAACGCCCCCCCCCCCCCCCCCCACTGTAAACCCCCCACGCCCCCCCCCTTCCTCACCCCTAACCATAACCGTTCTTATTCTCCTCTACAACACAAGAACGATGCTAACGAAAAAAATAGGTAAATTACCCATTTTTTTTCAACCATGTGGCCTTGTTCAGTTACCCCAAAAAAATACACCACCACCACCCAGGTCTTGTCTAATGATATGGATGTTTGCCAAACAGCAGCAAGGTTGATGCTTTCATTGGTGGCTGGCTTTAAATAATGGGTTAGCCTGGCTGGCGGCGGTGACACAATGCAGCCTCGTAAGCCCCCTCTGCATTACCCACTTAGGTTGCATTGTATGCTGTAATTGCCCTGTTGGGTACTTTAGGAGGTGGGAAGGAGTGAGGGAGGGACGGGCTAGGTGTTTACAATGTTGCGTGTACAAAAATATAAGCTTGGGCGCTATGCAACAATGTGAGGGGGGGGGGGTTATCTTGAGATGATTTCGGGGCTTTAGTGTCCCCGCGACCCGGTCCTCGACCAGGCCTCCATCCCCAAGAAGCAGCCCGTGACGGCTGACTAACACCCAGGTACCTATTTTACTGCTAGGTAACAGGGGCATAGGGTGAAAGAAACTCTGCCCATTGTTTCTCGCCGGCGCCTGGGATCGAACCCAGGACCACAGGATCACAAGTTCAGCGTGCTATCCGCTCGGCCGACCGGGGGGCGGGAGGAGGGATTATACAAAATTTATTATACAATGAAGAGCTTCTTCATTAGTCATGTGTCAAGGTGAAGACTGAAAGATCTTCTTGAGTAACTTTCCTCCAACAACTTCTAAATGAAATACGAACAAAGTTATTGCATTAACTGTCCGGGGATTCATCAATGATTTATACATCCAAGTACGAAACCTGTACATCTTTTCTCAGTCGTCTATTTTTTTACATTAATTAAGCACTTTACGTTCTTGGAAACTTTATCCAAAGTGTTCCGTGTTAGTAAACTTTTAATAAATTTAAATAAAGCCATTATGATGAGGAAAAGATGTAGAGGTTTCGTAAGTGGTGGCGTAAAGGCGTATATGAATCTTGGTCGTTGGGTAACGTCCATTGTGCGTAGAGCCAGCTCCTGTACCGCAGAGTACAGGACTCTAACTAGAGTCTGCGTGCTTTTCGCCTCCACCGGGGATCGAACCCGGAACAGTAGGACCACGAATCCCGAGCGCTGTCCACTCGGCCGTCAGTCCCCTCAACAACAGCTGTGCTCGAGGTTTCACGCCAGAAATGAAAATGTCTTACAATATATATAAGTAGACCAAGTGACATAGAAGAAATATTAAAGGATTTATATTTTTCTTAGTTTCGCAAAATATGTTCATTTAGCAACAATAAACATTGGCTTCAAGTCAAAAATTATATCAGTTTATAAATCTTGTTTAGTAAAAAAGAAATAACAAAAAAAATTATTTCTGCAGAAATAATTAAAATGTAATAACAATCTTGATTAAATGTTTCGTTGTAACTCAGAGAGTTTCTTGAGAATTTGGGTGCTTGATGGAAAATATACTTTTTGCTACATTAAATAACATTTGCCTCTACTTGAACGTATAAATTAAAAACAAAAATCCTACACATATCTACTTACGAAAGTTGTCCATCTTTCCACCAATCATGACAACTTAAGTCTGCATTTATTAATAACAGTTTACGAGCTGGGCAACGCTACGAGGTCGTTCACAACTCCCCAAGGTGGTTATTATTGTTATCTTGACAACAACAACTTGATATCTTGATCCCCTCCAAGTGCTATATATAGTCGTAATAACTTGACGCTTTCTCCTGATAGTTTCCTTCCTCCCCCCCCCCCCTCCCCTCCCCATCGCAGTTCGTAAACTGTTTCATAAATACAAAACTGAACCGCCATGATTGAGGAAAGATGTAAAGGTTTCGTTAGTGGACACGTAGGAGATTAATGAATATTGGTCAAGCCCACTTTGGCGGTGTTGAGACGAGCGCAGAACACTACCGACAAGTCTAAACAGGAAAAACAAAGAATAGTTTAATATTAGTAATGAAATTTTGTTTACAGGCAACGGAACATGATTGGCACGTGTTCTACCCGTCATTATGTAGCAATGAACTACATAATGAACTACAATGAATGACCTTGACGAGTCATTATGTAGGTTGCCACCTGTCCACTTACAAATTACGTCTGAATTTGGCCGTTTGGCTGAAAATAGACGTAATTTGAAAATTAAAAAAAAAATTAAAATTAATTTTGGATTTTTGTTTTCCAAAACAGTAAGTTCAGTTTCCTCTGGTAGGTTAGGAGGGCAGGAAATTCTCCTAAAGATTCAAAACGTCATGATAACCGTTAATTAAAAGTTTCCTCTCCTAACCTTACCGGGTAAGCCGGACGACTCAAACAGAAAACGGGACAGTACGTCACTTTCGTGAGCCGATTTCATTTCAAATTACGTCCATTTTTGGCCATAGCGCGCTCATACCAGCGAAAAGCGACGTAATTTTTAAGAGGACGGGTTGAGTTATGTGCCTTTACTCACCATTTCATAACAATTCCCCCCCCCCCTCCCCAACTGAACACATTACATGACAAATGATATACATTTTGTTATCTCTTGGAGAATAACAGCAGTGCGGTGTGGCGGTACGTTTCACATGGTCAATAGTTTAATGAATCACGACGCCTAAATATTACGACTTATATAGAGACAATCGCCTTACGGACTGGGCAAACAAGCGGTCACCTGACCAACCCGCAGACAGACAGCTTGATAAACAAGCAAATAAAAGTGACAGCTTGACTAACACTAGAGGTAAACAACGTCAAGAAATCTCGATCCTGACATGGAACAACAGCAAGCCATTTCGATCTTGACTTGGAAGGAACGGGAATTGTCAGGAGAAAGCACCAAGTCAGTTCGACTATATAGTACTTGGAAGGAGTTAGGATTAGGATTTGGGATGGGACGGGGGAAAGGAATGGTGCTCAACCACCTGGACGGTCGGGGATTGAACGCTGACCTGCATGAAGCGAGACCGTCGTTCTACCGTCCAGCCCAAGTGGTTGAACTCCTGGCATGGAAAAACATCAAGTAATTTCGATCCTGACATGAAACAACATCAAGAATTTCGATCCTGACATGGAACAACATCAAACAATTTCGATCCTGACATGGAACAGCAGAGCAATTTCGATCCTGACATGGAACAACAGAGCAATTTCGATCCTGACATGAAACAACATCAAGAAATTTCGATCCTGACATGGAACAACATCAAGAAATTTCGATCCTGACATGGAACAACATCAAGAAATTCGATCCTGGCATGGACCAACTCGAGCAATTTCGATCCTGACATGGAGGTAAGGAAATATAAGAGAAAAGCGCCAAGCCATTAAAGTACCAATTAATAGCTTGGCATGGATCCTGACATGACACAACGCCAAGCAAGATCGAACCTAACATGGAACCCTTCAAATAATATCGAAGGTGGTGGGACGGGTTCGGTCTGTGATGGTGCCTGTGTGTCTGTCTGTTGTAGTGTGTATTCGTTCGTTCGTAATCCTTACAATTACAAGGATTAATTTTCCTGTTGCTTGGTCATGCGTCCGTCGTAAAGTTGTGCTGTTCGGAATCGTCGTTCGAAGTACATTGAGGCGATTGAACAAAGTCATCAACAGGACTTGAGCGTGTGTATTGAAGCTTGTGTCAGTGATGATGTTTCCAAACACTGAATAGCACTATGAAGGCTCTATTAAAGGCAGCGTCTGGGATGATCTCGGACGTAGGTTCGAATCCTCGTCACGGCCCTTGTGCATTTGTTCATTAGCATTATGAATCTGCGTAACTTTGTGTAGTGTGGTGGGAGGGGGGGGGGTTGTGGAAGGGTGCGTGGAGTGGTAGGAGTGTGGATATATGTGTGTGGTGGGGCGGAGGAAGGTGTGGATGTGTGTGGTGGGGGGAGGAAGGTGTGGATGTGTGTGGTGGGGGGAGGAAGGTGTGGATGTGTGTGGTGGGGGGAGGAAGGTGTGGATGTGTGTGGTGGGGGGAGGAAGGTGTGGATGTGTGTGGTGGGGGGAGGAAGGTGTGGATGTGTGTGGTGGGGGGAGGAAGGTGTGGATGTGTGTGGTGGGGGGAGGAAGGTGTGGATGTGTGTGGTGGGGGGAGGAAGGTGTGGATGTGTGTGGTGGGGGGGGGGGGGTGTATGTATGCGCGCGCTTGCGGGCTTTTTTTTCGCGCGTATCAGTGTCTTAATTCCCGCATACTCCCACACCAGCATACTCCCACACCAGCATACTCCCACACCAGCATACTCCCGCACGCACAACATACCAGCCCCCCGAGGACGCCTGCGTGAGTCCTGTCAACAGGCACGCCCTCCCACATTGAAACCAACGATAGTAACCGCAACTAACAAGGAACTATCAGGCAACCTTCCAGTCGATGGACCATTTAAGAACTCTTTCAGCCATGTTCTTGCAACCAAATGGTTTTTATCCATAATTATTTAAACCTATATAATCATACTGGCCTGTGCGTTTTTCTCCTCACAATTACTTTAATTATCTACATTTGTCAACCCATACACCTGTTTACATCAGTCCGTCCTCCTAAGGTTTCCCATCGTCAAGAAAACGGTCAATTTAAAGTGTCCTCTCCTAACCTACCAGAGGACCCAAAACAGAAAACGGGACAGTCCGTCACTTTCGCGAGCCGCTTCCATTTTCTAGTACGACAGTTTGTTGCCCTTGTGTAACGCATACGATGGAAATGCGACGAATTCTCTGTAAGAGGACAGGTTGGGTGAGCATAGTCAAATAAACGCAAGATGATATGCGACAAAAGCATATTTTTCCGTTTAAAACCGGATATATTGTTTATTTGGTTTGGTTAGGTTAGGTTAGGTTACATTAGGTTAGGACAGGCCTTACTAGGCTCCGTTGGGGGTGGCCTAGGTTGGGTTGGGTAAGGTTAGGTTAGGGTTTTTTTTTTAACTCCATCTGGCGAACTTCCTTGAGTGTAACGCGACTCATCCGCAGAGGCTGTCAGGTCAGTGTAACGAAGACCACTTCGCCACGGAGACCCACAGAGTCAACACACACACACACATAAGCATTCTTTTCCTCCCGTGAGTGAGGCTGCAAATTCATCCGTTTGTTTTGTTTCATTGTTTGCTTGTTTTTGTGTGTGTATCATCTTGTGTGTGTGTGTTGTCTTGAGCGGACTTTCTTTGTTCAGTCGTTTTGATCTTCATATTTTCTTTGCTGATTCATGTGGCTATTGCTTTTCGCTATTTGCACTGTTTCGTTAGCCACTGTTCCTTTATCTTATGTAGTCTCTTTCTTTGTGATGTTTATTATCCCTAGATATAATGGATGTAAATAGCAGCTGCCTCGTATGGACCAATAGCAGCTGCCTCGTATGGACCAATAGCAGCTGCCTCGTATGGACCAATAGCAGCTGCCTCGTATGGACCAATAGCAGCTGCCTCGTATGGACCAATAGCAGCTGCCTCGTATGGACCAATAGCAGCTGCCTCGTATGGACCAATAGCAGCTGCCTCGTATGGACCAATAGCAGCTGCCTCGTATGGACCAATAGGAGCTGCCTTGTATGGACCAATAGCAGCTGCCTCGTATGGACCAATAGGAGCTGCCTCATATGGACCAATAGGAGCTGCCTTGTATGGACCAATAGCAGCTGCCTCGTATGGACCAATAGGAACTGCCTCGTATGGACCAATAGCAGCTGCCTCGTATGGACCAATAGGAACTGCCTCATATGGACCAATAGCAGCTGCCTCGTATGGACCAATAGCAGCTGCCTCGTATGGACCAATAGCAGCTGCCTCGTATGGACCAATAGGAACTGCCTCGTATGGACCAATAGCAGCTGCCTCGTATGGACCAATAGGAGCTGCCTCGTATGGACCAATAGGAGCTGCCTCGTATGGATCAATAGCAGCTGCCTCGTATGGACCAATAGCAGCTGCCTCGTATGGACCAATAGCAGCTGCCTCGTATGGACCAATAGGAACTGCCTCGTATGGACCAATAGCAGCTGCCTCGTATGGACCAATAGGAACTGCCTCGTATGGACCAATAGCAGCTGCCTCGTATGGACCAATAGGAGCTGCCTCGTATGGGCTAGTAGCAGCTGCCTCGTATGGACCAATAGGAGCTGCCTCGTATGGACCAATAGCAGCTGCCTCGTATGGACCAATAGGAGTTGCCTCGTATGGACCAATAGGAGCTGCCTCGTATGGACCAATAGCAGCTGCCTCGTATGGACCAATAGGAGCTGCCTCGTATGGACCAATAGCAGCTGCCTCGTATGGACCAATAGCAGCTGCCTCGTATGGGCTAGTAGCAGCTGCCTCGTATGGACCAATAGGAGCTGCCTCGCATGGACCAATAGCAGCTGCCTCGTATGGACCAATAGCAGCTGCCTCGTATGGACCAATAGGAGCTGCCTCGTATGGGCCAATAGCAGCTGCCTCGTATGGACCAATAGCAGCTGCCTCGTATGGACCAATAGGAGCTGCCTCGTGTGGACCAATAGCAGCTCCTTCGAATGGACCAATAGCAGCTGCCTCGTATGGACCAATAGCAGCTGCCCCGTATGGACCAATAGGAGCTGCCTCGTATGGACCAATAGCAGCTGCCTCGTATGGACCAATAGCAGCTGCCTCGTATGGACCAATAGCAGCTGCCTCGTATGGACCAATAGCAGCTGCCTCGTATGGACCAATAGCAGCTGCCTCGTATGGACCAATAGCAGCTGCCACACTCGTTGGCTCATCTCGTGGCAACAGTTCCTCAACGTCATTAGCTTCGCCAATTACATCATCATTACCAGACAAAATTTATCAAACCAATCTGGTTTGCAATTTAATTAGTTCACATACACCTATTTCCACCCCCCCCCCCTTTCTCCCTCCTTCCATCCCTCCCTCCACCCCCCCTCCTTCCTCCCTTCAAATATCGCTCACAGCATACGAGCATCACAGGATCGGGGGGGGGAGGGGGTATTATACTTAACAGGAAAGCTGTGATTAGTCGATTAAGGCAGCGACTGGGATGCTCTCGGACGCAGGTTCAAATCCTCGTCACGGCCCTTGTGGATTTGTTCAAGACTTTGATATCTTTATTGTATTTGACTATGATATCCCCCTCTGTTCCCATTGAGAGCAGTCTATAGCTTTATGGAATATCTCTCTCACTCATATGGGCTTGAACCATGCTGATGTTACAGGCGTATATAGCGAACATCTGTTTGTCTTCAGGTCTCAAGTGTAAACCAATAAGACCAATCTTGTTTGACTCCATACAACCGCTTAAATACACAACGTATAAGTCCTATAGTCTAATTTTGCTTGTCGTCACTGCTCTGGACTTAACATTAAGATTCACTAAGCATTTTAGTGAATCTCACCGGGGGAGGGTGTTTTTAGGAAGGCTCTTGCGAACTTAGTAAGAAGACCTCTTACGCCAGATTCAGCAAAGTATTCCTACGAAGTTACTATAGGGAGGAGGGGGGGGGGGGGATTTTGGTTCCGGTTCACTTGCTTCTCGAGAGACGTCAATACTACTTTTTGACCAATCACAGTGAAAGTAACATTGTATTTCATAGCGTGTTTGCCAATCATCTCCATGCCGGCTCAGCTGAAAAAGGGGACCAATCACATGTGTTGTATATCAGCTGATGTCCGTCAACAAAACTAGTTCACATATTCACTGTGAGAGAAGTTTATCGTCGTACTTCTCGGTGTACCCCGTATACAGTTTACTTTAGCCCTAAATTATGTTTAGAAATAAAGTAATGCCTGTTGGTTGGCCGGTAAACTCCTGTGGAAGCCTCTGAGGCCACAAGAACGGTAGCCCATAGCGCTAAGGCATCTTAGAAATCCTATTTTTTGTGGAGTGTTCAGTATCTGGTTCGAGGCTTCTATTCTCCGAGTGGATCCAAAAATAACCTCATTATAAACTATCGATCATTAGGTTCTCTAACATTTAGTGTGCAATAGTGACTTATGATTGTCATTAAAATCTTGCTATGGCACCTGTTATGCCTTTTTATTCCATAAGAATATATTTATGGGGAGTTAGAGACACAAAGAACCTGTATATAGCTATCATAACGGACTCGCCGAGAGAGAGAGAGAGAGAGAGAGAGAGAGAGAGAGAGAGAGAGAGAGAGAGAGAGAGAGAGAGAGAGAGAGAGATTTCCGGGTCCGGGATGTGTAGACGAGAAAAGGAGACTTGCGTGAGGTGGGTATATACGAGTACTTCGAAGGTGAAGGACTGAACGCTTCGAAGTACTTCGAGGGCTTGAAGGACTGTTCAAGGCGAACTCTGCTTTAGTAAACAGTTTGCTGAATCGTGACGTAACCGCCATGAGGGGCGATAAGTAACGTTTATGAATCAAGTTTTTGAATTTCAATTTGAAAAAGGCAGACGTACTTCTTTCTTCAAATTCAAATAGTGTCATAATTACCGTTCAGATTTGGCTTCAAACACGCACAGTCACTCTTCAGATACAAAGTCGCTTGTATTGCAAACTCTAGACAAAATCGCTCTGTAAACCAGAACACCCCCTCCCCCCGACCCCCCTCCCCCCCATCCCCCCCACCCCCCCACCCCCCCATCCCCCTTCCCCCCCATCCCCCCACCCCCCCCATCCCCCTTCCCCCCCCATCCCCCCCACAAACACACACAACCCCACCCCCCTCCACACCCCCTGGAGGCGCGCTATGAAACAAGACCAGTCTACGCGCGCGCGAATGAGAGTGGCAGAGAGTTAGCGTGAGATTAATAGCGAGTCGAGGGCTTTTAAGTGGTTGACATAGGAGTCGTTAGGTGTCGTTTATTAGTCGTCCGAATACTTCCGGTGGCTCGTCTCTCTTATTTTCTTTGTCGTCGTGGTTTGGTTGATTGGTTGTGGTCGTTGGGACCACGTTGTTGCTTTACATTATTATTCACTGTCGGAGCTGTATTTCTCTTCCCCTCCCCCTCTCCTTCCCCTTTCCCAAGCCTTCCTCTTCCCATCTGTCCCCCTTTCTCACTTTCCCCCCTTTCTCACTTTCCCCCTTTCTCACTTTCCCCCCTTTCTCACTTTCCCCCTTTCTCACTTTCCCCCCTTTCTCACTCCCCCCCCCCCCCTTCCTCACCCCGCAAAAAAAAAAAAAAAATCCGTGAAACACAGGTGGGTTTACCTCTTGTCTTTGGGTTCTATAGTTGGCCTGAACCTTACCTGTAGCTTCTCACGATTTCAGGAGTCGTTCTCCTCATCATGAGGGCGAACAGAAACACAGAGAATGACAAGGAAGTGTGTGTGAAGCACTCAACAAGAGCTTCCAAGACGTCTTCACAATAAAGCAAAGAGAAGCCCCCTGCACTAAATGAGCAGACGGCAAAACCAAGCAATCTTGGAGGAATTTGAGCTTATCAGTGATAAGACCAAAAGGAATCTGTTGGAGCTGAATGTGACAAAGGCTGTTGGCCTTGACTAAAAGCTTTCGTTGTCAGCTTAGACCACAACAACAATAATAACAACAACAACAACAACAACAACAACAACTACAACAACAACAGCAGCAGGCCTGGTCGAGTGGTAAATCTTGTGGCGGCGCCCCTGAGAGCACCCTGGACGCTGGTTCGATTCCCAGTCCTGCTCTAAACTATAATTTGTAACTATAATTCAAGGATATATCACGGTGTTGTGATATACACAACACTATATACGATATACAACACACAATAACAGTATGGCTATTATTGTGTCATTTATTTTATTTATATTTTTTTTCTAAAATTTTCTTTGGGGGAGAGATTAATTCATCAGAGTTAAATGTGAGAAATTTTAGATTGACATGAATGAACTGAATTATTGAAAAAAAAAACGTTGAAATTTTCTGCTTTAATTGTTTAATTGTTCAAATATTTAATTGCTTTAAAAAAAATTGTCATTTTTTTTAATGTATCCATTTACATTTTACCTGAAATTACCCGAGGGGCCACAACACACTCTAGTGGCCTCGACGCGGACAAGATGAAGAAGACGATAGCGGTTTTATTATTAAGTTTTATTATGGAGAAAGACTTAAAAAAATGATAAAACAAGTGATTTTAAATTATACAATTCCTGATGTCGCTAGAATTGGAGAGTACAGGAGCAAGGGAATTGAAGGGGGGGGGGGGGCCCTGACGGCTGAGTGGACACCGCTCGAGATTCATTGTCCTAAGGTTCCGGGTTCGATCCCCGGCGGAGGCTACAACAAATGGGCAGAGTTTCTTTCACCCTGAGGCTCCTGTTCACCTAGCAGTGAATAGGTACCTGGGAGTTAGACAGCTGCTACGGGAGAGCAGCAGCCTGTGTTGTTGTTACACATCCTGGAGATGTGTAACAAAAAAGGAGGCCTGGTCGAGGACCGGGCCGCGGGGACGCTAAGCCCCGAAATCATCTCGAGATAATTTAAAGATTACAGCTGAAATAAAATATTTACCAATAGTGAGCATCATGTTATAATTGGCTTTATCGTATTTATTTAAAAATTTTAGTTACAGTGTCAGAATGTATAATGTACTTGTATATTTTGTAAAGTAAATAGCCTATTAATGCAGGCGATGAGTCACAATAACGTGGCTAAAGTATGTTGACCAGACCACACACTAGAAGTGTGTGGTCTGGACCACACAATCACAATCACAAAGACCACACAATCGACTTGAGAATGGTCCAGGACGGACCGAAACGTTGTCGTCCCTTCACTTTCTAGTGTGTGGTCTGGTCAAAATAGCCTATTAATGTACAGCCGCTAATCATAATGGTTTAAATATAATTTTAAGCTGAACAGAAAAGTTCCGGAGATGAAGTGTTCGCATTTCAATAAGGCAAAGGGAGAGAGAGACTAACATGGAAATAAAAAAAAAATTAAATATAATACAATTTCGGACATTAAAGGATTGATGTGTCAGGTGGTGTGGTGGTTTGAGACCAGGATATCTTTTTCTCGTTTTGCTTTGTGGGGGGGGGGGGGGGAGGTAAGATTGGGGGGGGTGATTAGTAAAGATGGAGCGGTACAGATGAAGGGAAATTTGTTGTAATATGAAATATAATGAGAGTTATGAAAGCAGACAGGCGTTGCTGGCACTGTGTTTGGTAGCAAATGTCATTCGCTCTCTTGAGAAGTATTGAGAGAGAGAGAGAGAGAGAGAGAGAGAGAGAGAGAGAGAGAGAGAGAGAGAGAGAGAGAGAGAGAGAGAGAATGGACAGAGGTAATGAGAAAGTAAGAAACTGTAAAGAAGTAGCAGGAGAAAAATAACAAATAGGATTTGGGCCTCTTTATGTTGTGGAAGAAACAGACACCTTATTGTGGGAGAAAAGTGGGGGGGGGGGGCGGAAGTATTTACCCACGAGGAGGAGGAGGAGAAGACGCCTCTGGTACCCAGTATACTCCCTAATTGTAAACCACGACCTCTGCTCCTGTTTACCCACCTCCCCCCCCTCCCCCTACCCCCTGGCACGCTGCTGAGAACAGCTCCCTGGAATGAATGGCTCTTAATATTTACTTTGAGTAAATAGACTTTACCGAGGCAGATTACGTGGTGGTTCTAGCGGGTAAGAAGGTACACAGACGAGTGAAACAGTCACTCAGTTAACCTACAGCCGCCTGTTGGTCCAGTCCACTACCCTTTTTTCCTCTGGCCAAAGGTATATAGCCCGAGCTTTTGTATATTAGACACAGGCCTCTCTTTTGTTTCACGTCATGCAGGAAGTATAGTCTTCAAGCTCCGTCCTCACCAGAAGAGTTTTAAGCTTTTGTGTGTGTGTGTGTTTGTGTACGTACCTTGTGCTTGCGGGGGTTGAGCTCTGGCTCTTTGGTCCCGCCTCTCAACTGTCAATCAACTGGTGTACAGATTCCTGAGCCTACTGGGCTCTATCATATCTACATTTGAAACTGTGTATGGAGTCAGCCTCCACGACATCACTGCCTAATGCATTTCATCTGTTAACTACTCTGACACTGAAAAAGTTCTTTCTAGCGTCCCTGTGACTCATTTGGGTACTCAGTTTCCACCTGTGTCCCCTTGTTCGCGTACTACCCGTGTTAAACAATTTGTCCTTTTCCACCCTGTGAATTCCTCTGAGAATTTTGTAGGTAGTGATCATATCTCCCCTCACTCTTCTGTCTTCCGATGTCGTGAAGTGCATTTCACGCAGCCTTTCCTCGTAACTCATGCGTCTTAACTCCGGGACTAGCCTAGTGGCATACCTCTGAACTTTTTCCAGCTTCGTCCTGTGCTTGACAAGATACGGGTTCCATGCTGGGGCCGCATACTCCAGAATTGGCCTTACATATGTGGTGTACAAGGTTCTGAATGATTCTTTATACAGGGTCCTGGAGGCAGTTCTGATGTTAGCGAGCCTCGCATACGCCGCTGATGTTATTCTTTTTATGTGGGCTTCAGGAGACAGGTTTGGTGTGATATCAACTCCTAGAGCTTTTTCTCTTTCTGTTTCATGAAGGACTTCATCTCCCATTCTGTATCCTGTGTCTGGCCTCCTGTTTCCACCGCCTAGCTTCATTACCTTACTTTTACTCGGGTTGAACTTTAGTAGCCATTTATTGGACCATTTATTCAGTTTGTCTAGGTTTTCTTGTAGCCTCCTACTATATTCCTCATAATCTATCTTCCTCTGTCTTAATCCTTCTCATAATTTTTAGATCATCAGTAATCAATGAGAGGAACGATTCTATACCCTCTGGGAGATCATTTACATATATCAGAAACAGTATAGGTCCAAGAACTGACCCCTGCGGGACTCCACTGGTAACGCCTCGCCAATCTGAGACCTCACCCCTCACACTGACTCGCTGTCTTCTGTTGCTTAGGAGACCTTATCTATTTGAGTACCTTCCCTTTCACTCCTGCCTGCATCTCCAGCTTTTTCACTAGCCTCTTGTGTGGTACTGTGTCAAAGGCTTTCTGGCAATCCAAAAATGTGTGTGTGTGTGTGTATGTGTGTGTGTGTGTGTGTGTGTGTGTGTGTGTGTGTGTGTGTGTGTGTGTGTGTGTGTGTGTGTGTGTGTGTGGCATGGATAATAACCATAATGTTTATTATATAAAGAGAAGCCCCAGACCATACTCCTTAGCAAGCGATACATAGTATGTATATGTATACAGATTATGTGAAAGCTGGTCAGAATTACATTTCACCTTTGTAAACGCACATTAATAACACAATGTAAATAGACACTTCGAACACAGTTTATGTAGAACAGACATAACTCTGTGAATTTATGTTTAAAGGTTAGAATAGCATTTTAAAAGCACTACAATCACCTTCTGTGGTTGATTGTTCAACAAATCACTGAACTATATGTTTAACAGATCTCTAACCCTGTCCATGGATGACAGAAGAAAATGTATATATAATCTGGTTAGCATTGTAAATGTGTGGCCACGTCTGTGGCAGAAAACAAATTAAACGTATGCGATTATTAACTAATTTTAATGTTTACGTTGCTAGTGATTCAAATTATTCATTTAATACCAGACTTGAATCTGGATTTTGAAAATGAGTTTTTGGAAACGATCTGAATGAGAAACGCAACAGTTGTGGCTGGAGTGAACAAGTGTGTAGCGTCAGTACGTCATTTCACGTACACTTCACGAACGTCGCTTCACTCGTAAAATGGAAATTAAATCACTCTGCGCGAAGCTGTGTCGGTGGGGAGGGGGGGGGGGGAAGATTCTGTACACACACACACACACACACTGACGAAAGGCTGAGAATCTGTATAGGGGTCAGTTGTGTCGTGCCGAGCCGATGGGTTTAGTCAGTGGTTAATAGGGCAGCTGGTGTTATCTTAATTGTTGAATGTTCTACCCTTGTGATCTCTGAGGAAATTGTCTTGAGTAAAGGCAGAGGTGGATAAGGAGAAAATGTAGACGCAGACATTTTCTGAAGGGGAATGTGAGGGAAAAATATTTAATAATGTACGAGAGAGAGAGAGAGAGAGAGAGAGAGAGAGAGAGAGAGAGAGAGAGAGAGAGAGAGAGAGAGAGAGAGAGAGAGAGAGAGAGAGAGAGAGAATTGCGCAGCCATCGTCAAGACGTTCATGGTGCATAAGATAAAGAAAAAATGTGGGATAGGAGAGAAAATGAAGTGAAACCTTAAGAGCCGGGATTCATCATGTATTGACCCATCTTCTGACCGAAACCTGTACATCTTTTTAACTCTTTTCGGCTTTATTTTTAGCCCCCAAGTTCATAAACTGTTTAATAAATACGAACAAAGCCCTGATGGCTCCTGGACCATCAGAACAGACGACTGGTATAGTCATAATCATTTAGATGAAAAACCAAAGCAAAAAAAAAAGTCGATTAAAAAAAATTCTTTAAATCCTGGTGATGGCAATAAAGTGCCACTCTCCCCCACACTAGAGAGTGTGGGGGAGTGTCGCTTTGCGTAATAGTGGCTTTAGGCATTGTATGTGCTAGCTCTATCTATGTACTAGCTCTATCTATGTACTAGCTCTATCTATGTACTAGCTCTATCTATGTACTAGCTCTATCTATGTACTAGCTCTATCTATAAATTCATCAATATTTATATCACTCCTTGTATGTATGTACTTTACCTTAATAAACATTTGAATTTTTTGAATTTTGAGAGTAATAACGTGAGTGGTGTGCTGTGGTAGAAATTAATGTAAACCTTGAAACCCAGTTGGGATAGCAAGTCAACACATTAAAAGTTTTTTTATCAACTACGAAGGGGCGGGAGGGGGAAGGAGTGTATTTTACGTGCTTTACCTTGCGGTTACCTTGTGATAATTTCGGTCCTCAGTGTCCCCGCGGCCCGGTCCTCGACCAGGGCTCCTGGTTGCTAGACTGGTCAACCAGGCTGTTTGGACGCGGCTGCTCGCAGCCTGACGTGTGAGTCACAGCCTGGTTGATAGGTATTCTTTGGAGGTGTTTATCCAATTCTCTCTTGAACACTGTGAGGGGTCGGCCAGTTATGTCATTTATGTGTAGTGGAAGTGTGTTGAACAGTCTCGGGCCTCTGATGTTGATAGAGTTCTCTCTGTGGGAACCGACCTGTGAGATTTATATTTATTTAATTTATATGAATTTATATTTACGTTAATTTATATACTTCGATAGCAATTTGTATAATGATAAGTGGACTGTATTTCTGCAATAATCTCATAATCTCACAAATCGATCCTCTACACATTAGGGGGGTTATATTTATATATATGCAGCCAATCAAACTACAGTATTAACTACATACATTGAAGAGGTTCCTTATCTTATAGTACAGCAGGTTAGTCCACCAGGTATAACTAGGGTGTAGACACCAAATTATCCTCTTTGAGGTAGCTTCCATCACCCAGTAACTGGTGCACAAAATCTTGCTTCCTCGTCTTGACCTGTCAAAAGGGCACTAACTGTAAAGCCAGATTCTATATATGACAAGCTATATCAGAGAAACTGTACATGGAACATTGAAGACCTGGCTTAATTACCTTTAGTTTGAGGCTTCCACGTGCTCTAACCGGGTCACCCTATATAATGACATTAATGGCCATAAATGAAGATACATGGGTTTCGGAAAGAACACTTAACTTGAATTTGTTGACAGCGTGTGATAATGGTACACCACTGGTTTCCATAACACTTCGTCCAAGTAAAATTAACAGGAGCCGTATTTGCTCCTGTGAGCCTCTGGTCTAGTCTCAACAATGGCTGCGTCTAATACTCCATACTATTGACGCCTGGCCGACATTGTCCAGATATGATAGGAGCCGAATTTGCTCCACGCGTCTCGGATGTGACACAACAATGGCTCCCCTCCTTCCCCACTCTGACGCCTGGCTTACATTGTCCACATGTCAGAAAGTGATAGAAGGGTCACATTTACTCTACTTTAATATTGATAATTAAGTTAATTTATATAAGATGTTTTATGATGGTAAAGTCCAAAGACTAATGTATTTAAGAATAATTCCCAGCAGAATAGCTGGTGAATTATAATGGTATGTGGCGATGATATCCCGTTTTCTATAGACGGTAATTCCACTACAAGTTACGTTTTCTATGGGTAACTTGTTGGTAATACAGCTATTATCTGTATGATTATTAAATGGTGTCGGATTTTCCGACACTCTCTCAGAGTACCTGTTGCACCTCTGCTCTTCAACGGGGGTATTCTGCACATCCTGCCATGCCTTCTGGTCTCATGTGGTGTTATTTCGGTGTGCAGGTTTGGGACCAGCCCCTCTAATATTTTCCACGTGTAAATTATTATTAATTTCTCCCGCCTGCACTCAAGAAAATACAGATTTAGGCATTTTAGACGGTCCCAATAGTACAGTGGTACCACACTGTACCGCGGTCTTTCTGCTGGAACATAACACGTGGTATTATTGCCACTTGATAACACGTATTAAGTTTAATAAAGAAACAATCTTTAGGTCGCCCCGCCCTGAGTGCAATATTAAGCTGACCTTAACTTGGCTATTATTCTTCACCATTCAACGATGGAATAAAATCAGATCTTTCAAACAGTTTTGATTGGATGCATTTCAAGTCGAAGTTTAAATGTTGGAAATTTTTCAGATAAATGTACGCTATCGAAATTGAACAGCCGTGGGAGGTAAAAGAGCGTGGTTATAGAGCATTTGAATCAAAATAGAATATGTCGGTTCGAGCCCTAGATATGTTTGGCAGAGTTTTCTAAGCATCAATGTTCACACCGTTCTGTTGATTTACCACTCCGTAAACAATTGCAACTGTGTGGCCGGATCAGGAACGTACAAACCCAAGCAACCCACCAAACCTTTGGAGGCTGATGCGTAAAAAACGTCAATATTGGGTTGCTTTAATGTTTACTAATGTATCGTATTTATAACGGTTTGGTGTATTTCGTTCAAACAGATGTGATGTATTAGGTGAGGACAGGTTGTTCATCAACCACATGATGCTGTTCTCACCTAGTTGTGCTTGCGGGGGTTGAGCTTTGTCTCTTTGGTCCCGCCTCTCAACTGGTGTACAGATTCCTGGGCCTACTGGGCTTTATCATACCTATATTTAAAACTGTGTATGGAGTCAGCCTCCACCACATCACTGCCTAATGCATTCCATTTGTTAACTATTCTGACACTGAAAAAATTCTTTCTAACGTCTCTGTGGCTCATCTGGGTACTAAGTTTCCACCTGTGTCCCCTTGTTCGTGTTCCACCCGAGCTAAAGAGTTTGTCTTTGTCCACCCTGTCAATTCCCCTGAGAATTTTGTAGGTGGTTATCATGTCTCCCCTTACTCTTCTGTTTTCCAGGGATGTGAGGTTCAGCTCCCTTAGCCTTTCCTCGTAGCTCATTCCTCTCATTTCCGGGACCAGTCTGGTGGCATACGTGTGAATCTTCTCTAACTTCGTCTTGTGTTTAACTAGGTATGGACTCCAGACTGGCGCTGCATACTCCAGGATTGGTCTTACATAAGTGGTATACAGGGTCCTGAACGATTCCTTACACAAGTTTCTAAAGGCAATTCTTATACTGACCAGTCTAGCATATGCCGCTGATGATATCCTTTTGATGTGGGCCTCTGGAGACAGTTTCGGTGTGATATCAACCCCCAGATCTTTCTCTCTATTTGACTCTTGCAAGATATCATCTCCCAGATGGTATATTATATTTAGACTTCTGTTACCTTCACCTAATATCATTACTTTGCACTTTCCTGAGTTGAACTTTAGTAGCCATTTTCTAGACCATTCCACCAGTTTATCCAGGTCATCCTGTAGTCTCTGTCTATCTTCATCTGTTTTGAGTCTGTCTATCTTCATCTGTTTTGATTCTTCTCATAATTTTTGCATCATCAGCAAACATTGAGAGGAATGAGTCTATACCCTCTGGAAGGTCGTTTACATATACTAGCAATAGGATGGGTCCGAGTACAGAGCCCTGTGGAACCCCGCTGGTGACATCTCGCTACTCTGATGCCTCCCCCCCTCACCGTTACTCGCTGTTTCCAATTGCTTAGATACTCCTTTATCCACTGGAGCACCTTACCTTTTACTCCTGCCTGTTGCTCAATCTTTTGTAACAGCCTTTTGTGAAGTGTTGTGTCAAAGGCTTTCTGACAGTCCAAGAAAATGCAATCTGTCCACCCTTCTCTTTCCCGCCTAATTTGTGTTGCTTGGTCATAGAATTCTATTAGGCCTGTGAGGCACGATTTACCATCTCTGAACCCATGCTGGTAGTGTGTTACAAAGCTGTTTCCCTCCAGATGCTCTATGAGCCTTTTCCTCTTTTGTGTGTACTCACCTATTTGTGCTTGCGGGGGTTAAGCTTTGGCCCTTTGGTCCCGCCTCTCAACTGTCAATCAACTGGTGTACAGATTCCTGAGCCTACTGGGCTCTGTCATATCTACATTTGAAACTGTGTATGGAGTCAGCCTCCACCACATCACTGCCTAATGCATTCTACTTATTAACTACTCTGACACTGAAAAAGTTCCTTCTAACGTCCCTGTGGCTCATGTGGGTACTCAGTTTCCACCTGTGTCCCCCTTGTTCGCCTACCACCAGTGTTGAATAGTTTATCCTTGTTTACCCTGTCGATTCCCCTGAGGATTTTGTAGGTTGTGATCATGTCTCCCCTTACTCTTCTGTCTTCCAGTGTCGTAAGGTGCATTTCCCGCAGCCTTTCCTCGTAACTCATGCCTCATAGTTCTGGGACTAGTCCAGTGGCATACCTTTGGACTTTTTCCAGCTTCGTCTTGTGCTTGACAAGGTACGGACTCCATGCTGGGGCCGTATACTCCAGGAATGGTCTTACATATGTGGTGTACAAGATTCTGAATGATTCCTAACACAGGTTCCTGAACGCAGTTCTGATGTTAGCCAGCCTCGCATATGCCGCAGACGTTATTCTCTTTATGTGGGCTTCAGGAGACAGGTTTGGTGTGATATCAACTCCTAGATCTTTCTGTCTGTCCGTTTCATTAAGTACTTTATCTCCTATTCTGTATCCTGTGTCTGGCCTCCTGTTTCCACTGCCTAGTTTCATTACTTTGCATTTACTCGGGTTGAACTTCAACAGCCTTTGTTGGACCATTCACTCAGTCTGTCTAGGTCATCTTGTAGCCTCCTACTATCATCCTCTGTTTCAATCCTCCTCATAATTTTTACATCATCAGCAAACATTGAGAGAAACGAGTCTATACCCTCTGGGAGATCATTTACATATATCAGAAACAATATAGGTGCAAGGACTGACCCCTGCGGGACTCCACTTGTAAAGTCTCACCAATCTGAGACCTCACCCCCTCACACTGACGCGTTGTCTCCTGTTGCTTAAGTACTCCTTTATCCACCGGAGTACCTTCCCTTTCACTCTTGCCTGCATCTCCAGCTTTTTCACTAGCCTCTTGTGTGGCACTGTATCAAATGCTTTCTGACAATCCAAAAATATACAGTCTGCCCACCCTTCTCTTGCCTGATTTTTATTGCTTGGTCATAGAATTCAAGTAACCCTGTGAGGCAGGACCTGCCATCCCTGAACCCATGTTGATGCTGTGTTACAAAGTTCTTTCGCTCCAGGTGCTCCACTAGCTTTCTTCGCACAATCTTCTCCATCAGCTTGCATGGTATGCAGGTTAGGGACACTGGTCTGTAATTCAGTGCCTCCTGTCTATCCCCCTTTCTTGTATATCGGGACTACGTTAGCTGCTTTCCAAATTTCTGGCAGTTTCCCTGTTGCCAGTGATTTGTTATACACTATGGAGAGTGGTAGGCTCAGTTCTTCTGCTCCTTCCTTTAGTATCCAACGGGAGATTCCATCTGGGCCTATAGCCTTTGTCACATCCAACTCTAGTAAACTCTTCCTTACTTCCCCGCTGGTAATCTCAAACTCTTCCAGTGGTTCCTGGTTAACTATTCCCTCTCTTATCTCTGGAATTTCTCCTTGCTCTAAGGTGTAGACCTCGAATTTCTTATTCAGTTCCTCACACACTTCCTTGTCAATTGCAGTGAATCCTTCTGCCCCTATTCTTAATTTCATAACCTGTTCCTCTACTGTTGTTTTTCTCCTGATGTGGCTATGCAGCAATTTAGGCTGAGTCTTTGCCTTGCTTGCGATGTCATTTTCGTATTGTCTTTCTGCCTCTCTTCTCATCCTGACATATTCATTCCTGGCATTCTGGTATCTTTCTCTGCTCTCAAGTGTCCTGTTATTCCTATAGTTTCTCCATGCCCTTTTACTTTGCTGCTTAGCTAAGGTGTGTGTGTGTGTGTGTGTGTGTGTGTGTGTGTGTGTGTGTGTGTGTGTGTGTGTGTGTGTTTACTAGTTGTGTTGTGTTTTTGCGGGGGTTGAGCTTTGCTCTTTCGGCCCGCCTCTCAACTGTCAATCAACTGTTTACTAACTACTTTTTTTTCCCCCCCACACCACACACACACACCCCAGGAAGCAGCCCATGACAGCTGACTAACTCCCAGGTACCTATTTACTGCTAGGTAACAGGGGCACTTAGGGTGAAAGAAACTTTGCCCATTTGTTTCTGCCTCGTGCGGGAATCGAACCCGCGCCACAGAATTACGAGTCCTGCGCGCTATCCACCAGGTTACGAGGCCCCGTGTGTGTGTGTGTGTGTGTGTGTGTGTGTGTGTGTGTGTGTGTGCGTGTGTGCGTGTGTGTGTGCCTGTGTGCGCGTGTGTGTCCGTGTGTGTGTAAACTTGATGGTAAGAAATGCTTCATTAGCGGTTTACATTGTTTTATGTTTTAGCTTAAACCAAGAAAATAACATCCCATGAGAGGAGAGACATGGCAGGAAGTGCAAAATATTTTCGTTTGAAAGCAGAGGTGCAATAGATACTCTGAGTGAGATATGACTCTATCAACACCAGGAGCACGAGACTCTTCAAAACACCCCCTTCCCCTCTCCCCTCTCCACGTACAGGGTATAACTGGCCGACCTCTTCCGGTGTTCAAAAGTGAACTCAAGTGTTTCAAAAGAAACACTTAAAGTGGGGGGGGTGCGTTTTAACAGCCTGGTTGACCAGATCAGGAAGCCTGACCAGAGACCGGGCCGAGGGGACGTTGATCCTCGGAACCTACACAAAGGTAATGTAATTCTATGCCTGCCTCCCTCCCTCCCTCTTTTCTCAAAGTCATCCTCCCTCCCCCTCCCTCCAAGCCATATATAAATGTGCTAATGCCACCATATATACTCAGTATATATTGGGCTTCGCAGCCAAAAAACAACAACACTTGAACACCATCTTGTGCTGTGTTGCCCCCTGACAATGTTCAGCTGCTTCACGTACAATGTGGTTCAACACACACTCGTTAGGAAATGTATATGTTTATCTCTCAGAATGTTCGGTAATATGTTTATTGTTTGTAACGTGTGTCTATGTATGTATTAACACGATGTACTGAACGGGGTGAGAATAGCTTGAGCTGCCTCATCCCTTTGTGTGTATTTTACATCAATAAACTTATTTCAATTTCAATTTCAACACACACTCACAAGCCCTGAAACATGGCGGCGGGATGCTCGGGCATGAAGCTCTCGCCCGTGAAGGCTCCGGCATCTCGGGGCCAAGGAGTATATATATATTGTCTGCTAAAATCTTAAGTCATTGTGTGTATTTTTTAATTAGCATTCTGGGGAGAATAAGTGAAAGTGCAGTCCAGCGCTTTGTCACCCTTCCACCCCTAGGACCTGTCATGGGTGTGTGTTGACGATTTACTGGGTGGCTGAGCTCAGCACGTGTTTGGTCTCCAGTTCCCACACACACACACCCTCTCTCTCCAACCCCAACCCCCCCCCCCCCTCCCTCCCTCCCCCAACCGTTGAACGTTCGTTTGGGAAGGGGAGAGGGGAGGGGGAAGTCTGATGGGGCTCTGTTTAGTGAGAGAGTGATGGAAGGGGAGGGGGTAAGGGGCTTGGTTTAGTGGGGGTGCTATGTTTGTTTGGGGACATTTTTCTTGCTGTTTGGTGGAGGTGGTGGTGCTGTGTTTGGTGGAGGTGGTGGTGCTGTGTTTGGTGGAGGTGGTGGTGCTGTGTTTGGTGGAGGTGGTGCTGTGTTTGGGGGAGGTGGTGGTGCTGTGTTTGGTGGAGGTGGTGCTGTGTTTGGTGGAGGTGGTGGTGCTGTGTTTGGTGGAGGTGGGTGCTGTGTTTGGTGGAGGTGGTGGTGCTGTGTTTGGTGGAGGTGGGTGCTGTGTTTGGTGGAGGTGGTGGTGCTGTGTTTGGTGGAGGTGGGTGCTGTGTTTGGTGGAGGTGGGTGCTGTGTTTGGTGGAGGTGGGTGCTGTGTTTGGTGGAGGTGGGTGCTGTGTTTGGTGGAGGTGGTGCTGTGTTTGGTGGAGGTGGTGCTGTGTTTGGTGGAGGTGGGTGCTGTGTTTGGTGGAGGTGGGTGCTGTGTTTGGTGGAGGTGGGTGCTGTGTTTGGTGGAGGTGGTGCTGTGTTTGGTGGAGGTGGGTGCTGTGTTTGGTGGAGGTGGTGGTGCTGTGTTTGGTGGAGGTGGTGGTGCTGTGTTTGGTGGAGGTGGTGGTGCTGTGTTTGGTGGAGGTGGTGCTGTGTTTGGTGGAGGTGGTGGTGCTGTGTTTGGTGGAGGTGGGTGCTGTGTTTGGTGGAGGTGGTGGTGCTGTGTTTGGTGGAGGTGGTGGTGCTGTGTTTGGTGGAGGTGGTGCTGTGTTTGGTGGAGGTGGGTGCTGTGTTTGGTGGAGGTGGTGGTGCTGTGTTTGGTGGAGGTGGTGGTGCTGTGTTTGGTGGAGGTGGTGCTGTGTTTGGTGGAGGTGGGTGCTGTGTTTGGTGGAGGTGGGTGCTGTGTTTGGTGGAGGTGGTGGTGCTGTGTTTGGTGGAGGAGGTGGGTGCTGTGTTTGGTGGAGGTGGTGGTGCTGTGTTTGGTGGAGGAGGTGGGTGCTGTGTTTGGTGGAGGTGGGTGCTGTGTTTGGTGGAGGTGGGTGCTGTGTTTGGTGGAGGTGGTGGTGCTGTGTTTGGTGGAGGTGGTGGTGCTGTGTTTGGTGGAGGAGGTGGGTGCTGTGTTTGGTGGAGGTGGTGGTGCTGTGTTTGGTGGAGGAGGTGGGTGCTGTGTTTGGTGGAGGTGGGTGCTGTGTTTGGTGGAGGTGGGTGCTGTGTTTGGTGGAGGTGGTGGTGCTGTGTTTGGTGGAGCTGGTGGTGCTGTGTTTGGTGGAGGTGGTGGTGCTGTGTTTGGTGGAGGTGGTGGTGCTGTGTTTGGTGAAGGTGGTGGTGCTGTGTTTGGTGGAGGTGGTGGTGCTGTGTTTGGTGAAGGTAGTGCTATGTTGGTTGACAAGAACTATCTCCCGCAGTGACGAACGTATGATGGGAAGGGGATGAGGTGATAGGCTGTGTTAGGTGGGAGTAAAAATATAACATTTAACTACACCACACAAATAAATGTGCATGCCATAAGGTGACACCCATGGTGATGCTGGCACTTATCTCACACAAGTGATGCTGTGCTTGACACGACAACTGTTCCTCATGATAATAAACCTGCTGATGGCGTCTGTCATGTGTTGGTGACAGGTGTTTATACGTGGCCAAGCAGGTGTTGCGCCCAGCCGAGTCGACACGCCGAGGTGACATCCTCAAACTCCCTCTGTGGCTCCATGCTAGAATTAAAATAGGAAAATATGATTTTGTTTGGGCCAAATGTTAGCGAAATCATTCAGTTGAATTGTGACGTTTGGGACAATGGTGTAGGTGGTGGGTGGAAACAATCACCCACAGGTAATTGTGTCACCCACAATTACCTGTGGGTGATTTCGAGGGGTATTTCCAATGCGAAATAGATGTCCAAGCTACAGTCTATGAACTTTAAGATTAGTGCAATTAGTGCAGGTAATTTTTTTTTTCAACAGCATGATTGTAGTGGAAATGTGTTCATGGTCTGTATCTGTGCGCATGTGGTGCGTAGTTGTGGTACAGTGTATGACAAGCGCGCGCGCATGTCTGTGTGTGTGTGTGTGTGTGTGCGTGCGCCTGGGTGGGTGGTGGTGGTGTTCTTGGGACGCGAGTTCGATTCCATTTTAATGCCTTAATGTTTTGTCGTGAAGAGGTAAGGTAGTGATGCTTACTGAAGCGTTCTTGTTACTCCTTAGCCTTTATCCTTAAGAGTGACCTCCTATCTTCTAGGAACCGTTGAATACAAAGGTTACCCAACGCTGGCATTGAATACAAATGATACACAACACGTCAGTGCGTGTGTGTATTTACTATTTGCGTCTGCAGACTCTAGTTATTAGCTCTTGGACCCCGCCTTTCTAGCCAATCTATTTTCCACTATTATGTCTACTACATATATTTCTCTAACTCTCATGCGCGTACACACACCTCCCCAGGAAGCAGCCCGTAGGAGCTCTCTTAACTCCCAGGTATATATTTACTTCTAGGTGAACAGGAGAATCAGAGTAAAAGAAATTCTGCCCATTTGTTTCTGCCTTGGCCGGGAATCGAACCCGGGCCCTTAGGACTACGACCCCTGAGCGCTGTACACTCAGCCACGAGTCCCCTGTGTGTGTGTGTGTGTACTTACCTAGTTGTACTTACCTAGTTGTGCTTGCGGGGGTTGAGCTTTGGCTCTTTGGTCCCGCCTCTCAACTGTCAATCAACTAGTGTACAAATTCCTGAGCCTACTGGGCTCTATCATATCTACATTTGAAACTGCGTATGGAGTCAGCCTCCACCACATCACTGCCTAATGCATTCCACCTGTTAACTACTCTGACACTGAAAAAGTTCCTTCTAACGTCCCTGTGGCTCATTTGGGTACTCAGCTTCCACCTGTGTCCCCTTGTTCGCGTCCCACCAGTGTTGAATAGTTTATCCTTGTTTACCCGGTCGATTCCCCTGAGGGTTTTGTAGGTTGAGATCATGTCTTCCCTTATTCTTCTGTCTTCCAGTGTCGTAAGGTGCATTTCCCGCAGCCTTTCCTCGTAACTCATGCCTCTTAGTTCTGGGACTAATCTAGTGGCATACCTTTGAAATTTTTCCAGCTTCGACTTGTGCTTGACAAGGTACGGGCTCCATGCTGGGGTCGCATTCTCCAGGATTGGTCTTACATATGTGGCATACAAGATTCCGAATGATTCTTTACACAGGTTCCTGAACGCTGTTCTGATGTTAGCCAGCCTCGCATATGTCGCAGACGTTATTCTCTTTATGTGGGCTTCAGGAGACAGGTTTGGTGTGATATCAACTCCTAGATCTTTCTCTCTGTCCGTTTCATTAAGTACTTCATCTCCTATTCTGTATCCTGTGTCTGGCGCGTGTGTGCGTGTGCGTGTGTGTGTGTGTATGTATGTGTGTGTGTGTGTGTGTGTGTGTGTGTGTGTGTGTGTGTGTGTGTGTGTGTGTGTGTGTGTGTGTGTGTGTGTGTGTCTGTGTCTGTGTTTTACCCAGCCCAAACAATGCACATACGCCCCAATGTTACCTCTAATGGCGAGAGGGCGAAGAGAAAACTCCCACGGACAGGGTGGTTCTAAACCACCCGGTGGTTTAGAGAGCTAAACTCTCCTCTGCACGACGCCTCGAGAATATTTACGAGACGAATTCTTAAAAACCTTCCCTCCTCTAACTACATCCTTGGCTTTTAAAAAGACCGTTCCGTGAGTACTCAAGCGGCCGGTAATTGAGAGTTGAAACTGCGTGATGTATCACCATCTGCAATGCCCCCTCTGCGTTGCACACACACACACACACACACACACACACACACACACACACACACACACACACACACACACACACACACACACACACACACACACGGGCTTGCAACATTGACCATTCAAGCCTTCACCTTGAGATTGCAAGGGTTCCCACGGTGGCTTGCGTACTCGAGTACGGTCCAAGACCTGAGGGATGAAATTTGGGACCCACCTACGTCATCACTACTCTTAAGAAACCTAAACGTCATCCGGCCTAACCCAACCGAACCGAACTGATCTTAACCGAAAGAAAACAAATGATAAAATGTGGTTTTATAAATGCTGCGTTGACGAGCTGTTTGACTTCGCGTTGTTCAAGTCGGTATAGGTTTTGGATCCTGTTAGCGTGCTGGATGGGTGTCAGGCGTGAGTATACCCGGGCGTGAGTATACCCGGGTGTGAGTGTACCCGGGCGTGAGTATACCCGGGTGTGAGTGTACTCAGGTGTGAGTGTACCCAGGTGTAAGTGTACTCAGTGTGTCTAGAGAATTTGAGTGTAGGGAGTATTTGAAGAGTTCAATCCTATGGTCTGGTGGGGGAGTTACTTTCATGTGGCGATGATTGAACGCCGCCTCTCCCTGTGGCGAAGGGGGAGGAGGAGGGAATAGGGGGAGGGGAAAGGAGGGGAACTTGGTGACGCAAGAAACCGAGGGATCACGAGGAAGCACCAGGTGGTTCTGGTGGTGGTGATCTTAACGATCCAAGACTCGTTAGTGCACGAGCGATCTTACCGCCTCACTTGGTGACGCACCAAGCAACACGTCGACCACCTAGTCTATAAATATACCACCTCATATTTACATATATTAACAACACACCAGCGGGTGTTTCTTCAAATTGGGGGGGGGAGGGATGTGTGTGTGTGTGTGTGTGTGTGTGTGTGTGTGTGTGTGTGTGTGTGTGGCAGGTAATGACAGGTGTGGAGCCGGGTGCCAGAGGTGCTGGCACTAACGGGTGGTGCCATCCCCACCTGCCCTTGGCCCAGTTGCTCGTCACTGGTGAGTGATGGGTGGTGGTGGTGGTGGTGGTAGGGGGGGAGGGGTCAGCTGTGGTGATGGGGCTCTTTAGGAGGATGGGGGAAGGTGAGGGGTGGGAGGGAAAAAAAGAGAGAGAGAGAGGGGGTTTTAATTGGTGATGGTATATGAATGTGGAAGAGGTTGATTTCTTTACCCACAAGCAGTATCTGCTCCTGTGTGGGGGTGGGGGGGGGGAATGGGGTCAGGGGGGGGAGGCTGAAGGACCCCCGGCCAGATCCCAGTGTACAATAACCTTATCTGAGTCACCATATAACACCGCTGGAAAAAATATTTAACATTTATATCTTTTTGGGGAATTTATAGAAAATCAAGCAAGCTCGATAAGCCTGTTTTTACATGAATTTATAACTAGATGAGGTGCTGGGGGTCGATCCCCCCCCCCAAAATGGTTGCGACATTGAGGGGGAAGTGGGGGAGTTGACCCTTCTCTAGTGGTGGGCAAATGGGGCCTGCCCCGACCCGCCTATAATGAACGTTCTCTCACGCCCACCAAATCACCCTGCAAAGTTTAGTGATGCTACCCCAAAGCCTCTGGCCTCCAATGTTGGAAAAGACAAGACATAGAGGTGAGGTACCTGAGTGTGCACGGGTCTCTCTCTCTCTCTCTCTCTCTCTCTCTCTCTCTCTCTCTCTCTCTCTCTCTCTCTCTCTCTCTCTCTCTCTCTCTCTCTCTCTCTCTCTCTCTCTCTCCCTACCTCCATATGCAGGGGATGAGTCACAATAACGTGGCTAAAGTAACACCAGACCAGACCACACACTAGAAGGTGAAGGGACGACGACGTTTCGGTCCGTCCTGGACCATTCTCAAGTCGTGGTCTGGTCAACTCTCTGTACATCTTCCCCTCTCTACCCTCTCATCGGTGTTATCATGTCCACCCCTCTCCCACTCTCCTTGTTATACCCCTCTCCTTCCCTCACTCTCACTCCCCAGCATTCCTCATCTTCCTCCTGATTCCTCTCACCCAAGCTTCCGACCTCTTGCATAATCTACCCCCTCCCTTCTCTCTTCCCCTATTCCCCCCCTCTCACAAAATTTAAAACACAAAGCGCCGAAGAAAAAAACTGCTAAACCTCAACGTAATACACACATCCCTGATTTCAGATTTTATGAAAACTGATATGGAATGGGGTGGAGAGGGGGTCGCTATAGCTGCCGATATTTCGAAAAGCGAGGAAATATGGGGGTATTTCCACATACACAAGCCAGCACCCACTGGCCTATGACATTCGCATACCCCACCATGTGTCATCTTGGAAAGTTGATTGAGGGTAGCCTTATACTACTGGCCTCCTACTTTTCACTCATATTTTATTTTTATTTGTTATAGATAAATATAATAAAAGAGGGTTGTAGAAGATAATATGCAAGTGCATGCTAGGGAGTCTCGCAAGGCTCTTCCTAGTGCTGTATATTCTCTTCTCTGAGATGATGGGTCCCCGACATATGCAGCCAAATAGTTAATAATTAATATATATATATATATATATATATATATATATATATATATATATATATATATATACATATATATATATATATATATATAATGTATCTATGCATGTAGAACTATTCTTCAGGCGTTAACCTCCAGGAAAAATCCGGAGCTGGAGCCCCTAAGGCAGTTCGTTGCTGACTTCAACATCGTTCTAGCAGCTCCTGCGACGGCGCTGGAACCAAGCGTTTTGACGTTTGCCTTTCCATTGGACAATTTCAGCAACGTGGAGAGGGAGAAGAGGGGGGGGGGATGGGGGAACTGCTGCATGGGTAACAGCTTCTCCTCCATATCGACCTAGCCAGACTTTGCCCCCTGGAGAGGACACTCCAGCCTCTCCAACCAGAGCGCAACTCTTTAGTTTCCCGAGACTGCAGGATGCCTACTAATACTATTACTATTCTCATATCTAATGGGAAATGGGAATCGATTATAACGTAATCCAGCTTACCTCTGAGGTAAATGGCCAATTTATTATATTTAAGTGTGGATATTGATCAGGGTTCATGAAGCATTTACCTGTCCACTTACGAAATCTATACATCTTTACTCGATCATGGAATCTCAGTTTGTATTTATCGGGCAGTTTAAGAGTTTGGAAACAACTTACTAAATACAAAACCGCTATGATTGAGGAAAGATGTACAGGTTTCGTTAGTGGCTGCGGTAATGATTGATAAATCTTGTCCCGATGTCCTAGGGACAGTTTATTTAGGGAAAGTTTGAAATATATCGGAGAGCATAGCTAGTTGTGTTCCTTGTCATTATTTTAAGTCATACAGATGGAGATTTGAATGCTATGTGGATAGTGATCCCTGATGACTAGTCTTCCCCGTGAGTGTATTGTGAGTCGGAATTTGGCATTTCAATAAAGTGTGTCTTCCTGAAAAACTAAAAGTCTATATATATATATATATATATATATATATATATATATATATATATATATATATATATATATATATATATATATATATATATATATATATATATATATATGCGGCGGTGGTAGCCTTATATATATATGCGGCGGTGTCCGCACTGCTACCCAAATTGCTGTCCCAGCCTTCCTGTCTTCCTCCTCGGCATCAGATGACCTGGTTAAGGAAATTCTACCTGACACCCTGAGTGATGTAGCGGGGACACAGGACCCCCACTACACGGAATGCGACACGAAATGGGGTGCCATGACAGACCCAGCACTCAGACCAGCCATGCCGAAAGCCAAGAAACAATCCAGTTGGGACAGCCCCATTGTAGACAAAGAAGCCACAGCTTTGCTGGAGGCAGCAACAACCCCCAGTGATCGTGCACGCCTCACAGCTGTGCAGGCTCCCCATGCAGGGGACTTCCTTCTGGCAGTCCCTATGTCTGCGACAGGCACACGTCTTGATCCGCAGGAGCTCCGTATTGCAGTCGCTCTCCGCCTTGCTGTCCCTATCCACACTGTTCACAGGTGTATTTGCGGCGAGGCAGATGCTGACGAATATGGATTGCATGGCCTGCACTGTGGAAAATCGGGTGGTTGGCACACTAGACACGACGAAGTCAACGACATCATTAAAAGAAGCCTTGCCTCTGCTCAGTGTCCAGCGGAGAGAGAGCCCCGCAACCTACTGAACCGTGACTCTGTTAGCTTTGCCGGCCGACCAGACGGAATCACACTGCGTCCGTGGAAGGGTGGCAGGCAGTTAGCATGGGACTATACTTGCGTATCCACTCTGGCAACGACATACATCACCCTCTCTGCCGGCACGGCAGGAGCCGCAGCGACACACAGAGAAAAACAAAAGTCAGTCAAGTACAGGGAATTAGATCAAAGGTACAATTTCGTTCCAATAGGGTCTGAGACCCTAGGCCCATGGGGTGAGAGTGCAAGAAGGTTTCTTAAGGATCTTGGTTCCAAGCTCATTGACACCACAAGAGACCCTAGAGCAGCAAGTTTTCTCTTTCAGCGCCTCAATGTCGCGATCCAAAGGGGAAATGCCCGCTGCATCCTCGGTTCCTGCCCGGCGTCGGAGGAGTTCGAGGAAATCTACAGCCTCTAGGAAGCGAACTTTTTCTTGTGTCCTCTTAATGTTCATTTTTTGTATAAAATCAGATATGTAACTGTATAACCTTGCATAATAAAGTGTACATCATAATAAAAAAAAAGGGGGTGGTAGGAGAAGTGAACACTCTTTCGTATTCAGAGTTAAATGTCAAGTTTTTCCCTGAGTGCTCTGTGTTCCCTTCTCTGAGGCTGTGGGTCCCTATAATTGCACCAGTGGTGGTACCCCCTATATATATATATATATATATATATATATATATATATATATTAGTATATTTTGGTAGCAGTCTTTCCTGTAGACATATATTATTAAATATGACCGAAAAAGTAAGATTAATAATTCTAACACGAATTTTCTCAATCTTTCGTACATTTCGTTTCACTGTTGGAGGTAAATCAAAAATCAATTCTCCAAAATTCATTTTTATTTCTAGTCTGACGCGACACGAGCGCGTTTCGTAAAACTTATTACATTTTCAAAGACTTTAGTTTCACAAATAAACAACTGAATAGAACTTACGCATCTCCGATTTTATATCTACATTTGAGTGAGGTGGAAGGGGTGATGTGGCATTAACACAAGACAGAACAAGAGGTGGCATTAATAGGGTATTAATTTCATCAACACAAGACAGAACAAGAGTATTAATAGGGTATTAATTTCATCAACACAAGACAGAACACGAAACAATGGATATTGAATAGAGTGTTTGTAGAAAGCCTATTGGTCCATATTTCTTGATGCTTCTATATTGGAGCGGAGTCTTGAGGTGGGTAGAATATAGTTGTGCAATAATTGGCTGTTGATTGCTGGTGTTGACTTCTTGATGTGTAGTGCCTCGCAAACGTCAAGCCGCCTGCTATCGCTGTATCTATCTATGATTTCTGTGTTGTTTACTAGGATTTCTCTGGCCCTCTTGCCAGAGAAAACGGCAAGAGGGCCCCGTCCCCAAGAGGGCCCTCTTGGGGACTGTAAGCTCCAAAAAACCCAGTATATAGGCAAGACAACAACATCTCTTTCTAGGCGTTTAACGATGCATAAGCAACAGGGCTCCATTAAGGAACATATAATCTCTTCCCACAACCAAACCATCGCCAGAGAAATCCTAGTAAACAACACAGACATCATTGATAGATACAGCGATAGCAGGCGGCTTGACGTTTGCGAGGCACTACACATCAAGAAGTCAACACCAGCAATCAACAGCCAATTATTGCACAACTATATTCTACCCACCTCAAGACTCCGCTCCAATATAGAAGCATCAAGAAATATGGACCAATAGGCTTTCTACAAACACTCTATTCAATATCCATTGTTTCGTGTTCTGTCTTGTGTTGATGAAATTAATACCCTATTAATACTCTTGTTCTGTCTTGTGTTGATGAAATTAATACCCTATTAATACCACATCTTGTTCCTAATACCCTAAAATTAATACCCTATTAATACCACATATGACCGAAAAAGTAAGATTAATAATTCTAACACGAATTTTCTCAATCTTTCGTACATTTCGTTTCACTGTTGGAGGTAAATCAAAAATCAATTCTCCAAAATTCATTTTTATTTCTAGTCTGACGCGACACGAGCGCGTTTCGTAAAACTTATTACATTTTCAAAGACTTTAGTTTCACAAATAAACAACTGAATAGAACTTACGCATCTCCGATTTTATATCTACATTTGAGTGAGGTGGAAGGGGTGATGTGGCATTAACACAAGACAGAACAAGAGGTGGCATTAATAGGGTATTAATTTCATCAACACAAGACAGAACAAGAGTATTAATAGGGTATTAATTTCATCAACACAAGACAGAACACGAAACAATGGATATTGAATAGAGTGTTTGTAGAAAGCCTATTGGTCCATATTTCTTGATGCTTCTATATTGGAGCGGAGTCTTGAGGTGGGTAGAATATAGTTGTGCAATAATTGGCTGTTGATTGCTGGTGTTGACTTCTTGATGTGTAGTGCCTCGCAAACGTCAAGCCGCCTGCTATCGCTGTATCTATCTATGATTTCTGTGTTGTTTACTAGGATTTCTCTGGCCCTCTTGCCAGAGAAAACGGCAAGAGGGCCCCGTCCCCAAGAGGGCCCTCTTGGGGACTGTAAGCTCCAAAAAACCCAGTATATAGGCAAGACAACAACATCTCTTTCTAGGCGTTTAACGATGCATAAGCAACAGGGCTCCATTAAGGAACATATAATCTCTTCCCACAACCAAACCATCGCCAGAGAAATCCTAGTAAACAACACAGACATCATTGATAGATACAGCGATAGCAGGCGGCTTGACGTTTGCGAGGCACTACACATCAAGAAGTCAACACCAGCAATCAACAGCCAATTATTGCACAACTATATTCTACCCACCTCAAGACTCCGCTCCAATATAGAAGCATCAAGAAATATGGACCAATAGGCTTTCTACAAACACTCTATTCAATATCCATTGTTTCGTGTTCTGTCTTGTGTTGATGAAATTAATACCCTATTAATACTCTTGTTCTGTCTTGTGTTGATGAAATTAATACCCTATTAATACCACATCTTGTTCTGTCTTGTGTTAATGCCACATCACCCCTTCCACCTCACTCAAATGTAGATATAAAATCGGAGATGCGTAAGTTCTATTCAGTTGTGTATTTGTGAAACTAAAGTCTTTGAAAATGTAATAAGTTTTACGAAACGCGCTCGTGTCGCGTCAGACTAGAAATAAAAATGAATTTTGGAGAATTAATTTTTGATTTACCTCCAACAGTGAAACGAAATGTACGAAAGATTGAGAAAATTCGTGTTAGAATTATTAATCTTACTTTTTCGGTCATATTTAATAATATATATATATATATATATATATATATATATATATATATATATATATATATATATATATATATATATAACATATGTACATTTATACATGTAAAAGCAAACGTATAATTATCGTTCGATTTCCCTTTTTTGTCTTGCATATATTTGTTATTTTTTTTCTAGTCAATAATTGCTTTAACGTGAAGTAAGAGCTCAGTATAGTGAAGATGTTATGGAGGACCTTTGGAGAGAAGTAAAGTTTATTATTGGCTTCTTTATATGGTCCAACATACCAATTAGCGTCTTGTTTTTTTTGTCCATTGTAAATCATTGTTAATTGCTAAATTAAAATCAAGACATGCGAAATGGGTGTTAATGAAATAGGTTAAATATATTCAGGTTTATTTTAGATTATAATGAAGTATATTCTGACTGGGAACAGAGGCTGGTGAGAGGCACAGAATACCTGTGTTCGTGAATCCTTGTTTTGATCGGTCACTTCATTATACTGTATGTACACGACTGGTAATAATCTGTGTCGTGTTTGATTAATTTATGGGATGTTGGTGATCCGAAGAAGCCTTGAAGCGTCTCTTAAAGCACTCAGGTTTGGTAGTTTGCTGAGCAAAATATTTTACAAGTGAAAGGATGCCATGTTTTATTCTTATCGTAAATTTAATTGATTCTTCAAGAGGTGGGCGGTTCTCGTGTTGTTCCTAGATGTGTGCATGTTGCTTTAGCACGTTTTGTGTGTGTGTGTGTGTGTATGTGTGTGTGTGTGTGTGTGTGTGTGTGTGTGTGTGTGTGTGTGTGTGTGTGTGTGTGTGTGTGTGTGTTGTAGGGTCTGGAAGGTGTGACTATGTCCCCTCTTCCAGGAGCTGGAAGCGACTAAAGTTGCAGGTTACCTGGACTGAAGAATAACAGATTATAACGCACGAAACATATGGCCAAAAATAAAAAATAAAATCGGATTTTATATTTAATAATTTAGTGACGATAAAATTATTCCAAAAGTCGTAATATATTCAGAGCAATATATGATTATTATATAATTTTTGTATAAAGAACTAGAATTATGAATATGTTACTAGATATTAAATTGTAAATTGATACTGGAAAATTGGATGCTTATTTTAGCAGATTTTATTTTTAAAAATATAAAAAGTACATTATTCAGTTATACAAGAAATAGCTAACACGTGTAACCTAACCTGAGTTATATAATAATTCTATATTTCATACAGCTCAGCCTCCTCCTTAGACAGTAGTGACAGTAACGATGAAGATCATCGTAAGTATACTGACGTAATGGAGAATAAGAAAGTAGAATTTAGTACTATTAAGTTTGGGCAAACCGGAAAAGGTTTTGTATTTGTTAGAAATAAAACATAACCTAGCCATTCTAGGCCTAATACACGTGTGTCTGTTTGTAACACACACACACACACCTGGGCGCCTGACAGCTGGGTGGACAGCGCTTCGGATTCGAAGTCCTGAGGTTCCGGGTTCAATTCCCGGTGGAGGCGGAGACAAATGAGCAAAATCTTTCTTTCAGCCTGATGCTCCTATTACCTAGCAGTAAATAGGTACCTTGGAGTTAGCTTTTACGAGCTGCTTTCTGGACGGGAGGGGGGGGGGTGTAACGAAAAGGAGGCCTGTTCGATGACCGGGCCGCGGGGACGCTAAGCCCCGAAATAATATCAAGATAACCACACACGCTATCTGAGGCCTAATAATAGTACATATATGTGCTATACTAAACCTAGGAATATTTAAGTTTAGTTTTAACTTAAATTTCTCTGGACCCGATAAAATGAATAGTACCAAATTCTACTATGTTAAATGCCCATTACGTTAATATATGTATGATGGTCCACATAATTACACACAAAAGAGTATTATGTAAACAGGCAAATGGGTGGATTTTATTCAAAAGGAAAGTAATACATACAATTACACACAGAGATCACACTAACGTGATGCATCAAATGAACAAATCCACAAAGGCCGTGACGAGGATTTGAACCGAAGTCGGTTTCGAATCCTCGAAACCGACTTCGAGGATTCGACAGGGTAAAAGAGTTGAAACCGAAGTCGGTTTCGGTTTCAACTCTTTTACCCTGTCGTAGCTCAGTCGATTAAGGAAGTGACTGGGATGATCCCGAACGCAGGTTCGAATCCTCGTCACGGCCCTTGTGGATTTGTTCATTTAATACATACAAGTTCTATTAGTTTCAAGAACATTATAATTGATTACAGGTTGTTTTCATGTTCAGAAATATTTGTTTTATAAAATGCTACTGTGTTATTTTAACATGAACGTTTGTTAAAATAATTACAGAGCCCCTGTATTTTGCAACATGATTATGGTATGAGCGTATACCGGCTCCTTATACGATATATATATATGTATATATATATATATATATATATATATATATATATATATATATATATATATATATATATATATATATATATATATATATATATATAGCCCAAATGGTTGGGGTGAATGAGTCGAACACGTGAGCAGCTTTGCCCATCGAGAACAGCGGCACACAACACACACACACACACACATACAACTGCCTTGTATCTCTCCCCCAGGCAAGAGACCATGGGTTTCAAACCTCTTCCTTCCGTCTCCACCTCGTTACCATAATACATTCCCGACATCAGCGAGTTCCCAGACAAGATTGTGCAAGTGTTCTGCAATTCTTGGGTTATCAACATTGCTAACATGATCGTTATGCGTGTTTGTTTTTCCCCTCCATTAGTATTGCTGCACATGAGGCCAAATACATATATATATATATATATATATATATATATATATATATATATATATATATATATATATATATATATATATATATATATATATATGTCGTACCTAGTAGCCAGAACGCACTTCTCAGCCTACTATGCAAGGCCCAATTTGCCTAATAAGCCAAGTTTTAATGAATTATTTTTTTTCAACTACCTAACCTACCTAAGCTAACCTAACCTAACTTTTTCGGCTACCTAACCTAACCTAACCTATAAAGATAGGTTAGGTTAGGTTAGGTAGGGTTGGTTAGGTTCGGTCATATATCTACGTTAATTTTAACTCCAATAAAAAAAATTGACCTTATACATAATGAAATGGGTAGCTTTATCATTTCATAAGAAAAAAATTTGAGAAAATATATTAATTCAGGAAAACTTGGCTTATTAGGCAAATCGGGCCCTGCATAGTAGGCTGAGAAGTGCGTTCTGGCTACTAGGTACGATATATATATATATATATATATATATATATATATATATATATATATATATATATATATATATATATATAAAATATAGTCGTAATGGCTGGGCCCTTTCTCCTAATAATTGGCTGCCCATCCCTCCCACACATGCACGCACACCCGACATACAATATATGTGACTTTTTAGACTCGCTAAAGTCACATATATTGTTTCTGGTTTGGCCAGACAGTTGCATTTTTTTTTTTTTTACGGAGCAGTAAATTAAGAGAACCTGGTGAATGGTCAATAATACTTTCTAAATTCACATTACAACAAGAGGCTCCTCTGAAATAATACAACAAGAGGCACCTCTGAAATAATACAACAAGAGGCTCCTCTGAAATAATACAACAAGAGGCACCTCTGAAATAATACAACAAGAGGCACCTCTGAAATAATACAACAAGAGGCACCTCTGAAATAATACAACAAGAGGCACCTCTGAAATAATACAACAAGAGGCTCCTCTGAAATAATACAACAAGCGGCACCTCTGAAATAATACAAGCGGCACCTCTGAAATAATACAACAAGAGGCTCCTCTGAAATAATACAACAAGAGGCACCTCTGAAATAATACAACAAGAGGCACCTCTGAAATAATACAACAAGAGGCACCTCTGAAATAATACAACAAGAGGCTCCTCTGAAATAATACAACAAGCGGCACCTCTGAAATAATACAACAAGAGGCACCTCTGAAATAATACAACAAGAGGCTCCTCTGAAATAATACAACAAGAGGCACCTCTGAAATAATACAACAAGCGGCACCTCTGAAATAATACAACAAGAGGCACCTCTGAAATAATACAACAAGAGGCACCTCTGAAATAATACAACACTTCCGAAATAATTAACGCACTGATCACCGCCGGAGTAAATCTTACATTAATATTCACGGGACGAAATGTTTTGTGAAGGAATTCACTGGTATCAGTTCTCGAGTTTATTTTGATGTTTGGGATGAAATAGTAATTTGCAAGAGTGACACTCTTACCCTAATTAGCAAGAGTGAGCATTCCCTAATTTACAAGAGTGACACACTCCCTAATTTGCAAGTGACCGTCTCCGTAATTTGCAACAATTAGTGTCTGGGAACAAGCGCCAACCATCTCCCGTTGATCAGTGCAACGGAGAAATTTAACACAAAGAAGCCTTAATCTTAAGATTTAAATCTCAAGATTACGAACTTTAATAATTATGATCTTAAGATCTCCGTTTTTTCCCGTAAGGTGCCCAGTCAATCTCTCATTTCTCAACAAGCAACACTTAAATTAGGGAAACGCCTCACAGAATGATTGTACCACCTCGAGATGGGGGTTAGTTATACAGGGGAGGAGGGGGGGGGGTAGGGGGAGGGGTGGAGTGTAGTAAACTATAATTATAGATGTGTCTTCAGTAACTATAACAGGGCAGGGTGGAGAAGGGTTTAAGGTAATGGATACAGATTAGGTTTACCCGGGGGGAGGGGGGGGAGGGGGGGGTGATGCTTGGGTTTTTCTTGGTCGCTGCTGCAATTCAGCGGTGAGAGAGTGAGTCTGAGGCTGGATTCCTTCATTCTCCGGCTAGGGTGATAGGGTTGGTGTGTGAGGGTGTGGCTGAGGGTGTAGGGTATGGCTGAGGGTGTAGGGTGTGGTTGAGGATGCAGAGATAATCTCCTGTAACGACCACACACTTCCGTGACCTCTTAGCTCCCCATCACCTCCCAACACGACCACTTGTCGACCAAAGCCACCACATAACTTGTCGACCACAGCCACCACATAACTTGTCGACCAAAGCCACCACTTAACTTGTCGACCAAAGCCACCACATAACTTGTCGACCAAAGCCACCACATAACTTGTCGACCAAAGCCACCACATAACTTGTCGACCAAAGCCACCACATAACTTGTCGACCAAAGCCACCACATAACTTGTCGACCAAAGCCACCACATAACTTGTCGACCAAAGCCACCACATAACTTGTCGACCAAAGCCACCACATAACTTGTCGACCAAAGCTACCACATAACTTGTCGACCAAAGCCACCACATAACTTGTCGACCAAAGCCACCACATAACTTGTCGACCAAAGCCACCACATAACGACCACATAACTTGTCGACCAAAGCCACCACATAACGACCACATAACTTGTCGACCAAACCCACCACATAACGACCACATAACTTGTCGACCAAAGCCACCACATAACTTGTCGACCAAAGCCACCACATAACTTAACCTGGAATATTAGTGATTTGAATACTTACCAACTTAAGGATCTGCCAACTTGGTAAGACAAGAGCTTTCAGCAACTTAACAACTTAATAACCTGATGCCCAGTGAGTGACTTAGTTATTGGTTATAACTTGACATCCTGGTGATACAATTGTGGTCTATCACAGTCTACTCACTTACGTCAAAAGTCCTGTGGTGTGGTGGTCTCTGCTCTCGACTCGCAGTTGAGGATCCGGGGTTTGATCCCCCCCCCCCCCCGGTGGGATAGAAATGGGTGCGGATAGAGCCCTTGGCGGGGAAGGAAGGAAGGAAGGAAGGAAGGAAGGAAGGAAGGAAGGAAGGAAGGAAGGAAGGAAGGAAGGAAGGAAGGAAGGAAGGAAGGAAGGAAGGAAGGAAGGAAGAAAGGAAGGTGAGGCCAAACTTAAATACTTCTCAAGCAGACCATAAGAGACATTAACGAGGTGAAATATTCCTTTCACAGTCGTCTTATTCATCGTCCAGATGGCCGCCGCCGCCACCATCATAAACATGTATTTGTCAGCTGGGGAACCCTGCCTTGTCTGCCACGACTAACAGGCGTCCATCTTCTGGGACCCCTCAGACTTTTTAGCACTCCCTCGGTCTTTACAGGACCCTCTGGGTCTTGCCAGGACCTCTGGGACTTGCTAGGACCCTTGGATCTTGCTAGGACCCTTGGGTCTTTACAGGACCCTCTGGGTCTTGCCAGGACCTCTGGGACTTGCTAGGACCCTTGGATCTTTACAGGACCCCTGGGTCTTGCTAGAGACCCCAGGGTCTCTACAGGACCCTTGGGTCTTTACAGGATCCCTGGGTCTTTACTGGACCCCTGGGTCTTTACAGGACCCTTGGGTCTTTACTGGACCCATGGGTCTTGCTAGAGACCCTAGGGTCTTTACAGGATCCCTGGGTCTTTACAGGACCCCTTGGGTCTTTACAGGACCCCATGGGATGTTCCAGGGGCCCTTTTATGTGCTAGACCCCACCAGTACAATCAAGGACCCCTGGTGCATTCCGTGGGCCTTACTACCTGCAAAGACCCCAGGGGACTTTCTAAGACCCCAGGGGACTTTCTAAGACCCCAAGGGACTTTCTAAGATCCCTTGAGATATGAATCAGAGTGCATAGTTTGATGAGACTATCCACAAGCATCTGATCATCATCCTCGAACACACACACACAGATAAACATATTGTTTTATTAAGTGTTTCTTTCACTAATCAGTAAGGCGAGAGTACAACAATGATGACACCATTCTGATTTACAATGAGTAACGTTAATGGGGCAAACTACCAACTGAGACTGGATTCGAGTTGCGTGGTGACCACCGGCCAGGTCGGACGCTCCTGAGGTCTCTCCGCACTGGCTAGTGTTTACGTTGGGTGATTGCTTGTTTGCCCTGCTGGTGGTGGTTTGCCACTGACAGGGTGACGTTTGCCTTCGCCATGGGGTCGTCTCGCCCTCCAGTGCAGAGGACATTGTCGGCTGGTCTAGCGTTTACGGTGCCGGTGGACCATCCATTGGTTGGTGTCGCCCTGGTGGACGTGCTTCATGTGCAGCTGTCGGACCTGGTGGGCGTCCAGCTGCTTCAGGGCAACCGTGCTGTGGTAAAGTTCCGCCTCCAGGCTGCCTTTCAGGTGTTTCTCGAGCGTTGTGAGGGGCGTGTTTACCCACTCCCTGATTCAGCTGGCTCAGTTAAGGTGGTGAATCTTAGTGTCACCTTGACGTCTGTGGCGGTGCATGGTGCCCCCTTCGAATTTCAGGACGACTTTTTAACCTCCTGTTTTGAGCGATTTGGGACCGTGTTAAGTGTTCGTTGGAACAAGGTCGTTGCCGGGCACTGTGTTGGTATGCTTGACGGCTCCCGCACCCTGACGATGTCGCTGAAGTGTAGTGTACCGTCGTCGATGTCCGTGTTGGGTTACACGCTCCGCTGCTTGTACCGGGGTCAACCGCGCACCTGTTATCGGTGTGGTCACGAGGGTCACCTGGCTGCGGCGTGCGACGTGGGTGCAACTGGTAGGGTGCATGTTTTTCGTGCAGAGGATTTCCCGCCCTTGTTACGTTCGGACGGTTCTGAGGATGGAGTAGGTGCTGTGCCTGAGGCGCCTGATTGCCTGTCTGCTGCTCCGCCTGTTGGGGCGAGTTCTACGGCGACACGTCAGGTGACTGCTGTGGCCCCTGGGGTTGTTGAGCCGGTGTGTGAGGGTGTCGGGCCGTCGCCTGAGCTGCGTGTAGTGAAGGATGTCTCGGTGGAGGTCCATGTCCCGCCCCCGCCTGTGGATGTGATACCGGCTCCTGGGGACGCGGTGCCTGCCGTGTCTGTGTGTGTTGGTGAGTGTAGTTCTGCTCTTTCCGTCCCTTTGCAGAAGCGTGCGCGTCGGTGTTCTGAGGCTGTTTCCCTGGATGATGTGGACAGTGTGGGTGATGTGGCCTCTGTGGACTCTTCGGACGGTGCGGGTGTGGCCTGTGTGGATGTAAAGATGGTGGCCGTGCCTGCGGCGGGGCCTGCTGGGCGTGGTGTGGTGAGGCCTGTCTCGAAGCGTTCACGGCGGGCTCGGAGTGTGTCTCCCCTTCGTGGTGTGCCTTGGGAGGAGGTGGGGGAGTATGGTAATCTGGCGCCCCCCGCCGAGAATGGTGGTGCTGTGAAGGGCTCCGAAGTTGCTACCTGTGCCTCTCCTCCTGCGTCTCCTGCTGTTGGATCTCCGCAGTGGGGGGTTGTCCCTGCTGATCGGGACCTCGTCGTGATGTTGCGGAAAGATGTGCGCCAGAGGGCCTCGGCTCCTGTGCCCGGTGGTGGGGTCGGTGCCGCGCCTGCGTCCCCTGCTGTATCCCCTCCTTCCTTGCTCCAGTCTGGGGATTGCCTAGTCCCGTCTGCTGGGGTCGTGCCCTGTGAGGGTCCGGAGTTGGGCCCTTATCGAGATGCCCGGGTGCTTCCGATCCCGTGGTGCTCGTCCACTGTCTGGGTGTCGCGGGTGAAGGAGTTTGTGTATAGGGTGCCGGATAGGATGTCTCAGCCGAGGGCGCCGCCTGGTGGCCGGCTGCCCGCTGACCTGCGGGTGATATGGGAAGCGTACTGCTTGCGCTTTCCGATACACAAGTTTCCGGAGAAGTATTAGTTCCCGTCTTGCGCACGCTGCTAAGCCGTGCATGGATCAGCTGCCACCGTGATCACGACGCCCCGCCCCCCGGTGCGGGGAGTCTCCCTCTAACGTTCGCCTCTGTTTTCGTCGCCACTCCTCTCTCTACGGCCCATCACATCTACCGCTTTTGACTTTCTTCTCCTCCTGACCGTCAACGCGTCTCCTTACATCTGTCCTGGTGCAGTCATCGGGAGGGTTACCCCTTCATGCAAACTGCGCCTATTCTCAAGAAGAAGAAGAGACTGGATTCTCCAAGAACTTGTCCACTTAAGTGCCCATTTACGAGATCTGTACATCTTACAGTGCACTTACGTGTGGACTTAAGATTTCTGTACCTCTTACCTTGATCATGACGGCTTAATTGGTATTCACTGAAAGAATTTACGAGGTCTACAATGCTATCAGGTTACGCATAACAGTAATAACAATGGGTTTTGTACGTCCTCGTACAAAGGGTCCCCTGGGTCCTTAACGCGGTCCCCTGGGCCCTTAACACGGTCCCCTGGGCCCTTAACGCAGTCCCCTGGGCCCTTAACACAGTCCCCTGGGCCCTTAACGCGGTCCCCTGGGCCCTTAACGCGGTCCCCTGGGCCCTTAACGCGGTCCCCTGGGCCCTTAACGCGGTCCCCTGGGCCCTTAACGCGGTCCCCTGGGCCCTTAACGCCGTCCCCCGGGCCCTTAACGAGGTCCCCTGGGCCCTTAACGCGGTCCCCTGGGCCCTTAACGCGGTCCCCTAGCCCCTTAACGAGGTCCACTGGGCCATAACAAAATCACATGGGCCCTCTAAGTTTCGGGCCCGACTCAAAGGGCCAGAAGTCCCCAAGAGTATTACGGAGTCGAATCCTCCTTAGGGACTTAACGGAGTCCCTCAGGGGTGATTCCCTTAGCCCCCTGAGAGGTAAACAAAACAATTTAATGGGAGATAAACGAAGCAATTGTATGGACGATAAACGCAATAACTGTATGGATTATATGTAGGCGATGAGTCACAATAACGTGGCTAAAGTATGTTGACCAGACCACACACTAGAAGGTGAAGGGACGACGACGTTTCGGTCCGTCCTGGACCATTCTCAAGTCGATTGTGAATGGTCCAGGACGGACCGAAACGTCGTCGTCCCTTCACCTTCTAGTGTGTGGTCTGGTCAACATGTATGGATCATAAACCATGAAACCTAACAGGTGGATTTCTTTCGTTATTGACACTGGTGGAGTGGCCAGGAAATCGTTCAACTGTCACGACAAGCAATTTGGATTTCAGATAACAAGTTCAACTGATATTTATGTACTATGAATAATAGACAGTTACTGTGGCTAATTGGCAATCAGTTTGGATTAACGAGAAGATGTTCTGTGTGGCTTGTAGAGTGTTTGTTTGTTAACAGGTTGACTGGCTTGCAGTAAACAGTTGTTTGGCGTTCATTTAGGACAGCTGGGAGGGACTGGTGCTTGGTATGAAAGCTGGGAGATAGACAGACAGACAGAGAGACATGGCAAGCAGGAAGACAGGCTGCTGATAGACAGACAGACAGAGAGATGGCAAGCAGGAAGACAGGCTGCTGATAGACAGACAGACAGAGCAGGACGCACCACGACGTTCACACTAGCACCAGCAAGCCACAGAGTGATAAGTGGGGTTTATGGTAATTAACATAATATATGATCAAATGAACTGTGATGATTAGTGATCTGCCAGGGAGACCTCGCTAGGGGGCGCGGTAATTATGATACACAGTAAGAACACACACACATCATATTCAGGATTTTAATGATGCATTTAATTCCTTGGCGACTTAATGCTTCCATAGCGCAGTAGGCTACAGATAATATGCTTATATAGCCGTGTCACTGGTGCTTGTTCCCAACGACAATAGTTTTGTGGGTCAAAAACTAAATGCCAGAAACTGGGAAACCTGTTTAGAGACCATTTTAAAAACCGTGTCTTATACCTGATTGTTTAATTGCGATATAATGGTTATATTTCCCCTATTGATTCCTTTATTTGTTAAGCTCCGCTCTCAAGACGTGACCACTACGTAACAAATGCGACAGTTTTACCTGACCACCAACGTACGAACCCAAGCAACCCAAACCTAACCAATCGAGGCGCCGATGCATAGAAACCGACAATATTATGATGCTAATTGTTATTAACACGTGTCAATTGTAACGCATTAGTCAATTTAGGACGAAATACGACGCTTCAGATGAGAGGACAGGTTGATACATTTGTCAGTACTTTAGTACTCTACATTTTGTACTCTGACCAACTAACTCAAACAATAGCACGAGAAGGAGCAGTTTAACAGGCACTAACGAACAGGTGCCGTTAGCACGAGAAGGAGCAGTTTAACAGGCACTAACGAAGAGGTGCCGTTAGCACGAGAAGGAGCAGTTTAACAGGCACTAACGAAGAGGTGCCGTTAGCACGAGAAGGAGCAGTTTAACAGGCACTAACGAAGAGGTGCCGTTAGCACGAGAAGGAGCAGTTTAACAGGCACTAACGAAGAGGTGCCGTTAGCACGAGAAGGAGCAGTTTAACAGGCACTAACGAACAGGTGCCGTTAGCACGAGAAGGAGTAGTTTAACAGGCACTAACGAACAGGTGCCGTTAGCACGAGAAGGAGCAGTTTAACAGGCACTAACGAACAGGTGCCGTTAGCACGAGAAGGAGCAGTTTAACAGGCACTAACGAAGAGGTGCCGTTAGCACGAGAAGGAGCAGTTTAACAGGCACTAACGAACAGGTGCCGTTAGCACGAGAAGGAGCAGTTTAACAGGCACTAACGAAGAGGTGCCGTTAGCACGAGAAGGAGCAGTTTAACAGGCACTAACGAAGAGGTGCCGTTAGCACGAGAAGGAGCAGTTTAACAGGCACTAACGAACAGGTGCCGTTAGCACGAGAAGGAGCAGTTTAACAGGCACTAACGAAGAGGTGCCGTTAGCACGAGAAGGAGCAGTTTAACAGGCACTAACGAACAGGTGCCGTTAGCACGAGAAGGAGCAGTTTAACAGGCACTAACGAACAGGTGCCGTTAGCACGAGAAGGAGCAGTTTAACAGGCACTAACGAAGAGGTGCCGTTAGCACGAGAAGGAGCAGTTTAACAGGCACTAACGAACAGGTGCCGTACACAGGAACTCTCTCAAAGGTATTTTATATATATATCAAGATACTATTTACTCAAACTAAATAAATGAAATGCAGAAGGTCGATTGGTCCATACGAGGCAGCTCCTATTGGTCCATACGAGGCAGCTCCTATTGGTCCATACGAGGCAGCTCCTATTGGTCCATACGAGGCAGCTCCTATTGGTCCATACGAGGCAGCTCCTATTGGTCCATACGAAGTTACTCCTATTGGTCTATACGAGGTTATTCCTATTGGTCCATACGAGGCAGCTCCTATTGGCCCCACCAACCACTTGGGCTGGACGGTAGAGCGACAGTCTCGCTTCATGCAGGTCGGCGTTCAATCCCCGACCGTCCACAAGTGGTTGGGCACCATTCCTGGGGGAGGAATGATACCTAAAGGGAGGTATCAGGAGGATTTCTCCTGATACCTCCCTTCGCCAGATAAAATGACTTTTAGTATTTATATTTTGCACTACTGATAAAATTAGTTATTATTTTTGTACCACCGTCAATAATGGTTTCTCGTTTGTTCTGTTAATTTTTATTTCATGTTGTGCCTCAGGTAGATTACTTTTATTTTCCACTGTCATGCAAATTACTTTCAACTTACACTCGAAAGGTGATGTTGCCTCTTCATAGATGAACTTGAAACGGTGTTGACCTTATCTCCTTGACAATTATTATTAAACAATCAATTCCTTTTCGATATAATTTTAACAGCAGCAATTAGTACAGTCACCTCTTTTTTTCTTCCAATTTAAATAAAAAGTTGGCCCCATTCTTCCTTTTCTTTATTTACTGTATTTTCATTCTGAATTCCTCACTTGAAATCCTCATTTTGAATTTCTCGATTTTATTCTTCCACAGAATTAATCATTTATTTTTTTACTCGTATAAATTTCCCACGTGAATTCATCGTTTGAGTTTCTTATCATTGTTAAACTTTTGTCTGCAACTTTGCTTCAAAGATTTCAAATATTTATCAAACTTATCCACTACCTTATCTTCACCTGTATCCTCCACCTTACCCTTCACCTTATCCTCCACATTATCCTCCACATCATAATGTTACGTGGTGATGATGGCAATAACGGTGATGTTAGTAGTGGTGGTGATAGTGGTGGTGATAGTGGTGGTGCTTGTTGTGGTGTAATAGAAATTAGCAAATTTTTGGGGCATCGATTATACAACGCTGACACAACGTTACAATTAATACGCCACTCTTGCAAAAATTGTAAAATTTCACACCATCACTTCTAGCTCTAACGCTCTTCCTCTAGCCACACAGAATGAATTACATAATAGATATGATGATAGAGCTCCAAGACTCTATGCTTCATCAGGAGGATGTACTCGCCTAGTTGTACTTGCAAGGATTGAGCTTTGGTCCCGCCTCTCAACTATCACTCAACTGGTGTACAGATTCCTGAGCCTACTGGGCTCTATCATATCTACATTTGAAACTGTGTATGGAGTCAGCCTCCACCACATCACTGCCTAATGCAATTCATTTACTAACTACTCTGACACTGAAAAAAAATCTTTCTAATGTCTCTGTGGCTCATTTGGGTACTAAATTTCCACCTGTGTCCCCTTGTTCGTGTCCCACCCGTGCTGAAGAGTTTGTCTTTGTCCACCCTGTCAATTCCCCTAAGAATTTTGTAGGTGGTTATCATGTCTCCCCTTACTCTTCTGTTTTCCAGGGACGTGAGGTTCAGCTCCTTCATCCTTTCCTCGTAGCTCATACCTCTCAGTTCCGGGACAAGTCTGGTGGCATACCGTTGAATCTTCTCTAACTTTGTCTTGTGTTTAACTAGATATGGACTCCAGGCAGGAGCTGCATATTCCAGGATTGGTCTGACATAAGTGGTATACAGGGTCCTGAACGATTCCTTACACAAGTTTCTAAAGGTAGTTCTTATGTTGGCCAACCTAGCATATGCCGCTGATGATATCCTTTGAATGTGGGCCTCTGGAGACAGGTTCGGTGTGATATCAACCCCCCAGATCTTTCTCTCTATTTGACTCTTGCAGGATTTCACCTCCCAGATGGTACCTTGTGTTCAGCCTTCTGCTCCCTTCGTTTAATTGCATTACTTTACACTTTCCTGAGTTGAGCTTTAGCAGCCATTTTCTAGACCATTCCTCCAGTTTGTCCAGGTCATCCTGTAGTCTCTGTCTGTCTTCATCTGTCTTGATTCTTCTCATAATTTTTGCATCATCAGCAAACATTGAGATGAAATGTGTGTGTGTGTGTGTGTGTGTGTGTGTGTGTGTGTGTGTGTGTGTGTGTGTGTGTGTGTGTGTCTGCGTGTATGTATGTATGTGTGTGTGTGTGTGTGTGTGTGTGTGTGAAAGCAGTCAAACAGGCAAACAAAACCGCCTCTTCTCTCGTGCATATATAAACCTCTATGTAGCCCCAGTGCCATTTGTTTCAAGTGTAGCTGAAATAAGAAGAAATTAAAGAAGAGTTTATTTCAGTTAAAAACTTCAGTTCTAAACTGAAGCACAGTGTGGAACCCGTCTGAGGAGATGTGTAAAATATACTTATTTTCCTTTTGCCTTCTCTGTAGACAGTAAGTAGAACGTGTTTTCTTCACTGGCAAATATTTTCTAGTGTGCCAAGAGGGATCGGGTTCCAAGCAGGTGCAGCACTGTTTCCTTAATAAATTACGAAAGTCTGCTGAAACAAAGGGCGACTACTGAGTCCTAATGAGGTTTCTCACCAGTTTGAAGCTATTCAATGAATAGTTTAACGTTGCCATAAGCTAAACATGAGAAGGCATTAAAGCGTAGCACTATGATCAGCAATCGAGCTCGAGCCCAAAATGGTTCTACTTTTGTGATTAGGCCATAACGTTCACGTTATGGCCTAATCAGAGCTAAAATGGCTTCCTGTATAACCTGCAATATTATGCCTTAACTACCAGCCATATCCTAAACCACTGAGTGTCTCTGAAGACATTACAAAACTCTACTTGGCCTTGTTTGTCATACGTAATCTTACTGGAGAAAAAAATATATAGTTTATATTAGTATGTATCAGTGTTCTTATAAATGGAACCCAAATAATAGCCGAGACTGGAACCTCACACTATACAGGCAGGAACAAAGAGGAATGATTGAGTCACCCCCCTTCCTCGCACCAATGGCCCCATTAGGGGGTTACAGGAGCAGAGAGAGAGAGCAGGGGTAAAGGGAGTCAAGTGGTGGTGGTGATAGTCCATCAAGAGGTGAGCGCCGTCAAGAGCAACAACTCACAGGCAAGCTGTTCGCACATTATCACAGCCAATTGGCAAAAAAAAAATGTCACTAGATTCGCATATCATGTTAGCGTTGGTGTGAAGGGCCTTCTTCTACGGGGTTCAGAAGCATTTTACTGTCGGTAGAAAAGGGCCTTTTTTCGTTTTTTGTTTTTAATTGGGGATTTTTTGTTGTATTTCTATTTATAGATGTAAGCACAGAAAAAAAAATTAAATTGTATTTGTGGTCTATTTTACCACAGTGCATCGAACTCTAATCTCCATTTAAGCAGGTACGCTATAAATTACCATCCAATACATGGGAGTTTAAGCATTTGTTACTCCACTGTGATAATGCAGAGGTTGTTACGAATGACATTAAGCAGATAAAATGGTAAATGCCTCGAGATATATGTTCCTTGGAGTGCATACTTACCAGGCACTACGGGCTCACCATAGCCCGTGCTTCTTAGAACTTTCTTCCAGGTAGCGAATCTTTAACAACAACAACAACAGCATACTTACCTTAAACTCGTCTCTCATTCACCAACAATATTCATTGCTAAATCATATATAGATACACATTTTATTATTCATTGATAATTACTTTTTTAATGCAATTTGCTGACCTGAGAAATTATTAAACCACTCTTGAATTGAGATGTCTCGTTAGCTCGAAGGCGGGTCCAAGAACCTTGTAAGGAAAGGCTAGTTTTACCGGGGAGAGTGAAGTGAGTGTGTGCAGAGGCCAGCAGGGTGGAGCTGGTCTCAGCAGAGGCCAGCAGGGTGGAGCTGGTCTCAGCAGAGGCCAGCAGGGTGGAGCTGGTCTCAGCAGAGGCCAGCAGGGTGGAGCTGGTCTCAGCAGAGGCCAGCAGGGTGGAGCTGGTCTCAGCAGAGGCCAGCAGGGTGGAGCTGGTCTCAGCAGAGGCCAGCAGGGTGGAGCTGGTCTCAGCAGAGGCCAGCAGGGTGGAGCTGGTCTCAGCAGAGGCCAGCAGGGTGGAGCTGGTCTCAGCAGAGGCCAGCAGGGTGGAGCTGGTCTCAGCAGAGGCCAGCAGGGTGGAGCTGGTCTCAGCAGAGGCCAGCAGGGTGGAGCTGGTCTCAGCATAAGGCAGTATTGGCGACTTTGACAAATGTAAAAAAATATTTACAATCGACAGTTGCGTTGCTATTAAAGGATCTGCCATTTGTTTATCATACTGTGGAAAGGAATACACAATTGATTTGTTTTATTTTATTTGTATTTAGAGCTCGGAGGTCATTCTTTATATGGTGGAAGTTGGCTTCTTAATTCAGAGATCTGAAGGCATTGATTTTGGATTTTAAACCTTTGTTTTGAATACAGATTGTATACATTAGGTACACCTTTGTCACCGGTACTTGTGTTCGCTTTATCTAGTTCTGCGCCTTCAGATGTGTTATTGAACTTAAAGAAGGTTTAGCGTTTGATCTTATGCTCTTTCTAACCGATATTCTTACTAATACCTGAAGTTATCTTTTTTAACTAGTTGTCCTCTATTCTACCTGGACCTTGTTTCGTCAGAGTTTGGGCGAGTCAGCTCGTGTGAGCTTGAAGCCACGAGTTTTTAACCTCTCGGCAATCTCCCCATTTTACTATCGGTGTTGTGTTACTTTCTCGTTGGACAATACAGTAAGACTGGGAAGTGCTTTCTCTGACACTTTTTCGAGAGAGTATGAAGGTGTTCCCAAGGGGGGGTATAGTGTTTTAAGCACTACTGTCCTCTTTGTTTCCCTTAACCATGTCCTTTTCTCTCTTCACGCTGGGATTTTCTCTACATGTAGGCGATGGGTCACGATAACGTGGCTGAAATATGTTGACCAAACCACACACTAGAAAGTGAAGAGACGACGACGTTTCGGTCCGTCCTGGACCATTCTCAAGTCGATTGAGAATGAGAATTTTCTCTACTCGTTATAAATACGATCTTCTTCTGCTGTTTGGGTGACAACGGTGTCTCGAACTTGCGACCGATAGCATGTCATGGCTTCAAGCTGTTTACATCTACGACGTGTGCTGTCACTTCCAGTGTGAAGTGTTGTTCCTGATCAATCCTTGTTGCTCTATGGAAATTCTCTTTGTGTATCGAGATAATACGGCTGATACGAGTACGCTTTTATGGCTGATTTTGACACTTGTTGCTTCAAATTGAATGTTCTGAGGCTCTAACGTTACATAAAGTGCTATCACACAATTGATTTGAGTGGATGAGTGTAAACAGTAAAGCAGTTTACTGCTCTACTGTGCTGTTTACATTTCTGTGACTGCCGTGTGTATACCTTAGCGAATCGTGTATGTGGTCTCGCTTCATGCAGGTCGGCGTTCAATCCCCGACCGTCCAAGTGGTTGGGCGCCATTCCTTCCCCCTGTCCCATCCCAAATCCTCATTCTGACCCCTTTCAAGTGCTATATAGTCGTAATGGCTTGGCGCTTTCCCCCCTGATAATTCATTCATTCATTCGTCCCTTTGTTATGTTAATGCTCTACATCACAGAGGTCTTTAGCTTTGCTCTGCTGCTTAACGTTCCTCATATCCAGCGCTCTGAATACAGGTGTTCTGTCTCGATAGAATCATAGCGATTTGTACTATGGGTTTTCGCGTTGTTCTTTCAACGCCGCCATTCAGGCATGTCGTACTTTTCGTACTACCTTTTTGATAGGACCAGTTTCCTCTACAATCTATTTTTTTACAGTACAAGGATTGTCTGTTTACAGACAATCTCAGTGTTCTCTCTCGGAACACATTAAGACGAACATTGCAGATTTTTTTTTTCCAAACTGCAAATTAAAATCTAGTTTTTCATCAGCCAACACATTCATGCTGATCGTTTAAGTTTACTTACTCATTCGAGACATCAATCTCACTGTATTTTCTCATTATTCACAAACCATCTGTATTTTACCACCTGATTCCAGCAATTCCAGTAAAGTTATTTATATTGTCTGGAAACTAAACTACATCCTTTATATTTTGATGATAACTCACAAGTACCAATTTTCTTTAGATTCAGAACATTTTAATTAATAATTTTGGGCTTAATCAGGTATTTGTGTTTTAGATCCCAATTTAGATACGATTTTGGGGTATCTTTGTCATAGAGGAGACGAATAAAAATCGATTAGAGATGATCACAGGAAAATCACCTCCTCCATGTTCAATAAGTTTCTTTAAATCTCGCGTCGGTCTAGAGAATGCACAGTGTTGAAGTGATGAGTTGGAAGTACATATAGAAGTACATATGTCTGAAGTACAAGTTGCCGGGCTTGGGGAGTAGAAGAACTCCCAGAATCCCCCATCCAGGTACAATCCAGGTATATAAATACAATGTAATGTGGAAGTATGTATGGGTACTTAGTATGGGTACTCTGACTTCACTCTTATATACTTCTATGATTGTATAGTTCTTGGAGTACAGAATGCAGTAAAACAGAGAGAGACGTCAACAATACACTTTATTTACAAGACTACGAAAATTTTCCACAATATTTACAACATTATTTACAAGAATATACATTCCTCAAACATGAGGAAGTTATTTCATATATTAGAAAGATTCATAACATGTATTACACAATTAAAACACAGTTTGTATTTTCGTCTACATTAATGTTATTTAAAACTTAACATAAAATCAGGTGTTACAAGAATGGAATGGTGAGTACGGAATGCCCTCAGTGAAACAGATCAAATTATCAAGACGTTTGGGGATTGGAGAGGAATGTCTCGCTTTCAGGAATCCTTAGATTAACAAAAAATCTACAAGAGAAGGTGACGCCATCTTGAACTTTTGGTCAAGTATATTTGGTGAGTGAAGTTGTGTATGTGGTTTTGGTAAGAGGGGAGGGGGGAGGGGGGGTTGGTTTACACTATCCCTAAAATTGGTAGTTTGCTTGAAATGCCTCAGTTTACTTAGCTTGCGTGTAAAAGAGGCTGTGGATGTTTTTTAAGGACTGTAATTATTTTTGTTTTTTGACTGTTAAACTACGACAGCTCACTTCTGCCTGTAATCGTGTCACGCGTTACAATGTGATCCCGACTCTAACTACTATCTCCTAAAGCTTACAAATGTGACGTGATGGTACAATTAAGGAAAGAGACTCGTTTCCTTGATTGCATCTTTACTGCCCCCCCCCCCCCTCGTAGCGTTCCCAAACTGTTTCACCGTCATGGAATATGTCTAATTGTGTGTGTGTGTGTGTGTCACCTCTTTACATTATAATTATGTTTGCTCTTTCACCACTTGTTTGTATGTGTGGGTGTGTGTGTGGGGTAGTTTGTATCTTGTCATACCTTGTCTAATACCGCTCGGGTATGCATTTACATCCTACGCCAGCTTTTGGCTCTGGAACAAACCGATTCCAAACCAATGTTTACCAAATTTGTACCCAGGGTTCGCGGGTACAAATATCATCGACCAATGTAGTATGAAGGTTCCATCCTTATCTGTTCAATCTAAGCTGTACGGAACCTCCACTTCTTAGCGCGTTCCAGGTCACAATACTGACACTTGCGAAATTCTTTCTAGTGGGTTTGTGTTTTGGTACTTGTACGCCTATGAACATGTTTGTACTATGCTAGTAACTTTCTGATTCCAGATGTCTGGTCTTCCATGGTCGCTTGCTGAACCCCGAGGCTCCATCTCTCCGGTTGGTTCTTCACTTACGTTAGGAAATATTATCTTTCTCAATCCACTGCGAAAACCTTCCCTGTCACTCTATAACCTTGAACTATATGTTTAACAAATCTCTCACCCTGTCCATGGAGGACAGTAGAAAATGTATATATGCTGATTAGCATTGTAAATGTGTGGTCACGTCTGTGGTAGAAAATAATAAAAAAAAACTCTATACAGGTTCGAAACTTCCGTTGAATGACATTTATTGTCATGACAGTAAAACCTGCAGTTTTAATGCCTCCTGTCATTTTTTTCTTTACTAGATCTACATTATCTGTCTTCCAGCTTTATCAGTTCTCCTGTTTCCAATTGTTATTGAATTCAACCTGTCTGGTAATTAATCTCCAAAGGTAACTTTATGAAGCAATGTCACCCCCCCCCCTAGTAATAATTGCTTCATTATCCTAGACCCTCCGTTGTTAAGTTCCCATATTTAATTATTAATTATATCATTCACAGCCAGGGATTAACAGCCTCGTTGAAATCCAGTCTCTTGGTGCCTTCTTTTGATAATTACTTATTTGAAATCCAGTCTTTCTTGATCGACAGCAGCACTATTCTCCTGTTGGAACATAAGTGATTTTTTTTACGAAAATAAATCTGCATCGACACCATAATTTACTTTCTGCGTGCTTCATTTATTGTGGGTTTCCTCCATTCCTCGAGTTCACTCGTTTTGTAATTCATCAGTTTTATTGTACATGCTTTCACGCACACTTCTTCATTTCCATTCACATTTTGAAGAACCCCATTGTCTTGTTTCCATGAAGTTAATGAATTCTCAGTGTGTAAGCGGTATGAAGGGGGGTGGGGGGTGGGGGGGGGGGTGATTTGAAGGGCTTGTGGACCGGTTGGTAGAGAAGGACTGACTTCGTGTGGGGGATGAGGAAGAAGGAGATAGGAAGGATAAGGTATGGATATATGGGGCGTGGAATGGTGTGGTAAGACACTGGGAACATGCAGCTTGGGAGGGAGGAGGGAGGGAAAGGGGGGATTTATTTAGCAAATATCCCCTCTTCCCCTTTATCTGTGGCTGAGTCCACATCCCTCTGGATCTGCTCCTCTTTTCTAAGAGTTTTCTCTTATTATCTGGTGTTGTTAATATTCACAAGAGTCAGTTTCTCCCTTTCCTGTAGTTATCTGTCCTGAAAATCTTGTCTACTGTCTCGGTCTTCTTAAGACACCATTTCTGTACCCAATAGTTTTTTTATTATTATTATTTTCAGCACATCAAGTTTCTCCAGCCTGGGCACTGCTAATTATTTTTTCCTTTCTAGCAGCTGAATTCATTGCAATGCTACCCGGGCCTCAGGATCCCACAGGTAAGTTCTCTACAACATGGGATAGTCTTTAGCAAACGTCTTCCGCCACAGCTTGCTTGCTCAGTTTGTATATTATGGGAGTTTTTGTTTGATATTTAAGATCGTTTCAAGTCTTCAGTGGATGAGTTTTTATCTTAAGTTAGGGGCCAGCATGATGGAAACAATAAACAATGTTTCCTTCTGAGTTTCATCGTGAGTTTCACAGGCTACAATGTTTGTGTTGTGATGGGAGGATCTGAGTGACCTCCTCGTGAGTACCCATCTCCCTCGTCTGGTTCCTGGCCCCGCAGGACCTCTTGGGCAAGAGCGGACTGGTACCTTGTGTGTATTATTAGGTCGCTGGACCTATGGATCTGAGATGAAAAACGGGAGTTTGTGTGTGTGTGTGTGTATGTGTGTGTGTGTGTGTGTGTGTGTGTGTGTGTGTGTGTGTGTGTGTGTGTGTGTGTGTGTGTGTGTGTGTGTGTGTGTGTGTGTGTACTCACCTATTTGTGCTTGCGGGGGTTGAGCTTTGGCTCTTTGGTCCCACCTCTCAACCGTCAATCAACGGGTGTACAGGTTCCTGAGCCTATTGGGCTCTATCATATCTACATTTGAAACTGTGTATGGAGTCAGCCTCCACCACATCAATGCCTAGTGCATTCCATCCGTTAACTACTCTGGCACTGAAAAAGTTCCTTTTAACGTCTCTGTGGCTCATGTGGGTACTCAGTTTCCACCTGTGTCCCCTTGTTCGCGTACCTGTGTGTGTGTGTGTGTGTGTGTGTGTGTGTGTGTGTGTGTGTGTGTGTGTGTGTGTGTGTGTGTGTGTGTGTGTTTGTACTTACCCAGTTGTAATCACCTAGATGTGCTTGCGGGAGTTGAGCTTCGGCTCTTTGGTCCCGCCTCTCAACTATCAATCAACTAACTGGCGTATTAGTTACTAAGCCTATTGGTCTCTTCTTATATCTGCATTTGAAACGGTGTATGGAGTCGGCCTCCACCACATCACTGCCTTATGCGTGACATTTGTTAACTACTCTGACGGGGAAAACATTACTTCTAATGCATCTGTGGCTCATTTGGGTACTCAGTTTCCACCTGTGTCCTTTTTTTTGTTTACCACCCATGCTAAATAGGCTGTCTTTTTTATACCCTGTCATTTCCTCTTGAGTATTTTGTAAGTGGTAATCATGTGTCTCCTAACTCGTCTGTTTTCCAGTAACGTGAGGTTTAATTCCTGTAGCCTTTTCTCGTAACTCATACCTCTCAGCTCCAGGACTAGCATGGTGTGTGTACATACACACGTACATGCACACACAAATATCAGTTCCTGAAAATTTAAGCACACACACACGTACACGCATGCACAAATACACACACGCACTTACAAACACACACACTCACACACACGAGTGTGTGAAGACCATTGGGAAACATTTCATCAAATGAGCCACAGACTGTTGAAGGGAGGGAGGGGGGGAAGGTGTCACAATAAATTCCATTTCTGTGTAGTTTCACTCCTTTTTAAAAACACAATTAAATAATTAAAACCAACTAGAAATATAAAAGTTGGACCACATGGCAATGAGATTCAACAACGACAATTTCATAATAACAAATGTCATTTATGTCATTATAATATTAGTGGCTCATTATAAACATTGTACAAGATGGCTGTTAATGGTGGCATTGACTCAATAAATAACAAAAGCCATGTTTACAACAGTTGTAAAAAAAATAAGAACCTTCGTAGTAAAGACAGAGGAGAAAAAATATTAAAAATCAAAAAGTTTGTCAAACTCGTAACTACACGTTACCTGTTAATGTGTCCATCGAGTTAAAGAGTTTTTGGTAACTTTGACAGCTATAAGATTATATATATATATAACTTAGAATTTTTTTTTTCTTGACCACACAAGTTCAAGAGGGCGTCATACATCACGAGGAAACAACAGGGCCGTTGCACACACAGTTATTGTCTGAATTGAACCTTCAGTTTACTCTAATGACAATTTGAAACAAAAAAAAATGTTTTTATATTTTCTTTTTTAGTAAAACTATCTCTCTCTCTTTCTGTAGCTATTTGACCAAATTGCCTCTATTGTGGGAAATTACTGCTAAATATCCCTTCCCCCACCCCCACTACCACTCACTCCCACCCTTAATAGGCTATTGCTTTCACATTTGTTGTCTCTTCAAGAAACAGCCTGCCTCGTTCATCCGACAGCTCCCCACAGGAAAACGACTTGCACAAGCAACTACAACGACTACTGCCACCTCCAACTCGAGTTACGAACCACCTTTAACATATTTTCCACAACCATTGTGCCAACGTTGCTTAAAAACCCGCCGCATCACATTATTATTTTATATTTTTACACAACAAATTCTTAAAGCTTACGTACCCCCAACTTTCCTCATTCAAACCAAAACAACAAAATGGCCATGTATATTTTTGGATTGTTCTTGACACATCCAACACTTAAAAGGACTGACGACGGCGACGACGACGGCGACGACGACGACGACGACGACGACTTGCTTGCTCGCTGACTACGAAGCTTGACAACATTCGACGGTCTCGACGTTCATACTAGCTAACCCTCTCACTGGTCGGACACAACACACACACACACACACACACTATTATAAAATATGAATTAAAGCTGGACCTCGCGGCGACAGTCGTCGACGGTCAGCTGGGAGAGAAAGCGTGGGAACGACCAAAGGAAGGGGGACGGATAAGCAGTGTGTGGAACTAGCACAAAGAGGGAAGGGAACCACTAAACGGGAAAGAAAGGGAGGGGAAAAAAACAGCTTCAAGTGTCTCGAATCAAAGTACAGCGGAACAAACGTCAAATTTGAGTCGAGTAGACAGAGGCTAAACTATGGAGACAGTCAGAATAACGGGGCTCAAAAAGCGACACCCAACCTACTCTCGCCTCAGAATGAATAAAAGCGACGAGGTTTCGGTCCGTCGTGGACCATTATCAGGTGGTATAAAAAGGATAAATTAGCCTGTAGGCGATTTTAATACCTGCTGATTACTATGGGAGAGGGGGGAGGGAGGGGGAGGAGGAAAGCAAATTCAAACAAAAAATAATTCTATTCATTATGTGATTGGTAAAGATCGAGGGGTAGGGGGGGGTAGAGGGAGACGCAGGGGGGGGGGGGCCAGAAAGTCTTCACCAACACAGTTTTGACATAAGAAGCCATGTATAGTTAGGTGGGACACACCAGAGAAGAGAGAGAGAGAGAGAGAGAGAGAGAGAGAGAGAGAGAGAGAGAGAGAGAGAGAGAGAGAGAGAGAGAGAGAGAGAGAGAGAGAGAGAGAGAGAGAGATCCAAAGCTCGACTACACCCGCCTCCAGTGTGGGGCGAAGCAGTCGGATGTACACAGTCAGTCCGTACACACAGAGAGAGATGAGGAGGCTGCGGCCGTCAACACCAAAAACTCTCCGGGCTAATATTTTTGTACTATACAATATGTAAAAAGCCCCTACCGGGCGTAATAATAATTCAGACAAAATGCGGAAATAAGTACAGTCAGAGAAATCACAGTTCTTTTGATTCTACATACATCCTGGAGACTGCGTATCCTACATATTATTTGTTATATCGAGCACAAAAAAGGCTTCAGCACTGAGGCCCCGTAGTCCAGTGGTCCCCTAACCGTGAACCCGGCGGAGGCATCCGGCTCTGCACACGCTACTACCACCACCACCACCACCAGGCGAGGTCCGTTACCCGGGCTAACGCATAACAACGCTCACTTGGATATTAATTATACAAATATAGTCACTCTTAGTCTTTAGAGACTTCACAAGGATTGGAACTAATTTGAGCACTTTGACGACTTTCCTGAAGGGTGAGTGAGTGAGTGAGTGAGTGAGTGAGTGAGTGAGTGCGTGTGTTTGTGTGCAGGGGCGGGTGCTCTCCTGGCCGAGGCTATCTCGGGCTGTCAGCTTAGCAATGGAAGATCTCGTAAGTTAACAAACACTGTTTCCATCACAAGGAAGTTGGAAGACTACTTACATGCACTGTTTCATCTATTTGTGCTTAGAAATAGTATCACTTCTTGAAATATATTTTTTCAAGCATAAAAAGATTTAAATTACCCCATCTTTTTTTTTTGTTTTGTGTAAAGTTGAGACATATATAATAATATTTAATCTTGCGCCAAATATCATTATTATAAAATCCAATCATGACGAATGACTCTAGAGCACACGATTCTCCGGAAATGAAAATACATTCTATGATAAGTCACAAGGCATCTGGAAGACTGCGGTTCAGTGTATAATGTCGGTAAATATTTAAGTTATTGTCTGGCACTCGCCCCGTCGCGTCGCTGACACGACTCGTCGGTAAAAATTTCTCTTGTTTTTTTTTTCCTTATCTATAAATGACCAATAATTTTCTCTTAGGTGGACATACTTACTGTTGGAATGTCCCATACACGTATCACACACACTATCACTAGTGATAAAACACAAGAGGTCATACAGAGGGGTGGCGATACTTTGTATAGTTTTTTTAGTGTTTTTTTTTTAGTTTTTTTTATCGACACAAACTGTACAGGGTCAAATTATCACCACCATTTCATTCATATAAATCGTTTTGGCCCTCCCAAAAATACTGGAAGGATAATTGGGACCTGCTATTATTTCAAAACAATGCTCAAAACATCTTGCTCCCATGGAGGCTTGTTAGCCAAGACTAATGGGACAACTAGTCGACATCTTTGCTTCTCTTGGCACGAAAGGAGGTCGTCGTCACCCCCACCCCCACCTGCAGCTCTCGTAGTGAGGACGACACAAGGACGACACGAGGTGTGTGCTTGAAAAACATGTCGCTCTTGGCCCAATCCCTGGAGCCGTCGTTCCTCCACATGAGCAGAGAAACGCGAAGCAATATTCTCATCCCACGAGCTGTGAGTACAATAGAGATCAAAACTTGAGGGACATGACTCTATCATCCCCTCCTGCTCCCTTCAGTGCCTCTTCATGTGGAGGGAGAGGTGGTCTGACCTGGAGAATGACCTCTGACACAGCTGGCACTTGAAGGGTTTCTGGCCTGTGTGTTTACGGTAGTGGCGGGTCAGCTCGTCTGACCTCGCGAATCGCCACATGCACCCGTCCCACGTACACTGGTAAGGCTTCTCCCCTGCAAGGACAAGAAACACCTCCGCTTAACATGGAGACTCGTATATCCACTGAAAAAAATAATTTTAACACGTTTAAAATAGTATAGATTCATCCTAACAGGTGAAATATTCTAGCTTTCTATCAGGATGGCTGCCATACAAGACGATTTGATTTGATTGTTGCCGCCGAAGGCGGCTAGTTTATTGTGCACCCCATACTCATCCTGTGAGCGGTAGCGCAAAAGCATTACAGAGGGCACAAAAGGTCTTTATCAGACCTCATCTTAGATTATTACATGCATCATCCTGTCAAATTGCTACACAAAATCCCAGAGCTAAACTGGTGCCCCATTTGCCGTCCCGACATCACGGTAATAAATTATGACAATAAAGTTAAACTTGAACAAATATCAATTGATCAAGAAATACGGATGTCATTAAAAGTACTCTACTACCACAAATCTACTCTGGGTATTCTACATCTGTTGACTGCGTAGGGGATGGGGAGGGGGCGAGGGAGTGTTTTTTAAACAAAACCAAAAAATATGGAATGCCCATAGCACTGGGATTGGTGCTTTATATATATATATATATATATATATATATATATATATATATATATATATATATATATATATATATATATATATATATATATATATATATATATATATATATATATAATTACTTTGGCTAACTCATCAATTCTATCGCGTATTCGCAAGTCAATACGGGATGAGATCAATAAGAGACAGACCGATGATAACGTTTATAAGGTTACCATCATTGTCTCTTGCTTCAGACACAAGCATACTAGTTATATCTCGAGTTGGGTGCAATCTGTAATGAATCAAAATCAATGTGTCAACTTTTGTATACATATAGTTGTTTGAGTGCACTAAGTACAGTCAGTACTGAAGAGTGGCAGGCCCAGTTAGTTATAGGAACCCCCCACTCAGCATAGGATTGACATGGAGTGTGTCTCCTTAGTATTACGACTGCAACACTTCCCACACCACCAGTGAAGCGGTGTAGGGACTCGTCTATGACCATGGATGGTTATTATTGATACAATGGCATCAGACTAATGCCATTGTATACTTAAAGCACGGGGGTGATCTTGAATCGTCTTCGCTGGCAAGGGTGTAAATTTGGACCTCCCATAATGCAGAAAAGTGCCGTTGTTGTTGTTGTTGCTCTTGAGAGGGGAAGGGGAGGAGGTCATGAAGCTGAGACATTCCGGGTTCAGTTGCTGTTTCCGTGAAACTATTTTGGCGGTTGTCTACTTTCGATAGAAGGAAGTCTGAAGAATGTCTGGGGACGGGGTTTACCTCAAGCATTATGATACTAATTAAATCATTAGTTAAATCAGTTCCTCATGTTTAGTAATTTTGTTGTATGGGAACATCTGTGGATTTATTCTTAAGACTTCGTTTTGCATCTTTACGAGCCCTTTCCAGCATTCTTTCAGGTACTTGAGCAAGAAGACGTGCAGCATTATCAATTAAACATCTAATATATATGAAAGGAACATCATTTTTTTCTTCAATTCTGATATTTATACCATAACTAGAGTGAACTCTCCAGATTGTGTGATAGCCTCTCAACCTAGAGAGTTCTCTGCGTGCTCAACCCAGTCTGAGCTCCCGGACGCAGGTTCGAATCCTCGTCACGGCCCATGTGGATTTGTTCAGCCCAGTCTGGCTACAACATGGTTATACAAAAGGTCCTCAAGGTCCAAGGTATGTGGTTACACAGTCAAGCTGAGGGCCATCATACAGTTGCATCTTGGTACCTGGTTACACAGTCAAGCTGAGGGCCATCATACAGTTGCATCTTGGTACCTGGTTACACAGTCAAGCTGAGGGCCATCATACAGTTGCATCTTGGTACCTGGTTACACAGTCAAGCTGAGGGCCATCATACAGTTGCATCTTGGTACCTGGTTACACAGTCAAGCTGAGGGCCATCATACAGTTGCATCTTGGTACCTGGTTACACAGTCAAGCTGAGGGCCATCATACAGTTGCATCTTGGTACCTGGTTACACAGTCAAGCTGAGGGCCATCATACAGTTGCATCTTGGTACCTGGTTACACAGTCAAGCTGAGGGCCATCATACAGTTGCATCTTGGTACCTGGTTACACAGTCAAGCTGAGGGCCATCATACAGTTGCATCTTGGTACCTGGTTACACAGTCAAGCTGAGGGCCATCATACAGTTGCATCTTGGTACCTGGTTACACAGTCAAGCTGAGGGCCATCATACAGTTGCATCTTGGTACCTGGTTACACAGTCAAGCTGAGGGCCATCATACAGTTGCATCTTGGTACCTGGTTACACAGTCAAGCTGAGGGCCATCATACAGTTGCATCTTGGTACCTGGTTACACAGTCAAGCTGAGGGCCATCATACAGTTGCATCTTGGTACCTGGTTATTCAGTCAAGCTGAGGGCCATCATACAGTTGCATCTTGGTACCTGGTTACACAGTCAAGCTGAGGGCCATCATACAGTTGCATCTTGGTACCTGGTTACACAGTCAAGCTGAGGGCCATCATACAGTTGCATCTTGGTACCTGGTTACACAGTCAAGCTGAGGGCCATCATACAGTTGCATCTTGGTACCTGGTTACACAGTCAAGCTGAGGGCCATCATACAGTTGCATCTTGGTACCTGGTTACACAGTCAAGCTGAGGGCCATCATACAGTTGCATCTTGGTACCTGGTTACACAGTCAAGCTGAGGGCCATCATACAGTTGCATCTTGGTACCTGGTTACACAGTCAAGCTGAGGGCCATCATACAGTTGCATCTTGGTACCTGGTTACACAGTCAAGCTGAGGGCCATCATACAGTTGCATCTTGGTACCTGGTTACACAGTCAAGCTGAGGGCCATCATACAGTTGCATCTTGGTACCTGGTTACACAGTCAAGCTGAGGGCCATCATACAGTTGCATCTTGGTACCTGGTTACACAGTCAAGCTGAGGGCCATCATACAGTTGCATCTTGGTACCTGGTTACACAGTCAAGCTGAGGGCCATCATACAGTTGCATCTTGGTACCTGGTTACACAGTCAAGCTGAGGGCCATCATACAGTTGCATCTTGGTACCTGGTTACACAGTCAAGCTGAGGGCCATCATACAGTTGCATCTTGGTACCTGGTTACACAGTCAAGCTGAGGGCCATCATACAGTTGCATCTTGGTACCTGGTTACACAGTCAAGCTGAGGGCCATCATACAGTTGCATCTTGGTACCTGGTTACACAGTCAAGCTGAGGGCCATCATACAGTTGCATCTTGGTACCTGGTTACACAGTCAAGCTGAGGGCCATCATACAGTTGCATCTTGGTACCTGGTTACACAGTCAAGCTGAGGGCCATCATACAGTTGCATCTTGGTACCTGGTTACACAGTCAAGCTGAGGGCCATCATACAGTTGCATCTTGGTACCTGGTTACACAGTCAAGCTGAGGGCCATCATACAGTTGCATCTTGGTACCTGGTTACACAGTCAAGCTGAGGGCCATCATACAGTTGCATCTTGGTACCTGGTTACACAGTCAAGCTGAGGGCCATCATACAGTTGCATCTTGGTACCTGGTTACACAGTCAAGCTGAGGGCCATCATACAGTTGCATCTTGGTACCTGGTTACACAGTCAAGCTGAGGGCCATCATACAGTTGCATCTTGGTACCTGGTTACACAGTCAAGCTGAGGGCCATCATACAGTTGCATCTTGGTACCTGGTTACACAGTCAAGCTGAGGGCCATCATACAGTTGCATCTTGGTACCTGGTTACACAGTCAAGCTGAGGGCCATCATACAGTTGCATCTTGGTACCTGGTTACACAGTCAAGCTGAGGGCCATCATACAGTTGCATCTTGGTACCTGGTTACACAGTCAAGCTGAGGGCCATCATACAGTTGCATCTTGGTACCTGGTTACACAGTCAAGCTGAGGGCCATCATACAGTTGCATCTTGGTACCTGGTTACACAGTCAAGCTGAGGGCCATCATACAGTTGCATCTTGGTACCTGGTTACACAGTCAAGCTGAGGGCCATCATACAGTTGCATCTTGGTACCTGGTTACACAGTCAAGCTGAGGGCCATCATACAGTTGCATCTTGGTACCTGGTTACACAGTCAAGCTGAGGGCCATCATACAGTTGCATCTTGGTACCTGGTTACACAGTCAAGCTGAGGGCCATCATACAGTTGCATCTTGGTACCTGGTTACACAGTCAAGCTGAGGGCCATCATACAGTTGCATCTTGGTACCTGGTTACACAGTCAAGCTGAGGGCCATCATACAGTTGCATCTTGGTACCTGGTTACACAGTCAAGCTGAGGGCCATCATACAGTTGCATCTTGGTACCTGGTTACACAGTCAAGCTGAGGGCCATCATACAGTTGCATCTTGGTACCTGGTTACACAGTCAAGCTGAGGGCCATCATACAGTTGCATCTTGGTACCTGGTTACACAGTCAAGCTGAGGGCCATCATACAGTTGCATCTTGGTACCTGGTTACACAGTCAAGCTGAGGGCCATCATACAGTTGCATCTTGGTACCTGGTTACACAGTCAAGCTGAGGGCCATCATACAGTTGCATCTTGGTACCTGGTTACACAGTCAAGCTGAGGGCCATCATACAGTTGCATCTTGGTACCTGGTTACACAGTCAAGCTGAGGGCCATCATACAGTTGCATCTTGGTACCTGGTTACACAGTCAAGCTGAGGGCCATCATACAGTTGCATCTTGGTACCTGGTTACACAGTCAAGCTGAGGGCCATCATACAGTTGCATCTTGGTACCTGGTTACACAGTCAAGCTGAGGGCCATCATACAGTTGCATCTTGGTACCTGGTTACACAGTCAAGCTGAGGGCCATCATACAGTTGCATCTTGGTACCTGGTTACACAGTCAAGCTGAGGGCCATCATACAGTTGCATCTTGGTACCTGGTTACACAGTCAAGCTGAGGGCCATCATACAGTTGCATCTTGGTACCTGGTTACACAGTCAAGCTGAGGGCCATCATACAGTTGCATCTTGGTACCTGCCGATCCAGGATATTTTTCTCAGCCGAGATGATGGAGGATAAATCCTGACATGTCTAACCCAGTCAAGGATATACTGGTATGCTAGTATACCCAGTGTTGTGGAGCCATTATCGTTTATCATCATAAGTAGCCATATATGTTCCTGTGGCCTGGTAAGCATGCCAGAATTTTGAACATAGGACTCAAGACACTTTCCTGTGGGGTGCCAAGTTCAAATGGAAGGGGAACTATGAGGAGAAAGCGTCAAGCCATTACGACTATACAGCACTGGGAAGGGGGTCAGGATAAGGAGTTGGGATTGGATGGGGGAAAAGGAATGGTGCCCAACCTATTGTCGACGGTTGGGGGATTGAACGCTGACCTGCATGAAGAGAGACCCTCGCTCTATACCGTCCAGCCCAAGTGGTTGGAAAGGCTAATGGTTAACACACATGTTCTAGGGAGAGCACAGGCCTCTTGGTGGTCACGTAGCCTCGTACCCAAGTAAAGGGGTAACTGTGCACCTTTCAATCACTTGAGCACTGTGCACCATTTCAGCACTCATGTTCATATCCCTTCACAGTACCATACAGTCACTGTGACACGGTTTACACCTATCCTAAAGGCAATAGTCTAAAGTGAAGTTAGCAAAATTATGAAAGTCCGAAAAATATATTTCTTATGGATAATTAATTTACCTGTGTGTGTGCGCTTGTGTGCCTTGAGGTGCGAACTTTTGGTGTAGACCTTCTCGCAGCCCTCGAAGTCACACTTGTGAACTTTCCGCCGTCTGAGGGCGTCGGTGTAGTCGGCGGGTTGTGGAGGGGGCCGGCCGGGGGGCCGCGGCGCCCCCGCTGGAGGGGAAGGCGGGGAAGACGACGATGACGACGACGAAGAGATGAGCGAATGCGAAGATGGTGAGAGGAGTGAGGCTGCGCCGGCGGAGGAGGTGATGGAGACGGAGACTCCCCCGGAGGAGGCGAGGTGCGCCACGGGAGGGGACGACACAGGCGGTGGTGAAGGACTCTCGCTCAACGACCGCTTCCCACACAACGCTCTGCAATGGCAAGATCAACACACAGTTTTATTCACCAACCTCAAAATACAACAGCTATAAAATGTATTTCTCTTGTCCTGTTCATCTCATCTATATCCTCCGTCTCTCCTCAGCGAGGGAGGAGACGGATCTCATCTCATCTAAGGAGACGAGAGCGGTGTTACATCTGTTACAGATATGTTTGTGTATCGTGAGCAAAGAGTGGTTGATTTTGTTTTCATATGTTTGTGTGGTGGAGTGTTTGTGTGTTATTTGTATTTCACGTTGTATGTAAGATAAAGTAGACATTTTGAGTAACATTGAATCCTAAATATAGAGGGGGTCCACATTTATTACTATATATATATATATATATATATATATATATATATATATATATATATATATATATATATATATATATATATATATATATATATATATTATTATTATTATTATATGCTAATTAATGTACTATTATCTCTGAGGATACCTGGATTGTACCTGGAGTGGGATCTGGGAGCTTAATCTTGTGTGTACTCACCTAATTGTACTCACCTAATTGTGCTTGCGGGGGTTGAGCTCTGGCTCTTTGGTCCCGCCTCTCAACCGTCAATCAACTGGTGTACAGATTCCTGAGCCTATTGGGCTCTATCATATCTACATTTGAAACTGTGTATGGAGTCAGCCTCCACCACATCACTTCCTAATGCATTCCATTTACTAACTACTCTGACACTGAAAAAGTTCTTTCTAACGTCTCTGTGGCTCATTTGGGTACTCAGCTTCCACCTGTGTCCCCTTGTTCGCGTCCCACCAGTGTTGAATAGTTCATCCTTGTTTACCCGGTCGATTCCCCTGAGGATTTTGTAGGTTGTGATCATGTCCCCCTTACTCTTCTGTCTTCCAGTGTCGTGAGGTGCATTTCCCGCAGCCTTTCCTCATAACTCATGCCTCTTAGTTCTGGGACTAGTCTAGTAGCATACCTTTGGACTTTTTCCAGCTTCGTCTTGTGCTTGACAAGGTACGGGCTCCATGCTGGGGCCGCATACTCCAGGATTGGTCTTACATATGTGGTGTACAAGATTCTGAATGATTCCTTACACAGGTTCCTGAACGCCGTTCTGATGTTAGCCAGCCTCGCATATGCCGCAGACGTTATTCTCTTTATGTGGGCTTCAGGAGACAGGTTTGGTGTGATATCAACTCCTAGATCTTTCTCTCTGTCTGTTTCATTAAGTACTTCATCTCCTATTCTGTATCCTGTGCCTGGCCTCCTGTTTCCACTGCCTAGTTTCATTACTTTGCATTTACTCGGGTTGAACTTCAACAGCCATTTGTTGGACCATTCACTCAGTCTATCCAGGTCATCTTGTAGCCTCCTACTATCATCCTCTGTTTCAATCCTCCTCATAATTTTTGCATCGTCGGCAAACATTGAGAGGAACGAATCTATACCCTCTGGGAGATCATTTACATATACCAGAAACAGTATAGGTCCAAGGACTGACCCCTGCGGGACTCCACTTGTGACGTCTCGCCAATCTGAGGCCTCACCCCTCACACAGACTCGTTGTCTCCTGTTGCTTAGGTATTCCTCTATCCACCGGAGTACCTTCCCTCTCACTCCAGCCTGCATCTCCAACTTTCGCACTAGCCTCTTGTGTGGTACTGTATCAAAGGCTTTCTGACAATCCAAAAATATGCAGTCTGCCCACCCTTCTCTTTCTTGCCTTATTTTTGTTGCCTGGTCGTAGAATTCAAGTAACCCTGTGAGGCAGGACCTGCCATCCCTGAACCCATGTTGATGCTGTGTTACAAAGTTCCTTCGCTCCAGATGCTCCACTAGTTTTTTTCGCACAATCTTCTCCATCAGCTTGCATGGTATGCAGGTTAGGGACACTGGCCTGTAGTTCAGTGCCTCCTGTCTATCCCCTTTCTTGTATATCGGGACTACGTTAGCTGCTTTCCAAATATCTGGCAGTTCCCCTGTTGCCAGTGATTTGTTATACACTATGGAGAGTGGTAGGCTCAGTTCTCTTGCTCCTTCCTTTAGAACCCAAGGGGAGATTCCATCTGGGCCTATAGCCTTCGTCACGTCCAACTCTAGTAAACACTTCCTTACTTCCCCACTGGTAATCTCAAACTCTTCCAGTGGTTCCTGGTTAGCTATTCCCTCACTTACCTCTGGAATTTCTCCTTGTTCTAAGGTGAAGACCTCCTGGAATTTCTTATTCAATTCCTCACACACTTCCTTGTTATTTGTAGTGAATCCTTCCGCCCCTATCCTTAATCTCATAACCTGTTCCTTTACTGTTGTTTTTCTCCTAATGTGGCTATGCAACAATTTAGGCTGAGTCTTTGCCTTGCTTGCGATGTCATTTTCATATTGTCTTTCAGCCTCTCTTCTCATCCTGACATATTCATTCCTGGCATTCTGGTATCTTTCTCTGCTCTCCAGTGTCCTGTTATTCCTATAGTTTCTCCATGCCCTTTTGCTTTGCTGCTTAGCTAGCCTACATCTTTGATTAAACCATGGGTTTCTCATCTTCATTTCTCTGTTTTCCTTTTGGACTGGGACAAACTTGTTTGCTGCGTCCTTGCACTTCTGCGTGATGTAATCCATCATATCTTGGGCCGTCTTTCCCCTGAGCTCTGTTTCCCATGCTATATCTGTTAGGAATTTTCTTATCCCCTCATAGTTTCCCTTTCGGTATGCTAACCTTTTGGTTTCGGTATCCCTCCTCGAGTTCAATAACCCTTCTTCAATCAAGTACTCAAACACCAGTACACTGTGGTCGCTCATTCCTACTGGGTCCTCAAAACCGATTTCTCTTATGTCGGAGTCGTTCAGAGTGAAGACTAGGTCGAGTCTTGCTGGTTCGTCATTTCCTCTCATCCTTGTGGGTTCTCCGACATGCTGGGTTAAAAAGTTGCTTGTCACTACCTCCAATAGTTTGGCTCTCCACGTATCCTCGCCTCCATGCGGTTCCTTGTTCTCCCAGTCAATCTTTCCGTGATTGAAGTCGCCCATGATGAGCAGGTGGGATCTATTTCTACAGGCAGCAGAGGCTGCCCTCTAAATTATAGTGTTAACTGCCTTGTTGTTGTTTTCATACTCTTGACTGGGTCTCCTGTCATTGTGTGTGTGTGTGTGTGTGTGTGTGTGTGTGTGTGTGTGTGTGTGTGTGTGTGTGTGTGTGTGTGTGTGTGAGTGTGTGTGTGTGTGTGTATGTGTGTGTGTGTGTCTCGATATGATGCTTTGTCGATATTTACTTGGAGTGAATAGATGCTATAAATCCATTAAGCTGGGCTCACTAATACAAATTGATGTATATCTTTCACTGAGTGGTAAAGCCCACTGATACAACTCTTTCCTCCATAAATAAATGTCTTATATGAACACTCAAACCAAGATGCTTGGCCATCTTGGGGATTTCCCAAGACATTTTCCCTAGACATTTAACAGCAGTCCATAACAAGTAAATTACTATTAATACACCTAAGTGAAACATTACTATTAATACACCTAAGTGAAACAACCCATTGATCAAAAGCTCTACCCTAGATAATGGTGAGCATAACTCACAAAAAAAATAATAATAAACTTTGCAGGATGACTGGTCTTTGCTCGGGGATGGTGATAGGCGTGTCAGACTCGACCTTTACGCTCCCCGTTTTGCAGGAAATGGCAAATAATACTATTTTCCAGTCATGCAAAATACCAGATTTCATCCTCAAAAAGATTCATCAACCACGATATTTTATACAGGAGTAAATGTTAGTGTTGTGTAGTTTATTGATGAAGAAAGTGTGTGCTGAAGATGACTAGAGTGATGAAGGGTGGCAAAGGGTAGTGAAGGCTGTGAAGGGTACAGAAGGTGAAATGATTGCCAGGGAAGGGGATGGAGAGGGACAGATGAAGGGGAGATGATGGTGCAGATGGGGGAGGGAGGGGTATCTGGCGGTGCCCAGGTAGTGAAGATATAGTAATAACAGTATACAGTGATGAAGATAGTGTACAGTGAAGATTTTTTCCCTCCGTCACCTGAGCATCACCGGTTGAGTGAGACAGGTTCTGAGCAGTAATGGTTACCCCCTAATGGTTATGTCGAAGAAATCATCAAAAAGGAAGGTGAGTCTCCATGTTGCCTCAGATGAAGCAGAGAACAGGACACTACCGGTTACCATTAAAATATTCTAGAGTAACGTCTTCTACACGGCCCATAAAACGAGTCTCCTGAAAAACATTATTGATAGAAATATGACCCTTACCAACACCAACCAGAAGAATGAATTTATATTTTTTTATCTGTAAGAGCAAGAAAACTACCAGCTTACTCATGGGAAAACTCTCCTGACACTAAACAAAACGTCTTGAAAGAGACGAGTGTCGTCTGTACCTTCACATGGCCACTTCGGGACTGTCAGCCCCAGTGAACTCAATATATAGACAAGACAACAACATATCCCTTTTAAGGCGCCTAACAATGCACAAACAGCAAGGCCCTGTCAAGGAACATATAGTCTCTGCACATAACCAGGTCATCACTAGAGATATCCTGTCAACACCAGTTAATCGACAAATATAGCAACACACGAAGACTGGACATTAGTGAGGCACCATAAAACATACTGCTCCAGCCATCATAGAAACATCAGAGATTGTTAAACTACAATGGGTATTGCGTTGGAGTTATTGCAAAACTGCTATTGACCCATGAGGTGCTTCACCTTCACCTCATCCCCGGCTATATATTCGGCAGCAGAAAAACTTGTAACAATTCGAACTGTGCCTTTGATGATGTTGACGAGGACCAGTGAAACGCATCTCTTAGCGTCAGCCCGTAATAAAATTGTCAAATGAACTTGGGCGTTCATTTTTCAACTTCTGAAGTTAAGAAAACATAAATAAAATTCGTGTTAGAAGCATTGATCTGACCCTTTGTCATGTTCATTAATACTTATATATATATATATACGATACACGTATCTACACATGTATTATGAATATATATATATATATATAACTGAAAACTCACACCCCAGAAGTGACTCGAACCCATACTCCCACAACTGGTATGTACAGGGATACCAGTTGTGGGAGTATGGGTTCGAGTCACTTCTGGGGTGTGAGTTTTCAGTTGTATATAGTCCTGGGGACCATTCAGGCTTGTTTGCATATATATATATATATATATATATATATATATATATATATATATATATATATATATATATATATATATATATATATATATGTCGTACCTAGTAGCCAGAACGCACTTCTCAGCCTACTATGCAAGGCCCGATTTGCCTAATAAGCCAAGTTTTCATGAATTAATTGTTTTTCGACTACCTAACCTACCTAACCTAACCTAACCTAACTTTTTCTGCTACCTAACCTAACCTAACCTATAGAGATAGGTTAGGTTAGGTTAGGTAGGGTTGGTTAGGATCGGTCATATATCTACGTTAATTTTAACTCCAATAAAAAAAAATTGACCTCATACATAATGAAATGGGTAGCTTTATCATTTCATAAGAAAAAAATTAGAGAAAATATATTAATTCAGGAAAACTTGGCTTATTAGGCAGATCGGGCCTTGCATAGTAGTCTGAGAAGTGCGTTCTGGCTACTAGGTACGACATATATATATATATATATATATATATATATATATATATATATATATATATATATATATATATATATATATATATATATATATATATATGGAAGATACTGGAGGCAAAATCCCAAATTTACACAGCAAACAAAATAAAACATTCTGCAGCGAACACTATGACAAAAAGATGCGCAATTGAGACAAGAAAGAGGAGCAGAAATCTTACCCAACATTTGTAAGAAATACACTCAAAGATATTAATATTTCCCCCGAGCTCGACAATAATGAAGAACCACCCTAGTGGTTGCAAAAGTAACCACCAGGGAGGCTTAGACGCTTAAACAATTAATGTCAAAACAAACCCTCCATCAGCGCCAATAGAGAGATGTACACAAACGCTCCCCCTTGCGGAAATTACAATGAATATGTTTCCCCCTCCCAGTGGTCACACCTGTGTTTACACCGGTGCTGAGACCCAGCCCAAGCCACCACACCACGTCACGTTCAAGCACCTTTGCATTAGACTTGCAAAACGTAAGAGTTGGTTCATGCATATGAATAAGGTTTGTGATGGGGGAAAATACTGGCATCATTCAATCCTTACTCTTGTTTAGTGGTCCATTGGCACGCAATTGACATGGGTATTAATGCCCGTATGCCTTTCAGAAGCAAAGAAGCCGGCAGCTCCTAATTGTTTGTGGCTGCCAGGTGCCTGCATTGTTGTGGGGGTTCCCTCTTACTGCCACGTTGAAATCTCTCACCCGGTACTCTTGTAAGAGACACGCGCGCACACACACGCGCACACTTATACAGGTACATATAGATCATACAGTCGAGGAGTACAGTGGTTTGCTCTACAGTCATAACTAGTCCTTCCTGTATCTCCTCATCTTGTGCAGAAATTGAGTAGGAATTACCCTAGGAATCTTCTCAGGCTTAACCTATAATAGTATACCTTCCAGTTTGGTTCTCTCAAACTGAGGATTATATACTTTTATTTACTATCGACCTAACTCTACCGAAATGAAATGTTAAATTTCTAGATAAAACTATTTGATTTGGCCGCAGAAAAGATGGGTGTTTAAGTTTATATAATTCTCTCTTCACTGCTTCCATTACAATATATATATATATATATATATATATATATATATATATATATATATATATATATATATATATATATATATATATATATATATATATATATATATATATTGATGATATATATATATATATCATCAATATTCTCTCAGACCTCTAAGACCTTCCTGGCTATAACCTCTTTTTTTTTTTTTATTAACATATTAGGTACATCTGCATTAGTGCAGCTGCCCTAGACTATATGAAGTGGAGTACAGTGTGTCAAAAAAGCTAACTAGGTGATGCTAAAAAATCCCCATCACAGAGGATGGTTAGTCATACAGAGGCATGTGATAAGCGGTCTGCACTGGCAGATTCCGGATGCATTTTGAGGATATCAACAACACAAGATTGAATAAGGCAGCAGTGGTAATACAAGTCCCCATCTCGCAGGATGGTTAGTCATACAGCTATAACCTCGTCATGCGGGAGTTGGGGAAAGTCTACGTACTTTAAACTACACTGGTGGTTTTTCCTTGTATTTCCTCGACTTTCCTGATGGGGAAGGGAGTGGTGGATTCTGAAGTGCCAGCCCTGACTGCCTGCCTGAATTCCTGCTTACCTGCCTGCTTACCTGCCTTCTTATCTGCCTGCTTGCCTGCCTGCCTGCTTACGTAACTGCTTAAATGCCTACCTGCCTTCATGACTGCTTATCTGCTTGCCTGCCTGCTTACCTGCCTTCCTGACTGCTTACCTGCCTGCCTGCCAACCAGCCTGCCTGCTTGCCTCCCTGTCTGTCTGCCTTCCTGACTGCCTGCCTCCCTGCTTATCTGCCTGCCTGCCTGCTTACCTGCCTGCTTACCTGCCTGCCTGCCTTCCTTCCTACCTGTTTACCTGCCTCTCCCCGTGGTGTTCTTACCCAGGGCTCAAACAAGTCCAAGAGGAAGTTAGAAATACTTACAGCGATGCCTCCCGGATCTTGCGTATGGAGAGCAGCGTGGTGGAGCCAGTCCTCAGGGCGTCCAGACTCACGCCGAAGGCATCAGGACTGGGCGGCGAGTCGCTCTCTGTGGAGGAGAATAAGCGCCTCAGTGTTTGGTATTAAAATAGATTAACAGAAAGCAATTATCATTACCATATAAATGGGCCAAACCTGTAATTTGTACAGTCTGGGCAACTCCCTTCCTATTAATCCCTCTCGGCCAATTTTCCAGGGAAAGGGCAAATCAACACCCGGCTCTAAGTGTACTTAGCCCGGAAGAGTACATGGTCAATTAGTTAGTTAGTTTAGTTCATTTATTATGCACCCCATACCCATCCTGTGGGCGGTAGTGGAAAGGGTTACAGAGGCACATAATGGGCTCAGGGACTGAACCCCACAATTCATTTTTTACCCTTTACTTTTATCCTTTATTTACTCTGGTCAATTAGGGTTGTGTAATTCTTACGTCAAAATACAGCAATGTCTAGCATACAGCCTGGTTAATAGCCTAGGGCCAGGATTTATATATAGGCATTTTTCACAACCACTTACGAAACCTGTACATCTTTCTTGGACTATAACGGCTTTCTTTACATTTATTAAACAATTTATGAACTCTGATGCACCGGGATGGGTTTTTTGTTATATAAAACAATAATAACCCTGGGTTGTGAAGCTTCAGAGCTCATCAATTATGATAAATGTAAACAAAGCCGCCATGATTTGAGAAAAGATATACAGGTTTCGTCAGTGGCGGCGTATATGCTTGATGAATACTGACCCAGACCGATAACCAGCAGGCTATATGTCCCTGTCTGAGACAGGGAAATGTAGAGCCTTAGAACCGCCTCAAGATAAGGCTATTTACCTATTCAACCCGTTCTCGCTCTTGCTTATAGTCAATATTTGGCATATGAATAAGTGCATATGTGACATACTAATTTATTGTGAATATTTGAGTTTACCTTGAAATGCTGAATAGAAAACTCCGACCTAACCTAACCTTCTTAGTATGTTAAGATATTACAATTAGTACTGAACCTATACCTATATTGATATAACAGTTTTATAAAAATAATAAAACAAAACTAAAATATTTAAATAAATTGTAAAGTAACTCAGGATACAGTATTGTCAAATTTTGTATAAAATCTCTATTGTTTAATAAAACCGAGAGGAAAAGTTAGTGTCTTGAAAAAAAATATGGCTTGGAATATGTCACATATGTACTTATTTATAAGTGAAATAGTGACTATAAGCAATAAGTCATATATGTGCTGTCTTGTGTGAGAGCGGGTTGCAACGTGTATAAAATGCACACTATTGTCTTTCACATTGCATAATAATAATATGCAATGTTGACTGTTGTGTTGCGTTTTCTTTTTTGGGGGTCTACTTAGGGAAACCGTATCGATACATAGTAGATATTTCAACCACAAATGTAATAAGAATTTCGTTAAAACCAACACAACAACAACATGGGAGAAAGGTTTCAGAGGTGGTGGGAGGAGGTTAGCCGTGGGAGACCCGTAAGAAGAGAAATTAAAACACATTAGCAAAGGTGAAGGGCGTGAGAAAGCAGCAAGCAGTTTAGTCAGTCTTCAAGTGCTCTTATGGAACTGTAGGAGAGACGCTGATGGCCAAGACACGATCTCCTTGTCTTAACCAGCGCCTCCTCACTCTCGCTAACGACCCAACTGCATCCTGGCCCCGTTAGTTACTCTGTGCTTATGTAGACTCCTGTCATCTTTAAGAGCACTTTTTGTGTCCATGTAGGTGAGGCTTTGATCGCTAGCTCCGAGCCTCCGTGCCGTGACTAGTGACGGTGGGCTCGAACCTGGGTTTTAGGTCAGCTCACGTATCGACCCGGTGCCTCTACACTCCTTATAGGTTCGTGTGGACTTCAGGTTGTGTTCCTTTCAGCACACCGTGGTGCAGTGGGTAATGCGTGTGTCTGAGGTCACCTAAGACGCGGGCTCGAATATATATAACGTCTCTCTATCTCTATCTCTCTCTCTCTCTCCCCCCCACGCCTCTCGCCCACAACCAAACACCTCTCGCTCGTTAAAGATAGATATCAACGATTTACGACACACAGCGGTAGCTCCATAAACACATAAACTACTTCGGTATAATCCTCA